>NW_019154086.1:75246871-75583072 GCF_002288905.1 Enhydra lutris kenyoni | reverse complement strand
ATTTTTGATGACTGTTTCAATCTCCTTACTGGTTATGGGTCTGTTCAGGCTTTCTATTTCTTCCTGGTTCAGTTGTGGTAGTTTATATGTCTCTAGGAATGCATCCATTTCTTCCAGATTGTCAAATTTGTTGGCGTAGAGTTGCTCATAGTATGTTCTTATAATTGTCTGTATTTCTTTGGTGTTAGTTGTGATCTCTCCTCTTTCATTCATGATTTTATTTATTTGGGTCCTTTCTCTTTTCTTTTTGATAAGTCTGGCCAGGGGTTTATCGATCTTATTAATTCTTTCAAAGAACCAGCTCCTAGTTTCATTGATTTGTTCTATTGTTTTTTTGGTTTCTATTTCATTGATTTCTGCTCTGATCTTTATGATTTCTCTTCTCCTGCTGGGTTTAGGGTTTCTTTCTTGTTCTTTCTCCAGCTCCTTTAGGTGTAGGGTTAGGTTGTGTACCTGAGACCTTTCTTGTTTCTTGAGAAAGGCTTGTACCGCTATATATTTTCCTCTCAGGACTGCCTTTGTTGTGTCCCACAGATTTTGAACCGTTGTGTTTTCATTATCATTTGTTTCCATGAATTTTTTCAACTCTTCTTTAATTTCCTGGTTGACCCATTCATTCTTTAGAAGGATGCTGTTTAGTCTCCATGTATTTGGGTTCTTTCCAAATTTCCTCTTGTGATTGAGTTCTAGCTTCAGAGCATTGTGGTCTGAAAATATGCAGGGAATGATTCCAATCTTTTGATAACGGTTGAGACCTGATTTAGGACCGAGAATATGATCTATTCTGGAGAATGTTCCATGTGCACTAGAGAAGAATGTGTATTCTGTTGCTTTGGGATGAAATGTTCTGAATATATCTGTGATGTCCATCTGGTCCAGTGTGTCATTTAAGGCCTTGATTTCCTTGTTGATCTTTTGCTTGGATGATCTGTCCATTTCAGTGAGGGGAGTGTTAAAGTCCCCTACGATTATTGTATTATTGTCGATGTGTTTCTTTGATTTTGTTATTAATTGGTTTATATAGTTGGCTGCTCCCACGTTAGGGGCATAGATATTTAAAATTGTTAGATCTTCTTGTTGGACAGTTCCTTTGAGTATGATATAGTGTCCTTCCTCATCTCTTATTATAGTCTTTGGCTTAAAATCTAATTGATCTGATATAAGGATTGCCACTCCTGCTTTTTTCTGATGTCCATTAGCATGGTAAATTCTTTTCCACCCCCTCACTTTAAATCTGGAGGTGTCTTCGGGTTTAAGATGAGTTTCTTGTAGGCAACATATAGATGGGTTTTGTTTTTTTATCCATTCTGATACCCTGTGTCTTTTGATTGGGGCATTTAGCCCATTAACATTCAGGGTAAGTATTGAGAGATATGAATTTAGTGCCATTGTATTGCCTGTAAGGTGACTGTTATTGTATATTGTCTCTGTTTCTTTCTGATCTACTACTTTTAGGGTCTCTCTTTGCTTAGAGGACCCCTTTCAATATTTCCTGTAGAGCTGGTTTGGTATTTGCAAATTCTTTCAGTTTTTGTTTGTCCTGGAAGCTTTTAATCTCTCCTTCTATTTTCAATGATAGCCTAGCTGGATATAGTATTCTTGGCTGCATGTTTTTCTCGTTTAGTACTCTGAATATATCATGCCAGCTCTTTCTGGCCTGCCAGGTCTCTGTGGATAAGTCTGCTGCCAATCTAATATTTTTACCATTGTATGTTACAGACTTCTTTTCCCGGGCTGCTTTCAGGATCTTCTCTTTGTCACTAAGACTTGTAAATTTTACTATTAGGTGACGGGGTGTGGACCTATTCTTATTGATTTTGAGGGGGGTTCTCTGAACCTCCTGGATTTTGATGCTTGTTCCCTTTGCCATATTGGGGAAATTCTCTCCAATAATTCTCTCCAATATACCTTCTGCTCCCCTCTCTGTTTCCTCTTCTTCTGGAATCCCAATTATTCTAATGTTGTTTCGTCTTATGGTGTCACTTATCTCTCGAATTCTCCCCTCATGGTCCAGTAGCTGTTTGTCCCTCTTTTGCTCAGCTTCTTTATTCTCTGTCATTTGGTCTTCTATATCGCTAATTCTTTCTTCTGCCTCATTTATCCTAGCAGTGAAAGCCTCCATTTTTTATTGCACCTCATTAATAGCTTTTTTGATTTCAACTTGGTTAGATTTTAGTTCTTTTATTTCTCCAGAAAGGGCTTTTATATCTCCCGAAAGGGTTTCTCTAATATCTTCCATGCCTTTTTCAAGCCTGGCTAGAACCTTGAGAATCGTCATTCTGAACTCTAGATCTGACATATTACCAATGTCTGTATTGATTAGGTCCCTAGCCTTTGGTACTGTCTCTTGTTCTTTTTTTTTTGTGGTGAATTTTTCTGCCTTGTCATTTTCTCCAGATAAGAGTATATGAAGGAGAAAGTAAAATACTAAAGGGGTGGCAAAGACCCCAGGAAAATATGCTTTTTTTTTTTTTAAAGATTTTATTTATTCATTTGACAGACAAAGATCACAAGTAGGCAGAGAGGCAGGCAGAGAGAGAGGGAGGAAGCAGGCTCCCTGCCGAGCAGAGAGCCTGATGCGGGGCTCGATCCCAGGACCCTGAGACCATGACCTGAGCCGAAGGCAGAGGCTTAACCCACTGAGCCACCCAGGCGCCCCAGGAAAATATGCTTTAACCAAATCAGAAGAGATCCCAAATCGTGAGGGGGGAGAAAGGGGATAAAAAGGGGTTCAGAAAGAAAAAGAAAAAAAAAACAATTAAAAAAAAAACAAATAACGAAAAAACATAAAAAAGAAAAGAATATATATATATATATATATATATATATATATTAGATAAACTAGTTAAAAAAGTTAAAAAAGAAAAGGGTAAAAGTTAAAAAAATTTAGAATAAGAGAGAAAAAAAAATTGAAAAAGAAAAAAAATTAAAGTAACTGCAAGACTAAAGAATCATGGGGAGAAGAAAGCCATGAGTTCTGTACTTTGCTTTCTCCTCCTCTGGAATTCCGCTGCTCTCCTTGGTATTGAAACTGCACTCCTTGGTAGGTGAACTTGGTCCTGGCTGGTTTTCTTGTTGATCTTCTGGGGGAGGGGCCTGTTGTAGTGATTCTCAAGTGTCTTTGCCCCAGGCCGAATTGCACCGCCCTTACCAGGGGCCGGGCTGAGTAATCCACTCGGGTTTGCTTTTGGGAGCTTTTGTTCCCTGAGCACTTTCTGTAGAGTTCTGGAGGACGGGAATGAAGATGGCGGCCTCCCAGTCTCTGGCCCGGAGGAGCCGAGAGCCCGGGGTCCCACTCCTCTGTGCACCCTCAGAGAACAGTGCCCAATTACTCCCATCTGCCTGGCCTCTGGCCATGCTCCGAGCTCACCGAGCCTGCGACCGGTTCAAGGTAACCCGGAGCTGTGAGCTCACCCCTCAGCTCTGTCTCTTTAGCCAGCTTCCCCATTCTAATACCTGTAAGCTCTGCGACACTCAGACACCCCCGATCCTTCTGTGACCCTACAGGACCTGAGGCCACGCTGACCCCGCGTGGGCTTCACCCTGGTTTAGCCTCTGGAGCGATGTCCCTCAGCAGAACAGACTTTTAAAAGTCCTGATTTTGTGCTCCACTGCTCCGCCGCTTGCCGGGAGCCGGCCCCTCCCCCCGCGGTCTATCTTCCTGTCGCTTTGGATTCACTTCTCCGCCAGTCCTACCTTTCAGAAAGTGGTTGATTTTCTGTTTATAGAATTGCTGTTCTTCTCTTCGATCTCCCAATCTCCCGTTGGATTTGTAGGTGTTTGCAATCTTTAGATAAGCTATCTAGCTGATCTCATGCTACCTGAAGTAGTCTCAGCCTGCTGCTTCTCCACCATCTTGACTCCTCACTCTATATATTTTTTCAATTATTTATCTTTATAATGACCTTATGAGTTAGATATTAACCTAACTTTATAAAAGAATTTAAAAAAACACTTAGGCCAAAATTTATTTTTTTTTCCAATTTATACAATAGTAAGTAACAGATCTAGTATTCAAATAAAGGACAGTCAGAGTCCAAAATGTTTGCTTTATTCTCACAGATCAATTGTCCCACCAGTGGTAAATTATCAGTAAGACCAAGAATTAAGTAATTTAGAGTTTTGTTTCTTTCTTTCTTTCTATTGGTTATTACTGAGTACCTGGAATCATTGATCTTGACCTATGGTAATTTTTAAGTGTAGGGCTTTTTGGAGTAAAAAATAAACACAAAAGAGAAGCTTTATTTGGATTTTCTAGAGATGATGAGCCCATTATTAAAGGAGGAACATCTTTATATCCTAATAGAATTGTAGAAATAGGAGTCCTTCCCTTATAGGAAGAATGGGGGTGACTTCTTTACCAGTTACTGGGATATTCCAAGTACTACAATTCTTTTTGTTTTTTTAAGATTTTTTTTTTATTTATTTGACAGATCACAAGTAGGCAGAGAGGCAGGCAGAAAGAGAGAGGAGGAGGAGGCAGGCTCCCTGCTGAGCAGAGAGCCCAATGCGGGACTTGATCCCAGGACCCTGAGATCATGACCTGAGCCGAAGGCAGAGGCTTTAACCACTGAGCCACTCAGACACCCCTCAAGTACTACAATTCTGACTTTCAATGATATATATGATCATTACTGTTGGAGCTAGCATTTGAGTGTGAATAATAACAGCCACATGTTTATTGCATTACATAAGTGATCTCATTTAATTTTGAGAACAACTCCTTACACTACATGCCAGTACTACCTCCTGTCTGAGTCTTAAAGAGGTCTTGAAAGCTACTCAAAGCCAAGAATCTATTGAAAAGTGTAGCAGGACATCTAATCACAAATAGTCTGACTCCAAATTCCTTAGTCTGAACCATTATGATACATGACTCTCATTCTGCAGTTACGTGTACAGATGCAAAAAGGAAGGTAGAACAAAGAGATAGAGACTGGGATAAGAGTTCCCAGTTATTCAAGCTGTCTTTATAAATCTGGTTAACTCTACGGTGTTGAACTGTTTTTACACTTTGACAATTCTGCTTCCAGAAGTCTTGCTTCAGTTTGCCAGATAACCAAATACCACAAATGTATACTTTGAAAATAATTGTAGATATTTGGAAGTTATTTGGAACTGCCAAGTTCTTAGATATAAACTACCAATCTTTTTTTTTTTTTTTTTTTTAATTTGAACAGGTAACAATTCTGTTGGTATTTTCTTTGGAACAAGATATACTGCAAAAAAGAGGACAAAGTTAAAATTTAAGTTTCACATTTATGGGCTATTTCTAGATTTATTGAAATTCCTCTCTGTAGCCAAGTAAGAATTTAGCTACAATAAAATACTGAAAAGAGGCTGCAGCTTTTTTAGTCTAGTATTGTTATGTTAAAATGTGTAGGTCCATTTTCATCATGATAATTAAAAATATATATTAAAAATTAAGAAGTTTCAGCTGCAATTAACTGTGGCTCAGAGCATAAGGCAGTGAAGGATTTCTCGTTCTTGTGTAAATGTTGAATAAATTTTGAATTCCTTGGGGAAATAACTTGAATATCCATTGATTTTACTAGTACAGTAATTAAATATATTCCCTACGGAAATATACTTTAGTGTGTTGTGAAGCTCCCTATTGTCTGTGCATCTTGAGCCAGGTATCTATTTCCTGGTTGTTAGCCCTGGGATTGCTCGTTGTCCCTACCATTATTACCTACAGATGAGGAGTTGTATCTTTTTCTTTTGAATTTCATCTGAATTTTCTCCAGACATCTTTTCTGTTACTCTAACATTTATAATCTTTAGAAAAAGCCAAGAAAAACACAAAATATAAAATTTATTTGGGATTTACATTAGGATTTAGCAAAGAATTTCCTAAAATATTAATGAGTCATATAAAAAAGTAAGTTTTTAATAGTGTTAACTGCTTTCCCCAAACAAGAATATATGTCTGCATTATTCTTCCTTTTCTTTACTCTGTTGTATCTTATCTCTAAAGATTTTCAATTAACTCTGTAATAAGTACTACTGGGAGAAGGATATTGATAAAATGATGCACTTCTTTCTTTGCTGATTTCATATTCCATTATCTAACATTCATCAGTTTTCCTATATTCCTGAAGCATAGTTCCTCAGACAATAAGAGGTCGTTTAACATTTAACATGATTATTGAATTCTGGGTTGATATAGACTTTTATATAATATCATACTTCTTGTCTAAACTGTCTGTGGTACCCATAATAGGAAGTCTTCAATACAGAAATGATTACAAAATGCTAAAAATGTGTGACAGGCACCAGAAATGCAACACACTCCTGTCTTCAGGGATCTTGCAAGTAGATAAAGATATGGACTAGGGAATATGAAATCACAATGGAATTAAATAAATGTAACCATAAGAAAAGTAAAAGAGGAATCCTGTAGGAGGAACACCTCCATTAGGAGAGATGGGCTTTTGGAGGAAGTTATCTGAAAGAAGACTTCATCAGAAGAGTAAGAGAGGTGTATAATTTGGAAAACCTATGAAAAGGATGATGGTAGGGTAACAAATAGCATCATGAGAGAATGTGCCAAAAGAGGACAGAATGTGCCAAAAGAGGACAGAATGTTCAAAAGCTTGTAAGGCTTCTAGATTTTACTGCAGAGTATAGAAAGCTACAAAGAACATCATATCTACTCTTACAACAAGAACTTAGACAAACTGAAAATTTGTGACTTTTTTAATACCCATCAGGGATCTGAGGTCACAAAGTAATCAACCACCACAAAATCTAAAGAAAGATGCCTGCAGGAAGAGACAGAACTTGAATACTTGCTTATCCAGAGCAGACACAGAAGTATTCTAGTTAACAAATCAGTAAAGGCCAAGTGTAGAGAGACCAGGTGGAGTGGCTGGAGGCCACACAAGTAACAGGAGTTGGCATATTTTTGCAGTGATTTTTGCCATCAACCCTCTGAGATGCTCACAGAAAAGTATTAAGAATATGGAAAAAACTTTGGAATTAGTGCATACCCAGGTAGAGAAGAAAAGCAGCTCCTGCAAGAGACATGAAAATCTACCCAGATCTTCTCTGTCTCTCCTGGGGAAAAAAGTGTCCTATATTCTGAGAGAAAGGACACCAAAAACAGACTTTCTTGGGCACTGGTGAAAATCCAGTGTACCCAGAGAAAGAAACAACTCTTTTACCTTTAGAAGAGAAACAGAAGTATATGCTGGACACAGAATTCGAAATTGAAGAAGAGTCAGAAGTAATGAGAAAGTCATATGCCCCATACCCAGGAACATTGTTCCTAAGTCTGAATCAGAACACGAAAGAACATGCCTTTCCAATGATAATTCATTACATTAACAGAATTTTAAAAAATCATATGATCATTTCAATAGATGAAGAAAATCATTATCAAATTTTTCAGCAAACTATAGACAGAAAAAACTGTTTTAATACAGTTTTTTAATATAGTTAATACAGATAAAAAGTATCTGTAAAATATCTACAAGGGACATAATATTTAATGGTGAAAATTTTCCCTTAATTGGGAATGAGTCTGCCTTATCCTCCTGTTCAGTACTATACTAGATGTCTTAGTGTAATAAAGCAAAATAATGCAAAAATAAAATAGGTGTTTACATTGGGAAGGAAGAAAATAAAACTGCCTCTATTTACAGATGACAGAATGGTCTTTGTAGAAATTCTTAAAGGATTTACATAAAAAGTTTCTAAAATTAATGAGTTTAGAGAGATGCCTGGGTGGCTCAATGGGTTAAATGTCTGCTTTCAGCTCAAGTCATGATCCTAGGGTCCTGGGCTCCTTAATGGGTGGGAAGTCTGCTTCTCCCACTGCCTGCTGCCACTCCCCCTGCTTGTGCTTGTATATGCTCTCTCTGACAAATAAAATCTTTTAAAAAAGTAATGAGTTTAGAAAGGTCTCAGGATACGAGGTCAACATACAAAAATCAATTTTAGCTCTAGTAACTACTAATTAATGATTGGAAAAACTTAAAGCATCATTTACAGTTGTATTACAAAAAAGTACTTATGTATAAATCTAACAAATACTCAGGATCTATCTGTTTAGAAGTACAAAACACTGATGAAAGAAATTAAAGACCTAAATAATCAAAGATATGTTATGTATGTGACTCAGAAGATTCAGTAGTTTAAAATAGAATTTTTTTCCCTGGGTACCTGGGTAGCTCAGTGGGTTAAAGCCTCTGCCTTCGGCTTGGGTCATGATCTCAGGATCCTGGGATCAAGCCCCACTTTGGGCTCTCTGCTCAGCGGGGAGCCTGCTTCCTCCTCTCTCTCTCTCTCTCTCTCTCTCCCTCTGCCTGCCTCTCTGCCTGTCTGTCAAATAAATAAATAAAAATCTTAAAATAGAATTTTTTCCCCAAATTGATTTGTAGATTATATACAATCCTTATCAAGATTACAGCAGTCTTTGTAGATATTGATAAGTTTTTCTAAAATTTTCACAGAAAGGCAAAAGAACTAGGAGAAAAAACAATTTTAAAAAAAGCAGCAAAGTTTGAAAGCTCATATGAAGATTTTAAGACTTATTCTTCAGTAATCAGGGCAAGTGGAAAAACACATGGAATAAGAGAACAAAATAGAGAATCAAGGAATAGACTCACCTATCTACTAAACACTTATTTTGACAATGATGAAAAGACAATTGAATGTAGAAAGAATAGTCTTTTCAACAAAAGACACTGGAACATTTATACATTTTTAACAGGCAGTGCTGGAACCTTTATACATTGATAATAGAAATAACAAGCCCTAATCTGTATAATCTGTATCTTATATATCTTATACCAAATATTAGCTCAAAATAAAATAAATATTTAAAACTATAAATATATTACAAGGAAACATAAGAAAATTATTGTAATAATCAGTTAGGCAAATAGTTTTATCTTCTTCCTTACCATAGGATACCAAAGCATGAAAAGATAAGGCAAAGAATTAAAGAAGTTATTTGCAAGTCACATTTCTAATGAACTGCATATTTCCCAAATATTTTTTTAAAAAGTCTGAAAGCTTAACAACTACTACCACAAAAGTCATTTAAAAATAGGCAAAAAATTTAAATGGGTAATTCAATAAAGATAGATGAATAGTAAATAAGCATAGGAAAAGGTACTTAGCATTAGGAACTAGAGAATGAAAATCAAAGCCACATTGAGATATGACCATTCACGTAATGGTTAAAATGAAAACATATTGACACTACCAATATCTGGCAAGGATGTGGAACAACAGTAACTCTCATACACTGCTGGTACAAAAGGAAAACCTGTGGATACTACAGATAACAATTTGGATACTTCTCATGGAGTTCAATAGATGCTTACATATTGCTACACAGTACAGTTCTAGCTATTTACCCAAGAGAAATGAAAATGAAAACTTATGTTCACATAAAAACAGGTACATGAATATTTATAATAGCTTTATTCATAATCACCCAAAACTGGAAACCTATATGTTATTGAACAAGTGAATGGATAAACTGTGGTAGTGGCCACCAAATGAGTACTGTTAAGTGATAAAATGGAACACACTATTAATTCATGCAACAGCATGGATGAAATTTAAATGCATTTTGAAAGCTTTGGCTAGATCAATAACATCATATAATGTATGTTTCCGTGTAGATTATATTCTGGAACAGATAAAACTGCAGTACTGAAAATAGATCAGTGCTTTCTAGAATTGAGGATGGGGGTAAATTGGCTAAAAAAGGGAGAAATTCAGAACAATTTTGGGAATGACAAAACTGTTTTGATTCATAATAGTTTTGGCAAATATGGAATTCCAAGCATTTACCAAAAACCATAGGAACTGTACACCAGAGTATATTTTACTGTATGTAAATAAAAACAAACACAAGATGCAGAAATATGAATGAAATTCAAACTGTAACAGAGGAACTTCATCATTTCATAAATAACAATGAGGGAAGTGGGAAGAACATTATTGCCTATGTTTAAAAAGGAGTGATTTGTCATGATACTGTAGAGATTAAAGAAAACATGAAGTGTAAGCAAATATTGTACTCTGGTTAGTTTTTATGCTCACTGGGTATGAGTTAGCAATTCTGGAACTACTCTATGGGTACAGTAGGTTTCAACAATATATACATACATATATATGTGTGTGTGTGTGTGTGTGTGTGTGTGTGTGTGTGTGTGTATTTACACACAATATATACTTATACAACAATATATACTTATTTCTTACATGTTTAATCAGAGAGCCTAGGAGCAATGGTACCATTGTAACAATGAGTACGTCTAGCACTCAGATATTGGTTTCTAAGTACCATTGCCAATGAAGCAACCAAGGCCAACCTGGAGAATTGATTAAATCTAGGGCCAAGAAAATCCAAGATAAATTTATAGTATCATGTGGATGTTAGAAAAGAAAAAAATTCAAAAAAGGATAAGAATGTGGAAAAGAAACAGGAGCCAATGTGTAGAAGTTCCTAGTGGCTAAAGTCCAACAATGGTTAACAATTTGAGCAACACATAATGAAGCAACAGCATGGATTATAATCCCCAGAATAAAATAAACATCCATGAATTCAGAGTCCTGTGAATAAACAAGTGTATAAATGGAGAGGGTTTTTTTTTAACAGAAAAAAATTATATAGGATTGAAGAAAATTAAAAAAAATTGTTATCAGAACTCAATTTTAATTTTCCAGGCAAGTTCCACCAGTGGATGCAAAAGTTTGTGGGCAAAACTTTGAGGGGCAACAGTATTTTTGCATAGTCTCAAAATCTCTCTCAGACCTTTATCAACTACAAATGAAAAACAGTAATTTCACCATGAAAAAAATCTTTAACAAAGCAAAGTTAATAATATTAATAAGATATAACAACATCATATACTCCTTCATGTGATACACTGAGAAGGACACATCACTTCTGTGATATTCTTGCTTAACAAGATCAAGCCTCAATCTTATGAAGACACACCAGAGAAATGCAAATTGAATGTAATCCCATAAGATGGTTGACTAGTATTCTTTCAGTATTACTATGTTGAAAGATATTGGAAGACTGAGAAACTGACACAGATTGGAGTAGACAAAGGAAACACGACAACTAAATGTCATGTAACTTGGGAACCCTGACAAGGTTTTGGAACAGAAATAGGACTGAAGTTTAAAAACTGATAAAAAAAAAAAAAAAAGACAGTTAAAAAGACAGTAGTTTCCATAATAACACTGTACCAACGTTATTTTCACAGTTTGAGTGATTATGCAAGTTGTTAGCATTAGGGGAAGTTGGTGAACAATATGTAGGACCTCAGTACTATTTTTCACAAATATTCTGAAAGTCTAAAATTATTTCAACATAAATAATCAAAAGCCTATAGTCAAGAGAGCATGAGATGCATTGAAAGACTGGTGAAGTTTGACCTAGTTGGAGTGTGAAGTGTGAACTGGAAAGTAAGGAGAAATGAAGCTAGAGAACTAAGCAGAGACCCGATTATACAAAAATATACTATACACTCAGAAATGAGGAGGTATTCAGGGAGTTTTTGCAACGAATTAACATAAGATTTGCATTTTGGAAAGTGTACACTTGATGAAATTTACAGAATAATTTAGAAAGAGTCAAACATGATGATACAGAACCAATTAGGAAGAAAGTTCGTCTGGGAGAAGAAAAAGCAACAATATTGTCAGGATGGGAAAACAGGATAAATTTTAGGATTTTGAGGTAAAATAAGTAACATTTATTGATTAAGGGAAAGGAAAGGCAAAGACAAAGAGTCCAAGAGTCCAATCAACATTTCTACTTTAAAAGCATTAGGCATTTTGATGTGAGCAAGAAATATTTCTTTTGTGAGTAACACTAAAAAAATTGCCAGATAATCTAAATCACAAATTCCCTTTCCATCTAAAGACAAGGTATTTATTCCCTCTCAGATATCCCTCTCTTTCTCAATGTTAGCCCAACTTCTAAGTTGAGACTGGAGGTATAGTTGACAGTGTCATGAGAGGCAGATTAGGAATGGATACCATGTATAAGAAAAATATTACACCCAAGGAAAAATAGAGTTCAGTGTTTAATTAAGAGTCTTTGCCCTATAGCTCAATAGGGCTCTGAGGATAGTCCCTCACCCAGTTCATTTTTTTTATCTTTAGTAAGTTTCTCTCTCCCATGTTTCCTTTTAGGCATCTATAAAATGAGGAGAGTGAATGTGGCTTCTACCTTAGCCATCTGAGGGTTAAATATACATAAAGTCCTTAGATCAGTGTTTGGCACACAGTACACTTGAAGTAAATGGTATTCATACGGAAGTTGCTATTGTTGGCCTGCTTAGGTTTCCTACTTTTCCTCCTAAGTGCCTGCTCAACCTGATATTTTACATATGTCTTGAATTAGTTTAACGGCAAAGGGAGCAATTAGGGGACAGTATCTGAGTCCGCGTGTGATTATTTTATCTCCATCCCAGATTGCACGGGAAATAATGATTTATGTTAATAACAGTGATGTTACTGATGTTAGCGCTATGTATACAGACCTTATTGGTATGTAACATGGTAGATTTTCTAATAAGACTATTTTTTAAAATACAATGTATTCTAGTAAATATCCAAGCAACATAGAAAGATTCAAAATTCTAGAGCACCGGGGTGGCTCAGGGGGTTAAACCTCTGCCTTCAGCTCAGGTAATGATCTCAGAGTCCTGGGATTGAGTCCCACATTGGCTGTCTGCTCAGCAGGGAGTCTGCTTCCCTCTTTGTTTCTGCCTGCCTCTCTGCCTACTTGTGATATCTCTCTCTGTCAAATAAATAAATAAAATTTTTTTAAAAAGATTGAAATTCTAAAGATTCATGTGTGGTTTTAAGGATGGAATGAAGCACAGCTATCATCTGTTATACACATTACTTGGTAATTAAAAGGTACAGATAGTTCCTTGTCAAAATATTCTTTTATTATCAGCTATATCGGAGGATATGCTGCCCTGAGTAAAAGAAAGTTATAGAAGTAAGCACAGATTGATTTGGGGGAATTATTTGAGTTTTAAATATTCATTTTGAGATGCCTAGCCAATATTAGAATGCAAGGATTGGGGCAGTATTCTAATATTAAATTAGGTCAGTGGTACAGATTTAGAATACAGGACATAGAGAATAAATGCCAGAGATACCACAGAATAGAAGGCAAACCCAAGTTGCATGGCATCATACCAATTTACAATTGTAAATTGTACAATGGTATTTACAATTAATAACAAGGTCTATAATAAAACCCAAATGTACTCCTAATCAAACATGAAAATAACTATTTGGTAGAACCACTGTTGTATCAGAGTATTATAAAAAAGATTCTAATTTAACAAATTCCAATTATTTAGTAAATGTGCAATCAGGAATAAGCTCATGAGATGTAATGGTACTTTGCATCCCACATTAATGATTTGTTTTAAAAATTGGAAATTCAATAAAACTTAGATGGTCATTCACCATTTAAATTAAATGGCTCAATCTGGCCAACATAGAAAATATCTGTACTTTCCCAGTACAAATTATTTGTTCTATTATTTTGCATTATTGAGCTTGTAAGTTCATTTTTATCTTTCATGAGAGCCTAGTAACCATTAGGTGTATTAATATAGAAATAAACAGGCATTGTATAACCCATAACAACCAACCAACCAACAAACCACGTATTTGTCCAGGATTTATTTATTTTTTTTTTAAAGATTTTATTTATTTATTTGACAGAGATCACAAGTAGGCAGAGAGGCAGGCAGAGAGAGAGGAAGGGAAGCAGGCTCCCTGCTAAGCGGAGAGCCCGATGTGAGGCTGGATCCCAGGACCCTGAGACCATGACCTGAGCCGAACGCAGAGGCTTTAACCCAGTGAGCCACCCAGGCGCCCCTGTCCAGGATTTATAATTGAGTTTTATTTCTCTAGCTGAGTAAATAATGTTTTGATCAACTGGTGTTTAGTAGGATTCTGCTTCTGGAGAAACTTACACCATTTGATTTGTATTTTAGATTTGTAGAGCAAACATTTCTTCACATTGTTCTCTTGTCCAGGCTTCACCTACCTACTCACTTGGCATTATCACGGCAGACTGAGCCTAGGAAGGCTTCTTATTCTCCTGATTAGTTGCTTTTAAGGAGACCCAGGGAGATAATAGCTTTGAAAACTAAATGTTTGGGATTAAGACTATTTATAACCCAGTCTTAACAAGGAGAGTCTGAATTAAGTTCTGGTACATTCAGCTGTAGGAAAGACAATACTTCTGATTATTTCTGATATCAGAAGTTAAGATTTCCTACTGCTTATGGTTAAATGAACCTTCACCAGGGTTAATAACACTTTTCTCCAAAACATAAGATTCTAAGATTTTTACTGAAGCTTATGAAAACAAAGCTCCAGACAAGGGCATAGCTTTTCCCTCTGGTGTCTGAGGGAAATGGCATTTTCTAGAACATTAAAAAAAAACTTAAGTGTGTTATTATCACCCATGATTATTCATATTAGGGGTCTTTGAACAAAATTTGAAAGTACTGATGGAAATAAAGAGAAGATCCATTGTTCACTAATTTATAGCCGATGCCCTGAGCAGAATTCCTTTTTGAAAATATAGTCAAAGAATAGTTCTGTGATCTGAGAGGTCATATTTAATCATGCCATAAATTATATCATTGGTATATTTGAGAAACTGGTGACTACCCCAATAATTTCCAAGGGGTTCTGTGTGTTTTCTCGGTTAGAGTTTCCTGATGTTCTTTATCTGCATCCTATAAATAAAAGGTGTTAGAGCCCTAACTGTATATTAAATCTCTACAGGGCACTGAGAGATCAAGGTTTTCAGAGCCTTGGTGTTATCAAGTTTGCTAGAAGCAGGAACTGCCACAGATTGTGTCATAGGAGCCACACTCTGTGAAGAGTTTCACTGATATTTCTGAAAGGCAAATATGATCATATCACACCCTATTTAAAATCTTCCAATTCTCCCTATAGCGTTTAGGATAAAGTCTAAACTTTTAACATGACCGATCTTAACAAGACATTTCACAATTTGGCTTTTGCTCACCCCTTTCTCTCATCTATTTCCATTCTAGCTTACAGATAAGCTTAAATATTTTCAGGTCCCTGAGAAATACTATGTTATCCTCTCTGAAGTTTGGGCCTTTGCCTTTGCTGTTTTCTTTGTCTGTATTATTCCACCTCTAACCTTGCCTAGGTATGTTCTGTTTTTGCCTTACATCACCCATCATCCAGTATTTAAGGTGCATATTTACAAGTCTCTACCCCATCTGGAAAGACAAAGGCAGGAGCTTTTCTCTATAGCCATGCTAGCCCTAGGTCTGAAACAGTGCCATACATTTTAGAACATTTTGATAAACACTTACTCACCTGTTGAATGAATGAATCAATACATGAATGAATTAATGAAGTAATTGCCTCCTAAGTATAGGTCCAAGATCCTCTTAGCCTTTCCAGAATGCTACTGATTACATTTCGATCTCTCCATGCCCAAACTTCTGCTGGCTGTATCTTAAAGCAGCTAAAGCATTTCATTCTTAGGATAGGTCATCATACCTGGGTCACATCAAACAGAGGTGGGCTAAAAATTCTCCCCCAATCCATCACAGCAAAGCAGCTTACTTTAGGTCACTATAAAAAACTCTAACTTGAAAGCTAATATTGAGATAAGCTCAACATTTGACCTTCTGAAAATCTGAGGGCATATTGTAATACATGATCTGCTCTCAGTCTATCATTTAGGAAATCACTGCCTATTTCAAAGGGGAGGAAAGTAATTTTCTTTCCTCAGATTAATTCTCTGAAAATAAATTCCAACATGGAGAGTTGTATGCAGGAGGTTTATTGGGCCTTGCCCTAGAGAACAACACCTGGAAAGAGTAAGAAACAGTGTTGGGCAGAAGGAGAGGATGAAATGTGTATGATTTCCACAGGTCTCTCAGCTGATCTCCTCAGAAGTTCTGGAGCTGGGATGATCCTTCCTAATGGTCTCAAACTGAGGGAGAGTGTCTAGTACTCTTGTACTCCCTCATCAACCAACCATGGTTTTTTGTTTTTTTTTTTTTTACTTTTCTTGAGTAAGATGCTAAGAGTGAAAGGCAGCACTCTTCTGCTAAGGACAATTCTAGAACAGAAATTAACAGTGTGCCAGCAGCAGCTAACACCCTCAAGTATCATGCTGGAAATTACCCAGGTAGAGCAAAAACACATGAAGCAAATGTATCTGAGAGGCATGAGTAAACCGTAGTGGATACCGAGGTGGCTGCCCACCTCCCTCCTTCAAGGAAGAGACACTCGTTTTTCCAGGTGCTGTAAACCAAGACAATCCAGGCATAAATATTTTACTTTGTACAGGTCATTGTTTTACTCAACCTTCTGGTACCATATTAGCACCTTCTCACGGGGTTCTTGCCACGGTGTTATATTTTAGTTCATGCAGGAGTGCTGTGTTAGTCTCCCGTTTCTACAGGTCTCCAAAACCTAAGTGTCCTAAACAAATTTATGATCTTACACTTATGGAGAAAGAAGTCTAAAATGGGTCTCATTAGGCTAAAATTTGCCATAGCTGTGTTACGTTCTGGAGTTTCTAGGGCAGAACCCATGTTCTTGCTTTTTCCAGCTTCTAGAGGCTACTCAAATTCCTTGGCTTCTCCCCCCACCCCCACCTTTTTTTAAGATTTTCTTTACAAAAAGAGAGAGGGAGAGTGCACACACACATGAGCAGGGGTAGGGGCAAAGGGAGAGAATCTCAGACTCCCTACTGAGCACAGAGTCTAACTGGACTCCATCTCATGACCCTTAGATCACAATCGGAGCCAAAATCAAGAGTCCCGGCTTCACCAGCTGAGCCACCCAGGCACCCCCTGCCCTCTTTTTTCATCCATAAAGCTGACAATGGGAGGTTGAATTCTGCTCACCTGGCATCACTCTAAATAATCATATCTCTTTTTTGACTCTTGTTTTCTACTCCCCTCTTACAATGTGAAGAACCCGCATTGAAACAACCAGGATAACTTACAATAACATTCTCATTTTTAAGGTCAGTTTATTAGCAAACTTTATTCTACTTTCTATTTAAATTCTCTTGTGAGAGATGCCATGAGAGAGAAAGAGAGAAATGAAGTGAGAGACATAGATTAAGAAGTGGAAGTTTAGGGAGGTTAAGTGGGGACACTCTTCTGCCTATTATAGCTGATAATATATTCAAACAAAATCTCTCCCTTTGATCCTTCTTAATCCAGCTCCTTAGGACCTGCATATACTTTACTTGACTCTGACTAGTAACTGCTATCTAGGTCTTACAGCTTTTTTTGGTGTGTATTGTTTTTCCTCATCTTGTAGGCCCAGCACTGCCTCAGTTCAATTATGATGTGGCAACCCAGGGTGGAAGTGGGGATAAAAGCAGAGTGTGTCTGAATCAATTTCATGTAAAATGGAACGCTAGTCTTGTAAGAGAGCAGTGGACCATTCTCAAAGGCCCCTCTGTGTTTAAGGAATCTGGAAATTCAACTGCGTTAATCCAGTTCTTACCTTCACAGGACCCCATGCCCTTCTAATTAGGACCTTAACCTTTGGATAAACACACTTGTAGAGTTCAGAATTTGAACTTGTCTAAAGCTCTTTTATTCTTATAATTTAATGATGGGCCTCATACATAATTGTTTTCACCTGTCAGAGATGAAAATAACTTTACGCTGCTTACAAGGTCATCTAGGTTTCACACTTACCCTAAATTGGTGATTAATCATTTCCAGGCTTTCTTTTCTTTCCCTCATGCATTAGTATCCAACAAAAATTGATTGATTTCAGTGTCCTTGAAATACTATTTTCTCTGAACTCTCAGATGCCTGAGACATTGTAATAGTAGTACATTCCCTTCCACTATGATTTTAGTTTCCCTGCAACAGCATACCAGGGGTTAGTATTGTACTTACCTCCAGTGATATGGTCCTCATTTCCAGCCAGGCAGCAGATAACACAACCTAAAATACCATTTTAGTATGTGATTTCTAGGATCATTTCTGGTACAAACTGTCCTAGGTAAGTTTCCCCAAAGAAACAGCCTCTGAAATAAAGATCTGTGTCAGGACTTTTACTGGGAAGCGCTCCTGGTTGTAAAAACTCAGAGGAAGAGAAACAGAGGTAGCCAAAAGGAGGAGTTGAAAGTTTGTACCTTTATGACAGAGGCCACTAGCGATTCCATGGAGAGCTCCACAGAATTAAGGTGTCACACTCTAAATCAAGCAAGGGGCTGGGATTTTATACCCTGCACTGACCAGCCAATAAATATCATCTGCCCAAATGAAGGAAGCATATTCTTAGGAATATGCTCTCCCGCTCTCCAGCTGAGAATAATGCCTGGAAAACAGCTTATCCATGAGCTCTTGCCAGCCAAAAATCCTTGCAGCTGCGAACCTAATTGACTCACCGCAGCCTTCACTATCATTATTTATTTTCTCCTCATCATGGATGTCTTTAGCTTCATTATTCACCAATACCTAGCCCGAAGAATCTTTTTCTAGTAATGTTTCTGAGTTTCTGTTATATAGCATTAAAATTGTATGCTACATTTTATTCAAGGATTGTCTACGTGCAATTTCATTACCTGTTAAATTAAATATGATGAATAGGGATATGACCTCTGGGCAATAATCAATAATTGATGATAAGCTGAGTACTGGATAGACAATAATAATACCTACTACTCTTTGTCAGGCACAGTTATCTGTTGAATGCCTACTCTATGTAAGGTGCCATTCTAGGCATTTGGATAAAATCAATGAACCCAGCAGATACAGATCCTTGCCTGGCTGGGGTTCATATTACTCTGATATCAGTGGCTAAATAAACATTTAATATAATACATGAAGTAAATAATATAATCCATCAAAATGTGATAAGTATAGTGGGAAAAAATCAAAGATAAAAGTGAGTGGAGATGGGTAAGGCAGATTGTAATTATATTTTGGGGGGTTTAATTGTAATTTTAAATAGGTGGTAATGGTAGGAACCAATGGAAAAAAAAATACCAGTTAAGCAAAAATTTGAGAAGTTACTTGAATTAGTCATAAACTTTTTTATCTTGGGGAAGAGAAGCTCCCAGCGCGGGGCAAGGGGAAGCCTATGCAAAAGTCCGTGGCAAGAATATGCCTGTTAGGTTAAAGGAAGAGCAAGAAAACTGAAATGGAATAAAGAATGAGAAGAGTAGGACATGCTGGTGGCTCCATTGGTTAAGTGACTGTCTTCGGCTCAGGTCATGTGCCCAGAGTCCTGGGATTGAGTACCATGTTGGGCTATCTGCTCAACGGGGAGCCTACTTCTCCCTCTCATTCTCCCTGCCACTCTGCCTACTTGTGCTCTCTCTATCAAATAAGTAAATAAAATATTTTTTTTAAATAATGAGAGTAAAAGAAGTTGAGAGCAAAAAAGTAAAGGAGACCTTATCATGTTAGGTTTTGTAGGCCATTGTAAGATCTTGTCTTTGACTTTGAATGCAATTGGTGCTACTGCAGGCTTTTGAGCAGGTCATAACACAATCAGGTTGCTGAAATCATAAAACCCTTCTTTGTACAGACTGCCCTGGGAGGGCAAGACTGAAAACAATGAACTCTATTAAGAGGCTAAATTGGATAGCCGTTCAAGTTCATGTTTAGTAGGAAGAGTGGGATAGCAGATGTGGTCAGATTCTAACCCCCCACAGAATTTCCGAAAGGATTGGGTATGTGGTATGAAAAAATGAAAGGGTTGAGATCTTAGTGGCTAGAAGGATGAAGTTTTTACCAACTGATATGGAGAAGGCTACATGCAGATGAAGCAGGGTTTGAGGGCAAAATCACATGTAATATATTCAATGTCAATTTTGAGATTTCTAAAAACATCCAACCTAAGAGTAAGTGGCTTGGTATACATCCATAGTTTGTAAAAGTTGCCTCATCTACGATATAAATCTAAACGTCTTCCATATACAAATAGAATTTAATTCCAAGGGACTGAATAAGATCAACAAGGCAGTGAATACAAATATAGAAGAGGACCAGGAACTTAAACCTGGAAATTACCAATGCTGAGAAATGGGCCAGAAATGAGGAACCCAGTAAAGGAAACAGAGTACTCACCAGTTAGATTATTTGAAAATGTAGTATCCTGTAAGCCAAATAAAAAGTGATTACAAGGAGGGGCGCCTGTGTGGTTTGGTGGGTTGAAGCCTCTGCCTTTGGCTCAGGTCATGATCCCAGGGTCCTGGGATTGAGCCCCAAATTGGGCTCTCTGCTCAGTGGGGGGCCTGCCTCCCTTCCTTTCTCTCTGCCTGCCTCTCCACCTGCCTCTGTCTGTCAAATAAACAAATAAAATAAAAAAAAAAAGTGAATTGAAAGTGAGGGGGTGCCTGGGTGGCTCAGTGGTTAAGCCCCTGCCTTTGGCTCAGGTCATGATGTCAGGGTCTTGGGATCAAGCCCCGCATCGGGCTCTCTGCTCATCAGGGAGCCTGCTTCCCCCTCTCTCTCTGCCTGCCTCTCTGCCTACTTGTGATCTCTCTCTCTGTCAAATAAATAAATAAAATCTTTAAAAAAAAAAAAATGAATACAAGGGGAAAGGATTAGCTTTGATAGTGCTGGTAAATTAAAGGAATGAGTCCTGGGTTCAACACCAAAAATTTCTAAATTAGACAACATATGTTGTCTGAAATCTCAAAACAACACAACTATTTAAATACTACTGTATTTATTTTTAGATGTAAAATCTAATCTCAAATTCATTTAATTACTCAGGTGAATTCATAATCAGCATATAGAGCTGGATTCTATAGACAACAAAGCACATGCTCATTTCACTCAAATATGGGTAATTTTTTTGGTAGTGTCATCTTTCCATATAGTGCCATAGAGAGTTCAAGGAAGAAGTAGCTATCTGACCATGTCAGCTGGCTGTCCTATGACCTTTTAGGGTACCATTTTCATGTTTTCAATTTGCAGATTTACAAACTCAGAAATCATTTTTTCTAGTATTTCATAGTTGATTATTCAAAGAGGTCAATATGTTGAACAAACACATATGTGAATATCAAAAGATACATATTTACTTTATAATGGAGGATATAAGATTTTTCTATTTGTGGAAAACCCCCTTCCCTGTAATAAAATACATGGGAGATTTAATTACATATTTGAATGTAATTAGTTGAGTTTTGATTGATAACAAAAGTAATGGGATGACTTTGGAGAGATGCTTATCTTAAGTCCTAGGGAAGCCCATGAATTATTTCCTTTTCTCAATACAGATTTTTCTCGGTGAAAGGAAATATCAGGTAGACAAAAAGTAGAATCCCATGGTGGTCAAGAACACTTGCTCTGGAACCAGACAATACTGGTTTAAATTGGAAACTATCTAATTGTAAGAATGTGGAGATTTGTTTCCTCCTCAATTGTTCTTTGCCTTTGTTTCTTATATAAAATAGATATACTAATTGTAGCTTATACACAGTATTGGAATAAAGATAAAAGTAAATACTGCACACAGTACATTTACAAGTGTGATTATTTGAATTGGCCTGATAGAATCCAGATTTCTATCTCTGAGACATTGCTTGATATCTGCTGACGAGTTTCTTTTAATCTGGATTTTTTCTCATATTTTCAAGAAGTGTCCCTCTCTTGTTGGTACATTCTTACTTTATATATGTAAATATGTTAAAATGGGGCTTTTTAATTTTTAAACCTGAGGAAACAATTTGCCTATCACCATTTTGTTTTGAATTTGTAAAGTAATTTAGGAAAATCTTTTAGTTTCTTTTTCTAGGACTGTGTGCCTACATGAGAGATGAAACAAAAGGCCACATTAGAAGACACATTAAAAAAATAAATAGAAGATTTGACTGGGGCTAAGTACTGGGATTTTTTGTTTTTGTATCAAGTGAGCGAACTGAGTGTAAAAAGTGAATTGCTCACCACACTAGAAAATATTTTAACATATTCTGTGAGGAAAGAGAAGGTTGCTAAACAACCAAGAAGAATAATACTAGAGACTTAAAAAAGGATGCAGTGAAGATTTCTATGAAGTTTTTCTGCATATTTTACAATATGAACCTTCTCCTTTTTACCAGAAAAATGTGTATAAAGTATATGTATCTTTTAGTAGTGTATGCAGTAGCAAGAAAAAAAATTCAATATATGTAAGCAAGAATGATATATTATTTTTTCTGCTGAAACAAAAACGTTATACCGACTTTAGTCAGCTGCTTGAAGCCCCAGATTATTCCCTCTGTTCCCTTCATTGTTTTAAATATGTTCTATGTCATCCTCATG
The DNA here is from genome assembly GCF_002288905.1 of Enhydra lutris kenyoni. Lineage (NCBI taxonomy): Eukaryota > Metazoa > Chordata > Mammalia > Carnivora > Mustelidae > Enhydra > Enhydra lutris. The sequence goes on along the minus strand of NW_019154086.1, from coordinate 75,560,768 downwards.
CTTGATTACAAGATGATGGCTGTGGTTTTCAGCATATCTACATTGAAAGCAAAGAATGCTCCATGGGGACCAAGAAGGGAGGGGGCTATAAGTGGTGATGCCTCTGGCATCTTCTCTTAATTAGAAGAAGAGATCCTTTCCAAAGATCCTCCTCTCTTTTTTACCTATCAGACTTTTGCTTGGGCTTCTCTGGCTAAAATTAGGATATCCTGCCCATTCCTAGCTACAAATGGGGCTGGGCAAATGAGCAACAGAAATGGATTTGAATGCAAATATTATTCTTCTGAGCTAATTACTGGAAAGACTGGTAGGGGGCTAAAGAGGTGAGACAAAGAAGAGAAAGAAATCCATGAGGAAGAGTTATCAAGCAAGTTATCATTCTGGACAACTAAAGCTCAATCCTGCCAAGGATCTATGGAAGACAGTGTAGAATACCTATCAAAGTTATCCTAACGATGACAATGAAACTGGGGTCTATATCCACCACTGATTGAGAGCTGCTCATGGAAAGCACTTCTCTGCTTTGTGAGCCTACTATGCTCCCAGCAACAGGTAAAAGCCCACAGGCAGAGAGCCCAAAGTCATTAAAGTAAGAAGCTTATGTAGACATTGCTGCTATAAACATTGGGGTGCAAGTGCCCCTTTAGATCACATTTGTGTCCTTTGGGTAAATACCTAGTAGTGCAATTACTGGATCATAGGGTAGCTTTATTTTTAACTTTTTGAGCGATCTCTATACTGTTTTCCAGAGTGGCTATACTAGCTTACATTCCCACCAACAGTGTAAGAGGGTTCCCTTTCTCCACATCCTTGCCAACATTTGTTGTTTCCTGACTTGTTAAGTTTAACCATTCTGACTGGCATAAGGGGGTATCTCATTGTGATTTTGCATTGTATTTCACTGATGGCAAGTGATGTTGAGCATTTTTTCAAGTGTCTGTTGGCCATTTGGATGTCTTCTTTGGAGAAATGTCTGTTCATGTCTTATGCCCATTTCTTGACTGGATTGTTTATTCTTTGGGTGGTGAGTTTCATAAGTTCTTTATAGATCTTGGATACTAGCCCTTTATAACAGCAATGTCCACAATAGCCAAACTATAGAAAGAACCCAGATGTCCACCACCAGTTGAATAAAGAAGATGTGGGTGTGTGTGTGTATGAAATAAATATATAATGGAAATAAATATATAATGGAAATACATGATTGAAATCTATAATGGAATATCACTCAGCCATCAAAATGGATGAAATCTTACCATTTGCAACAACATGGCTGGAACCAGAGGGTATTATGGTAAGGAAAATAAGTCAGTCAGAGAAAGACAATTATATGGTTTCACTCATATGTGAATTTAAGAAACAAAACAGGATTATAGGGGAAGGGTGGGAAAAAAAATAAGATGAAATCATAGAGGGAGACAATCTGTAAGAGATTCTTAACTTAGGAAACAAATTGAGGGCTGCTGGAGGGGAGGTGGGTGAGGGGATGGAGTAACTGGGTGATGGGCATTCAGGAGGACACGTGACGTAATTAACATTGAGGGTTATAGGCAACTGATGAGTAACTGAACTCTACATCTGAATCTAATGATACACAATGTGTTAATTAATTGAATTCACATAAAATAAGATATAAAAAATGTTTATGTAGATAGTGTAGAGTGCCAAGATGGTATGAGATTGATGTCTCTTAAGCTTAAAAAGAAGGTGTTGGAAGTTAACATTGAATAGGAAGCCAATAAATCTAGCCATATTATGAACAAGTTATCAATTAGTTGTGGGTGCAATCTGTTGGGAGATTGTTAGAGTACTGGGCTTCAAAGTATACATGGGGTGAAACCAGAGGCTATGGAAGGACCCCTGCTATACCTGAGTTACTGTATTCAAGATGGTTTGAAATATATTAAAAGATTAAAACTTTGTCTCCATTTTAATATGCAGTATATTTAGTACCAGTTTTTTGGGGACATTCAGACATGTCATGAGCATTTATCTATCTGAGACGGTTTAGGCCTAATAGCTGGTTCTAGAAATAAAGTGTTTTATTAGAAAACTTAACAAGAATGTTTATCATCCAATGATTGTGTGGCCTGAAAAATTTCTCCTCAAGTAGTGGTTGCAATTTAAAAAACACATTTTTGGAAATGGTACAAAATGTAATAGATCATCAGAGAAAACTGATAACCATTTCACACAAATTCTAAACTTCTAGACTTTTGCAAGTTTTTAGAATCACTATTCTCATCATTCTAGGTAAGAGTCTCTTGTTATACCACATTCAATTATATGCATACCTGCCATGTTTTGGGAAATTTATCTCTTAAATGTTGAAAGCAAATTTTTAGGTTCATCAATTTTAACATGTGATATTAAATTTGCTATTGTAAATGAAGCCAGTCGCTGACATCACAGTGACTTCGTAGAGACTATACTTAAATTTCCCTCACCTATAATTTTATTTTATTTGATTTATATTGTGTGCAATTAAACCTGTGGGGTTATATTTCATTGTGCTTCAGTACAATTCACTGATACAGTGAATGCTTTTAATAAATAATAAAAAATAATTACTGATATTTCCATTTTGCCAGTGGTAAAGCAGATAAAACAGACTGTTCTCATATAATATTTATTTGTAGAGGAGCTGAAGAACAAGTAGAAATATGTAACAACCTGATCTTTGCCACATTCTGGAAATGCCAAAGACATATTTCTAACTTTGCTCTTTAAAAAGTATACTTCAGCATTAAGTAAAGGGAAAATGTAAAAATAAACCCAGTGAACCTGTAATCTTATGTACTAGAGTATCATTATTGTGGGTTTTATATATTAAGTATTTTCAAAGCAGAAATTGCACCAAAGTTAAATGGACAAGACTTTATTCAAGTCTATTTCAAGAGGGGAGAGAAACCAGAACTCACTCTGAACCCAACTCCATTGAAACAAAAGTTTGGAGGGTTTCTAAGAATTGGAGTTGAGGTAAGGGTTGGTCGTCTGTGTTTGCTGATTAGCCAAAGGAAAAGTAAACTTTCTACAAGCTTCTTGAAAGGAGATGGTTTAGTAACTTGCAGCAAGGATTGCTTCAAAGTTAGGCTCTTATTCTTCCACATTACATTTCAAAGCGATGGCGTCCAGATCCTTAAGAAAGACTATCTTGGGTTCTAAAACCAGCAAGATTTTAAACAGATTTACATCTCCAAAGGGCATAAAAAGAATTTGCAATTACACATTTTCTAAAGTAAATACTTGATAAGCAAAAGAAACAGTCCACAAAACCAAAAGACAACCGACAGAATGGGAGAAGATATTTACAAATGACATATCAGATAAAAGGCTAGTATCCAAAATCTATAAAGAATTTATCAAACTCAACACCCAAAGAACAAATAATCCAGTCAAGAAATGGGCATAAGACATGAACAGACATTTCTCTAAAGGAGATATCCAAATGGCCAACAGACATAGGAACAACACTCACTAACATCACTCAGTATCAGGGAAATACAACTCAAAACTACAATGAGGTACCACCTCACACCAGCCAGAATGGCTAAAATTTACAAGTCAGGAAATAACAGATATTGGTGAGGATGAAGAGAAAGGGGAGCCCTCTTACACTGTTGGTGGGAATGTAAGCTAGTATAACCACTCTGGAAAACGTATGGAGGTTCCTCAAAAAGTTAAAAAAAAGTTACCCTATGACCCAGCAATTGCACTCCTGGGTATTTGCCCCAAAATACAAATGTAGTGATCTGAAGGGGCACCGGCATCCCAGTGTTTATAGCAGGAATGTCCACAATAGCCAAACTATGGAAAGAGCTGAGATGTCCATCGACAGATGAATGCATAAAGAGATGTGGATGGGGCACCATGGTGGCTCAGTTAAGTGTCTGTCTTTGGCTCAGGTCATGATCCCAGAGTCCTGGGATCAAGCCCTGCATCTGGTTCCCTGCTTCCCTTTGTCTGCTGTTCCCCCTGCTTGTGCACTCTCTCTCTCTGTCAAATATATAAATAAAATCTTTTTAAAAAAATTATATATATATATATATATATATATATTCCATTATATATATATATAATGGAATATTACTTAGCCATCAAAAAATGAGATCTTGCCATTTATAATGATGTGGATGGAACTAGAGAGTATTATGCTAAGCAAAGTCAGTCAATCAGAGAAAGACAGTTATTATATGATCTCACTTATACGTGTAATTTAAGAAACAAAACAGAAGATCATGGGGAAAAGGGGAAAAAATAAAACAAGACAAAATCAGAGAGGGAGAAAAACTATAAGAGACTCTTTATTATGGGAGACAAACAGGGTTGCTGGAGGGGAGGGTGGTGGGGAATGGGATAACTGGGTGTTGGACATTATAGAAGGCACATGATGTAATCTGCAATGGGTATTATATAAGACTGATGAATAACTGACTTCTACCTCAGAAACCGATAATACATTTATGTTAATTAGTTGAATTTAAACGTAAACAAACAAACAAAAAACAATGAATAAATAAAATAAATTCTCTGGGGACACCTGGGTGGCTCAGTGGGTTAAGCCTCTGCCTTCGGCTCAGGTCATGATCTAAGGGTCCTGGGATCGAGCCCTGCATCAGGCTATCTGCTCAGCAGGGAGCCTGCTTCCCTCACTTTCTCTGCCTGCCTCACTGCCTACTTGTGATCTCTCTCTCCGTCAAATAAACAAATAAAATCTTTAAAAAATAAATAAATAAATAAATAAATAAATGCTCTGTGGAAAGGGAGATCGGGCTGAGAGGCAGGAAGAAGCCCGTCCAAAGATTGGTCAAGCTGAGAGAAATGCTAAAGCCATCTTGGTCATTTCTTAACTTTATAATAAAATTTGAGATTATTAATAATATTTTAATTAGATTATATCATTTTGTACTTAAAAATGTAAAAGAAACGGAATTTTGTTCTCAAAAAATCAGATTGCTTTAAGTCAGTTAAGGTGATTTCTGCTTTGCTTCTGAAACTCAGATTTTTTTAAAAAAAGATAAATATGTAATATCAAAAGATTCTGCTTCTCAAAATGTAAACGAAAGTAGATAACTTTTATATTCCTATTAGAGGTTATTGTGTCCAAAAGGTTTAAAAAAACGCCAGTCATTTGACCATATGAAATATAAATCAATTGGGTGTCATTTAAATGTATAGAATGGAATAAGAAGGGGAAATAAAACCAATAATAGTTGTCTACTGCCTGCCATTTTCATCTTGGTGCTTTCTTCTCTCTTAGACTTTGGGATTCCACTCTTTCTTGTCTTTCATCCAGTTCATCTGCCTGTTCTTTCTCTGTCCTCTTCTTCTGTTCCCTGACCTTTAGATCACATATTCTGTCCTTAGTACATTTCTCATCTCATTCTAAATGCAATTTCCTGGAGCATGAATCTACTTCAATAATTTTAATTATCTTCTATATACTAGTTGACTACAAGATGCATATAAACATTACCAATATTTATGGATTTATCTTTTTATATTTCGTCTGCTGATCAGACATCTCCACTAGTGTATCAACCATGTAATTTAATGTCAGCATACATAAATATGACCTCTTTGTTTTCTCTCTAAGTTTTCAGTTCCCTTCAGTTTTCAAATGTTAACCATTATCAGAAGTTATCATTGGTAGACATCTTAGAGTCATTTTCCAATCCCTTACCCTTCAAATTTAATTGATTACTTAATTTTTAAAAAATATATCTCTTCCTCTCTATAAACAGTATTGTTTCTGTGTTATTTCTCCTCAGTACTGCTATCCTAGCCTCCTGGTAAGTCCCTTGGCCTCTCTTCCCACCTATTGCCTTCTGCATTATAGATAAGTATATCATTCCAACTCAATTAATCATGTCAGTTTCTTGAATAAAAATCTTTAGTGATCTCATGTTATTGACAATAATTTAGAATAATTCAAATAATAATAGCATATTTTAAATGTCTTTTTCAATCTGTCCCCACAGTTTTCCACTTCTGTCTCCACTTACCCCATTTTACTGATACTCAAGTTCAGCCATATAAAAGACTCATCTATTATTCTCTAACCGAACACACACAAAAACACACATATTCTTTGAAACTCTTAAGTCACACCTTAAAAGGTATCTACCCTTGAAGTCTTTCTTTACTCTGCATCCAGAAAGGACTGTTCCATTTCTTCTGTGGCCCTGGCTCTGTAATGGCATTGATCACATTGACTGTAATGGGTTATTCTATGACTATTTCTTCTTTGTGGACAGAGACCATATTATATTTATTTTGGATCCATCTCTCTGACTTCCTCAAAGGCTCAAAGTATACACCACTGTGCTACCTGGTGCCTCCTAATGATTTAATTGACTTAATGATAGTCATTGAAGCTCTCAAAGAGCTTCAAACCCTAGTAGGAAAACATATTTCTTCTTAACTGATTTTTTTTTTCAGTTTTTTCATGTGTCTTAGGGAGAGCACATGCTCATATATCTATATTGGATGGTTAAATAAAAGATAGTCTTATATTTAAATTATGTAGTAAACGTCTGAAACAGATAACAAAATGCCAAAGGATTGTTCCAAGTAAATCCTGTGTTAGAAGTCTTGTTTTAATGGCTTCCTTTCAAAACAGTTTATTTTAAAAATTTCTGTTATTTCTAAACTTAGAAAAAAGTTGAAGCAATTATTTGCATTTATTATAAAACACTTAACTGAATGCCTGGTGTAGTCATATTGTATTTTAAAGCCAGGATTTTTATTATCACAAACAACTCTCTACCAAATTATGAGGATTATTTTTACTTTTAACTCTGTTTATTTAAATTAGTATATTTAGCAGTTAAAGTGTTCTCTGGCTACAGGCAGCTCTCTTGTACATAATGGGGGAATATATTGAAATACTAATAATTAGCTCAGAGAATCAACTGGAAGACTAAAAATCTGTGGCAAAAACTTATGAGAAACTAAGGAATGTCCAAGTGTCTGGACATCATTAGCCACTGCAACTTTGCATCAGAAATCACTACTGAAGGGCACCTGTGTGGCTCAGTCTGTTAAGCGTCTGCCTTTGGCTCAGATCATGATCCCTGGGTCCTGGGATCAAGCCTTTTCTTCCTCTCCCTCTGCACCATCCACCCCCTACCCCAACCCTGCTCATGCTCTCTCTCATTCTCAAATAAATTAATAGTATCTTAAAAAAAAAAATAGAAACCGCTATTTAAATGAAGGAGCTCCAAACATTCTCCTATCATTGCTTCATTACACTCGTGTCTTATCTAGAAAAGTTAGTAGGATTGGTTTATCATGATCATGATCATGAGTTCACTCCTTGGTTAAGGAAGAACAGGATTAATATCTCCTGATCCTACTCAAATATTTTTACTATCACTGATTGCTGTCCTTACCCTGGTCCAAGCCTTCATTATTCCTCTTCAAGTTTGCTGCAGCAGCCCAAGTTACCCTCCTTTCTGATGCTAGAGAGAACTTTCTGAATTAAAAATGTAGTTTAAAAACCATTCCTTCATTAGACACATAGATCAATGGAACAGAATATAGCGACCAGAAATAAACCCATGCTTATATGGCCAATTAATCTATAACAAAGAAGGCAAGAATATACAAGGGGAAAAGACGGTCCCCTCAAAAAAAAATTGTGTTGGGAAAACTGAACAGCAAAGTAAAACAATAAAACTGAACCACTTTTTTAATACCCTATGAAAGAAAAAAATAACATCAAAATGGATTAAAGATCTAAATAGAAGATATAAAGCCATAAAACCCCTAAAAAAGTAGGCAGCAAATTCATGAACATCAGCCTTAATGATATTTTTCTGACTCTATCTCCCAAGGCAAGAGAAAACAAAAGGAAACAAATAATTGGGACTATATCAAACTAAAAAGCTTTTACACAGCAAAGGAAATCACCAACAAAATGAAAAGGCAACCTATGGAATGGAAGAAGATATTTGCAAAATGATACATCCAATAAGGGGTTAGTATAAAAAATATATAAATAAATCCTACAATTCAACAATGACAAAAAAATAATTGGGTTAAAACGTGGGCAGAGGATCTGAATAGATATTGTTCTAAAGAAGACATACATATGGCTAACAAACAAACAAAAAAAATGCTCAGCATCAATAATCATCTAGAAAATTCAAATCAAAACCACAATGAAATATCACCTCACACCAGTCAAAATGGCTAGTATCAAAAAGACAAGAAATAATAAAAGTTGGGGGTTGTGGGGAGAAAAGGGAACCATCATGTACTGTTGGTGAATGTAAATTGGTATAGCCACTGTGGAAAACAATATGGAGGTTCCTCAAAAAACTAAAAGCAGAGTACCATATGACCCAGTAACTCTACTTCTGGGTATTTACCCTAAGGAAAAAAACAAAACAACAAAACAAAACATGAATTTGAAAAGACATGTGCACTTCTATGTTTATTGCAGTATTATTACAATAGTCAAGATATGGGAGCAATCTAAGTGTCCATTGATAGATGAATAGATAAAGAAGATGGGGCATACACACACACACACACACACACACACACACAGAAAGGAATATTACTCAGCCATAAAAAGAATAACATATTGTCATTTACAGCAACATCCAGAGGATATTATGCCAAGTGAAATAGAGCAAAACAAATACCATATAAGGTCAGTGATCTGTGAAATCTAAAAACAAACAAATAAATAAATAAATCAACAACTAAAAAGAGAAACAGACTAATAAATATAGAGAACAAACTGGTGATTGACAAGGGGATGAGCAGATAGATAAAATAGGTGAAAGGGATTGAGAAGTGCAAACTTCTGATTATAAAAAGACAAGCTTTATATGAAAATATAGCATAGGAATATAAATAATATTGTAATAATTTTGTAGGGTGACAGATGGTACTTATACTAATTGTGATGAGCTTTTTGTAGTATATATGATCACTGAATCACTATGTTGCATACCTGAAACTAATAAAATATTGTATGTCACCTATACTCTAATGAAAAAAAATATTTAAAAGAAAAACCACCCCTTCATTAAAATTCTTCCATGTCTTCCAATATATTTTAGGCTACTGTGCAAACTTCTTAGTATGCTGTAATATGCCCTTTTTGACATAAACTCTGCTTAAATCTTCACTCCCTACTCTCATCCTCATAGATTTAGATTCTACCCAAAAATAAGGCTTTATCTTCCTTCATCTTTCCATGTGCTTATTGTTTTGCTTGATCACCCTTTAATGACTCTAACTCCTACCAATGTTTTAGAAATCAGCATCACTTCTTCGAAGTGTCCTAATCTGGGTACTGAACTTGATCCTCCATTTTATTTGTTCCTATGAAATCTTGTAGTTACCCATGTCCACTTTTCTCACAGCATTCATTATTTGTTTTAATTATCTTCTTGCTATTTAACTTCTTGCAAGTATAGTAGATATTTTAGAATATGGATCATGTGTTTTTCACCTTTGCATTTCTACTACACTTAATGCATAGTAGGGCTTCAGTAAATGTTTGTTGAGTAGTAACTTTTTTGAAGCCAAAATGTTTTATATGCCTTTGCATTTTTATCTTTCCAAATTTCATTATAATATATTCAAGTATCCTGATTACAAAAGTTCTTATAACTGCTTAAAATACTTCCAATTTTTGTAATCTACAGTTTGGACACATACAAATTGTTGATTGGTTTTGTTATCACTCTCAATAAGTGTGGTTCATAATCTCAAAAATACTTTCCCAAAGGAAAAGCTTGGACGTGATATTAGGCAACAACAATTTTAGATTTCTCATATAAGTGGTATCATGTAGTATTTGAAGGTGATAGTTATGTTTATGACATAGATTGTAGTGATGGTTTCACAAACATATATTTGTCTCCAAATTCATCAAGTTGTATACATTAAATACCTCCAGCTTTTTGTTTGTTGACCATATCTCAATGAAGTGTTTTTATTTTTTCTTTAAGGGAATAAAGGGATGATAGATGATAGAAACAACAAATGTCTTAGTTGTCTGACCCTTCATCCAATTTACTATAACCAAGTTTTATTTTGGTTTCTTTGATTTCTCCTTTTGATATATGAGAACAAAGGGGAAAATAACAGAAGGCTGGTTTGTTAAAGTTTCTGAATCTCTGTAGCCCTCCTATTTCTAACCACATCATTCTATATAGACATAATAAGCTGTAAACACATTTTTCCTTGATTTTTCCAGTTATTTTAGTATTTTATTATACATAACCTATAGTGTTAAGAATAATCACATAGAGAAAACTTAGAAAGAATGTAATTCACTACATTGTCAAAATTTAAATAAGTGCAAATAATTTAAATAAGTGCATATCTGAAATAATTTGATAATTAATCCAAACTCCTTCTTGAACAACAGAGGACACTGAAAACAGCCTGGGATCTATAATATGAACTATAGTATTCTGCAAGTAAGAGATAGACCCACAGGGCTGCTAAGCTCAGCAAGTCCAAACTGAGGAGTCTAAATGTTTAGGGGTTTATACTGAACTCTGTCTGCTGTGGGAGGCCGCAATAAGGCCTGAGACGAGGAACAAACCAGGCCCTGACTTGTGCCTCCTTTAAAGTCCAAATAACCTAACAAAAGGTTTAGGACGAGAAAAGTTGAGTAGCACTGAGAAAGGGTCTGTGCTATGTGTTGTGCGCTCACCTACGTGACTTCCCACAGGCTTGCTAAACAAATGAGAACAATTCGGTTGGGGTCATAAGTTCATGGCTGGTCCTTGCTGCCCTAGTACAGCCCATAAATTATTTTCAGGTTTGCTGTATCAATACAGAACACTTGTACTGGCATCAGCCATTTGGCATCACGAGGTCTGCTTATAGTTAATTGTGAAACTTATTATGGGAACTCGTCATTGTTTAACTAGACACAGATGTATTGCTTCTTCTATTGTAATATCACTATATATATGGCCTTAATGCTTTGAATAAACTTAGCACGGTTGGACATCCTCCTCAGTGCTCCTCCTGCCCCCATCTCTCTGCTTCTCGAGTTCTTTACTTCATCCTCTTACCTTCACGTTCCTGGTCGATTTGTTGCGCCAGCCGTGACAGTCTGCGATCTAGATCACTGGGCCCCAGTTTAATCTCTCCTGCATGTTTTTGTTCTATTAAAAGTTCCCAAAGTTTTACAGTCTGTGTTCCATTTAAACAAACACCTCATAAACATATCCCATATTCAAGATAACTCTTCCTGTTTTGCAAAGAAGTAGAACTTTATTTATGAACCAACTTTCTGGAATTTGTGTCAAAAAATAGTGACTTTTGGGGTGCCTGGGTGGCTCAGTGGGTTAAAGCCTCTGTCTTTGGCTCAGGTCATGATCCCAGGGTCCTGGGATTCAGCCCCACGTCAGGCTCTCTGCTCAGAGGGAGCCTGCTCCCCGCTCTCTCTCTGCCTGCCTCTCTGCCTGCTTGTGATCTCTGTCAAATAAATAAATAAAATATTTTTTAAAAAATAGTGACTTTTTCTTTACATTTCTAAATATAAAATTATATTGTCATATTGAATATGCTTATTTAAACTTTATACATCCTTCCAGGGATGCTGAAATATTTTTCTTTATCACACTGACAGCCTTAAAAACTCTCTGCAATATTCAGTGGTAATGCCTATTTAAAACATTTTGATGCTTTAAAGTCTAGAATGCCATTTGAAGTATGTGCCATGTTTGTAGCTAGCATTTTATTTCATATTTCACGAAACATAAAGTTAATATCTTTGGATATTAAATGATAGGTAGACTTTTTTACTTTTTTTTTTTTTTTTTTGCAAAATCGGGATCTTCAAATGTGTGCATTTTATGCGGTCAACAATGATTTCTGAAGATGATCCAGGGCATGTGTCTAATGCAGAACTGATCTTGTTATAGGTGTGAGATTATCTTACTTTAAAACCCAAATCCTGCTATTAAATCACCGACAAAGCTTTCATTTCAAATGTAGCCTTTAAATGCATAACACAACAGAAGGACAATTAAAGATAGTCATAGTCTATTATCATTGCCATTGGTTCTGCTAATGAGTTCTGTGACTTGTTTCAGAATCAAAATGCTACTCCTGAGAAAGCTTATCAACCTAAGTAAGTGAGTCTTTATCACTTTGCCCTTAAATAGCTAGTGTTCTGCGCCTTTGAGTTTGGGGAGCAGTGCTAAAAGAAACTCTTTATAAAAGAGCTATTAGTCTTGTGCAGTCTAGGATTTGACAGCTCATGAGGTTACACAGACCATTACATTACCAACATCATTTCCAATTCCTTAGGCATCTCCTCCAGCACCTCTGGAAAATACTTCAGCTCACTTTCTTTTTTTCTTTTTCTTTATTTCTCTTTTTCTTTCTTTTTCTTTTTCTTTCTTTCTTTCTTTCTTCCTTTCCATGTTTATCTCTCTCAATTTTACTAATCTAAACTACATAATTGAATGAAAACATAACACATTTTGAAATTATTCCACCTAAATGCCTATCATTATACCTTGTATAATAACATTAATATTTTAGGTGGAAAAGAACAATATAAATACCCAAAAAATAAATTACTTATTTATTGCAAAAGAATCAATTGATTACATTTATTTATTGAAATAATATTGAAAGCTTATAGTCATATTTGTAACACTCTTTTTATTCGTAATTTAAAAATACATTTATGTAAGTATCAAGCCTCTGAGCTTTCAGAGTAATAAAGTAAGCATTGAAGTAAAATTTGAATATGAGCATTTTTTAAAAGGACAAATTGCATAAGCATAGTTTTATGATAAAAGTGTCAATGTCTGACAATATATTTAACATGATCTTGTTTTTAGTATTCTTTAATGTATTTCTAATATAAATTTCATCTGTAGAAAGTTCCATAAGTTTAACATTTAAAAATAGCAGCAATATATTTCCTATTTTATATTTGAATTTTTATTGTTTGGGGATATCATTGTATCAGAACATGTAGAATCTGGGTAAAAAATGATATTCTAACTGCTGTCTCTTGTATTACTTATATTTATTTCACTGATCTCAAGTTTTCCACTAAAATCTTGTGTAATTTTTAAAGAGAAACTGAATGTTTATTATCCATTGCAGCGTGGCCTTTTTACAGAATAATGCTGTCTTTCCAAGGCACTAAAACCCAGGATGTTCTGTTACATGTTATACATGTTATAGATGTAAAGGTGTTTACTGCCAATGTGAAAGCTAACTCAAGCCACATTGTGTAGTAGTCAAATGACTCTCCTTTTCTATTTTCACTCACTCTTCCCTTGTCCAATGCCAAATATTTCATTACAGTTGTTTCCAAGACTCTTGGAAGTGTCCTTTTTTTTTTTTTTTTTTTTTTTAAGATTTTATTTATTTGAAAGACAGCTCTGGAGAGATGAGGACGAGTGTGGGAGGGGCAGAGGCAGAGAGATAAGCAGACTCCTTGCTGAGCAGGGAGTTCTACCTTGGGCTCCATTCCACGTCCCCAGGATCATGATCTGAGCTGAAGGCAGATCCTTAACCAACTGAGCCACCCAGGCACTCCGTGGGAGTATACTCTTAAGAACTACATAGGAAAATAGAGGAAAAGCAAAATTTCAGTGCTTTGCAAGTTCCCATGTTTTTGTGCTGCTAAGTACTATGTGATGTTATATATATCATGTATGTTGAGATGGTGAAAGTCAGAGATTCAGAAAGACTGTTCTAGACTGTATCTTCTTATTACTATCCCAAATTTTTTAAAATAAAATTAACTGTGATAAGAATAGCATAAGATCTACCTTCTTAATAAATACTTATACATATGGCCAGAATTATTAACTGCAAGCATAATGTACAAGCAGATTTCTAGAATTTATTCATTTTTCATGACTGAAATTTAATACACATTGAATAGCAACTCCTTATGTTATTTTAAGGCTGTTAAAATATTACCACTTAAATGTAGGAGAGTTTAACTTTTTCAGGGATATTCAAGAAACTGACTAAAATGTCCTCATGGCCCTTAAAGAGAATCTCAAGTAGTGGAATTTTATGTAATCCTAGTTTAGGGAAGGTATTCATCTGTGCATTCTCCCTTTGAGGGTTGCTTGGATTTATTATCCTCCCTTAAAAGGCCCTCTTTTGGCTTTTATGTCTTGGATTCTTATTTCATGGATCGAAGATTAGTGACATCTCTGTCTACAAGCTCCTATGGTGGCAATAAGAAATGTCTGTGATCTAAAAAAAAACCTAAGGAAAAGAAAAAAATATGAGAATATCTTTAAAGAAACAAAGTCTTCATAATTGTAATCGGTTTTTGAAAATTAATTTTTTCTTAAAAATTATCAAGATAAAGCAATGTAGTATTATTGTATAATTAAAATTAGTATATCCTTAATAAATGTCATATCTTTATGTGGAACTTTCATATTAAAAGAAAACAGCAACTGAAAGATCAGAAAGAATGAACTATTTTAGTTCATCTAGGATCCTTCAAAAAAGTCTGTTTAATCATTCATACTCTAAATTTGTGATTTTCTATGTATTTATATTCAAATGTAAAGAATAATTAGAAGATTATATCTAAGATTTTGTAAATTTAACACATAGGTGTCCATATTTTCTTCGTAGAAAACCTTAATTCCAACAAGTCAGTTTAAAAAAACAAGAACAAAACAAAACAAAACCTAGAACTGCAGCTACATTCCTTCCATTTTTTGGAAAGCAACTCCATCAAAAAGGTTACATAATTTCCTTTATGTGTTGAAATTTGAGGTAAATCATTTTTGAAAGGTAATTCGGAATCCTTCAGATTGATTAAATTATTGGTGCTGGATCTATTTTGGTTACATCTATATTTAATAAATATTTCAGGAAAACAAAGTTTTCTATTTTCTGACTGATAAATATTCTTAAAATAGGTCAGAAAAATCTCATAAAGATCAATTTTTTTAAACGGACACTCCTTGTCTACCTGGTCAATGCATCACTATCTAATGATCATCTTTATTGTAACATTTTATGAATTTCCTTTAAGGAAATCCAAACAGACTTCTACGTTTTAATGCCTATTCTGAGTTTGTTATAGCAAATCAGTAAGCCACCATCATTCGGGTTTGGCAGAGATGTGGACAGATAAAGGAGAGGGAAAGATTTATAGTGAGAAAAAGAAAGATATCAGGTGCCCTTACTGGAGGCTTTTTTCTGGGGAAGCTGTAGGTTGTACTAACTAGAAGTGGGCATCCTACATGATTGGTTTGGGCTATGCTTTGCTTTCTCTGGTTGGTCCTAAGTTGGGAACAGGAACAAAAATTGGGGAAGCTGCCATTTATTCATCAAGTCCTGCTTATTTGGACCAATTGTTATAGAAGTTATTGTTTAGCTCCTGGATTTTCCCTAGAGATAGCAATCCGAGCAGGCTGGCTTCCTCAGCTGAATATTGTAGATAAGGGGGCTGGTATCCAGAGCAGGTTGTGCAGTTTGTGGGTCAAAATTATACTTATATATATGACCTAAGCATTGTCTGCATATAGTCAGGCTCTCCATGTTAATAAGAACTTGATTAAGAGAAAGAGATTGGATTAAATGACCTACACTAAGATTTTATGACCTCCTTTTATGAATACAAAGAACATTGATCTGAAGCTCTCATTAATTCATAGATCAATGGCAAATAGAAAAGAATGAAAATGAATCATTTTCCTTCATATAAAGATTAAATTATTATTCAGAACATATTTGAACAAAATTAATTTCACCAAACATCTTGACTACTCAACATCTGCAAATAAGTTTTTTTTTCTTTCCATCCATACCACTGACCTCAGAAGTAGTAGAAATCATGTTATTAAAGACTACTAATTGCAAGAAGTCTTGAGTTGTTTTTTAAACAGATTTGCCAAAAATCCAACTAAAAGAAAACAAGTATCCATTTCTTGAGACATTTATTTAGTATGTGCCATTTAAAAGACATTGTGTACACAGCAATGAGCAAAGCAGAAATGGTATCTGCTATCAGAAAGACTGCATTCTAATAGTGGAAGACAGACATTAAATAAAGTCCATAACAGTTGTCTATATAGTTACAACTAATTTGCTTATAAGTTAAGAACAAAAATATTTATAAATTGCAACATAAATCTTTCAGGTATGTTTAATTTATTCCTTCTAACTTAAAAATATGTCATCAGTTTGACCTTTATTGACATGTGACTCTAGGTTTCTGTTTGATAATATTTATTTGGCTCAAGTAAGATATTTTCAAGGAACAGAAACACAATTCCAAACTATAAGTATTTTAAGTAGTAAAGACCTTCATTTTCTTATATAATATAGCATCTGAAAACTGTTATCTCATGTGTTTTTATTCGAGGATCAATAACATCATCAAGAATTCAGGTCTTCCTAGAGGTGCCAGGGTAGCTCAGTCAGTTAAGGATCTGACTTTGGCTTAGGTCATGATCTCAAGGTCCTGGGATTGAGCCCTGCATCAGGCACTGTACTCAGCATGGAGTCTGCTTCTTCCTCTCCCTTGCCTCTGCCCCCCTCCCCCTGGCTCATGTTCTCTCTCTTTCAATAAATAAATAAAATATTTTTAAAAAAGAATTTAGGTCTTTCTCTTCTGTCTATGTAAGGTAGTGTGGAAGATATAGTAGATGGCTTACTTAGCACCCATCTCAAGAACTATTTCCTTACTTTCACTACAATAGAGGCAGGAAAGAAAAAAAAAAAAACTTTCTCAGACTCTTTTTCCATGAAGAGTGACTATATGAAAATGTGTTTTGTCTTCTCATTGAGTCTCTTCAGTCCTGCTTTCTCTTTTGACTGTTTTGATATGGACATGTTGTCTGGGAATGTAACAGCTTTCTTGTATTAATAGGGAAAGGTCAAAGCAGTTGATGAATTCTTGCTCTTGATATCCTTAGAGTTGCTGTCCCAAAGGCAACAAACACCAACTTTCCGGTTTTTTGTTGAGTGAAAGAAGTGAAAATTTAAATTTGCTTAGTTTTCTGCTTCTGTTACTTACAATGATATGAAATAAAGACAAGGTTTCTCTCTTTTTCAGTATGTCTCTTCATGGAGACAAAATGGCTGCAGCAGTTCTACAATCACATGAAAACATAACATTATTCAGGAAAGAGAAGAGAATATGCTCCTGCGCATCTCTCTCTCTCTCTCTCTCTCTTTTTAAAAAGGTTTTATTTATTTATTTGACGGAGATCACAAGTAGGCAGAGAGGTAGGCAGAGAGAGAGGAAAGGAAGCAGGCTCCCTGCTGAGCAAAGATCCCAATGTGGGGCTCGATCCCAGGACCCTGGGATCATGACCTGAGCCGAAGGCAGAGGTTTTAACCCACTGAGCCACCCAGGCACCACCAGCATCTCTCTTACAGTAAGAAAAATCTCCCACAAAAGTCTGTCAGTGGAGTTTCTCTCAACATTGCATTGATTAGGACTTGGTTACATGACAATGTATAAAATGTCCACTGCCCAAAAAACAAGACCAAGATGATTGGATTGAATCAATCATGATTTATTCTTGGGGCTGGAAATAGGGTCACCATTCTTGAGCTCATGGCCTTGCAGTGGAAGGACACAGTAATAATGGGCTTCTGCAAGCAGGTAAGAGAAGAGAAAATACATAGGGAAGCAAGCAACAGTTTTCACAGTAACTCAGGATACAGAATCTCTAATAATAAGGTCATAAAAATTCTGGTAACAGGTAGCACAGTGCTAAGGCCAGGCTTGAGTTGATTAAATGAGGACACTCTATTTGGAATACAAAATTCTCATTGAAAGATGGTTATATAACTGAAAGAGAGAAAGAGAGAAAAAGAAAGAGAGAGGGAGGAGAGAGTAAGAAGAGAGAGAGAGAGAAACTTTGAGTTGTTTTGAATATAAGAAAATTATTTGAAAATTTTAAGCCATTGAACAAATACAGAAAGTTGAATTCTCTATTGTGAAGTGTCTCTTCTATATTCAAAAAACTGTGGTGGGATTGGAGAGCGAGAGAGAAGGTGAGAAAAGGCAGGCGAGAATTCTACCACTGAACCACCAATGCAGAAGGTGAGAAAAGGAAGGAGAGAGGAGGGCAGAAGGATGAGTTTTCCACTCCACTTCTATCATAACAATTGTATTTAATATCTTAAAGTTTTGGCTCCCTGTTATGATTTCCTTTGAAGAAAGAAATTACAGGGGGGGAAAACTGATAATTCATCCAATTGCATTACTTCTAAGTTCCTTTCAAAATGAATCTTCTATAGTTCTATAAATTCCTAAAATAATCTGAATTTTTCTTTGAGTGAAACTTGTGACTTTCTTGTTTTTGTATCTATATGTAAGATTTTATATTGTAGGTGAACTCATGAAATTAGCATGATTTTGAAAAACTATACCAGTATATGCAACTTACTGAATAAGGATTTAGAAATCAGGTGCAAATCTTAGCTGGTTATATATAATATATTCAATTTAGTAAAATTTTAAATTTATTTTGGGTTGCAGGAGTAGGTTCTTTGACTAATATCAGCAAGGTATTATATGTTATTTCTATTTCAAAGGAGGAATAGTCTTCTACCCATCACTATATAAGAATTTTTTCCACTTTACCCAAAAAGTATAACTATTTTTTTCTTAAAACTTTGATGCCCAGTGACTGGTAACAGTATAATTTATACTATTGGTCTTCTTGTGAAACTTTATTCCTAATTTGTCAGTTAGTCAGCTCTGCTCTTCAGAGCTGTGCAATAAATTACAATAGATGTTCAGTACATTAATCAACTTGACATTTGTCCTGGACAAATGCAGTCAGAGAAAAATTGATAAGACTTTCCAGGTTTTAATGTATTAATAATAATAAAAATAAAATCACTGATATTCTTCTAGATTTCTATGCTTTGGAAAAAACATAATTTTTTATTAAGAAACACAATGTATTTAATATAGAATTGATAACTCACAAAGAGAATAATAAAAAATGGAGGTTAAATTTTCTTTTTAAAAATCTAATAATTCACAGTGTTTATTATATATTTTTCCATTATGAATTAAATATACTTTATTATAGAAAATACAGGAAGGTAGGGATGCCTGGATGGCTCAGTTGGTTAAACATCAGACTCCTGGTTTCCCTCTCAGGTCATGATCTAAGGGTCCTGAGATAGAGCCCCCTGTTGGGCTCCACACTCAGCAGGGGAGCCTGCTTCAGGACTCTCTCTCTGCCTACCTCTGCTCCTTCCCCCACTCACTCACACTGTCTGGTGCACTCTATCTCTCTTTCTCAAATAAATAAATCTTTTTAAAAAATACAGGAAGATAGATGATAAATACATTATCTGAAGTCCAATCACTAATATAACTTACCAAGATTTTCTTTCAGCTTTGTTTTCTAATGATACTATTTTTTTTTCCTTAGCCATGGTCACTATGTGTGTGTGTGTGTGTGTGTGTGTGTGTATGTACCTATATGAATCTGTGCATTTAACAGTCAGAAAAGAAACATTGTGCATTTATCTTTCTGCTGCACTCTAGGCACATATGTTATGTTTGCAGTACCCTAACTCCTTTAAAGTGGTTGAGGCCATGTGAGTTGGCCAATGGCTTGTGAGGGGCAATGATATGTGCCACATTCTGGTGCTTTTAAAGACACTGTACAATCACTATTTCCATCCCAAAGGTACAAACAGGATAGAAGAATGAGTGAAATGTTTTAGCCTGAGTCTTCGATGAAAAAACAAGAGCCCCTTTGATGATCTGTAGTTATACTTTTAAGTGAAAATTTAATAATATTTGTTGTGTTGAGGATACAAGGTTTGGAGACAGTATGTTATGGGGCCACAGTAGGGCCTACTCTGTCTGACATGTATAATATCCTATTTTTTTTTCCAACATCAAGACAAAGGTAATTGTGTTGTTATTTAAATTTTTCATTAAAAAATACTGGCTCAGGGCGCCTGGGTGGCTCAGTGGGTTAAGCCGCTGCCTTCGGCTCAGGTCATGATCTCAGGGTCCTGGGATCGAGTCCCGCATCGGGCTCTCTGCTCAGCCAGGAGCCTGCTTCTCTCTCTCTCTCTCTCTCTCTCTCTCTGTCTGCCTCTCTGCCTACTTGTGATCTCTGTCAAATAAATAAATAAAATATTAAAAAAAAATACTGGCTCAAATTAATTCACTTACACATTTTATGTTGAAAATTTAAGATTTTTTTTACTATTAAGAATCGTAAATTGATAGATATCCTTGTGAAAATGTGCATGTGTGTGTGTTACTGTGTTTGTTGTTTGTTTTAATTATTTTTATTTCTTAAGGGATCTTTTCCAGTTGTGCCATTATTAGGTCACATACTTTCTGATGCACACTGGATAATTGCTTTCCAGAATAGCTTACTGATTTTCATTTACAATATCTTATCACACTCAACAGAATTCAGTCATATCTTTTTCAAATATTTTGGTAGTTTGATACATGAAAAATGTTAACTCATTTTTTAAATTAGTTGTGATTTTCTTTCAAGATTGTTCTCAGTTTTATCAACTCATGGTTTCATGGGCTTTATGCACATTCTCTTAAATAACTTAATTCTTAATTTTGAATCTATATTAATATCTGACAAAACTATTATAACAATTTTATTTCTTCAATGCCATCCCTTTAGGAAGAGTTGTATGTCCAAATTTTTTAAAGTATGCTTATAAAAAGGTTTGCTTCTGCTTATATAATCACTGTGTGGCTCAGAATAAGTTACATTTTGAGCTCACTGTATGTTAAAAGAAATAACTACACTATATGATATTGCAAACTCTACAGAAATTGATCCTAAAAATTATCTGCCTTGTTTAAAAAAAAACTAGATATGTGAATATAAATTATCTCCTTAAAATAAGACAGATGATAAATTCAAGGTAGAATAAGTAAGGTATTATCAATCATAATGCAATCTGTATTAACCTATCTTATATGAACTTTATAGATATCAAAAATAAATTAAGTCTCCTCTTATTAGAACCTTTGGCATTGATACTAAATAGCTCACAAATATAGTGCTCTTGATGAATTATCTAATAGTTCAGTTTACAAATTAGCAACCCTAAAACATGAAAAATTACTTAATCACAAGAAAGCTTAATTTCTCTACTTATAAAATGCAATTAATAATTGCACATATTTCTTGAGTATGGGTCTTAAGGATTATGTATAGTGGTACAAGTTAAGGACTTAGCATCATTCCTTAAACGCATAAGAAGTTTGGATCTTCTGGGTGAGTATTTTCCTTGCTATTGTTCAGTTTTAATTATTATGTGTACGAGAATTTGTTTTCTTCATGGTTATCTTCTATGGATGTTCCTCCAAGATTCTTTAAAAGTAATTCTTTTTTTTTTAAGATTTTATTTATCTATTTGACAAAGAGAAAGACATCACAAGTAGGCAGAGAGAAAGGCAGAGAGAGAGGAGGAAGCAGACTCCCCACTGAGCAGAGATCCAGATGTGGGGCTTGATCCCAAGACCCTGAGATCATGACCTGAGCCGAGGCAAAGGCTTAACCCACCGAGCCACCCAGGCACCCCTAAAAGTAATTATTTTCATCAATATTTCCATTAGTGGTCATTTGCAATGACTGAGACTTCCCAATGCACATCCTTTGCTGTTATTTGTATTTTTCCATCTTCGAATCTACACTTCTCTTGTGTTTTGCTTTGAACAGCTGAGTGTGGCAGAAGTGCATGGATTCTAAGCCAAAGCCCAAAAAAGCATATAGTTTGTTTTTTTAGAAAGTGGTATCATCACTGAGGCAGCTTTGGCTCTTAGGTGCTAAACTGTACCCCCTCCATTCATATGCTGAAGTCCTAACCTCCAGTACTTCAGATTGTGACTATTGGAGATAAAACTTTCTTAAGGGTAATTAAGATTAAATAAAGTTATATAAGCGGGCCCTCATGTGTTCTAAAAGCTATCCTTATAAAAAGAGGAGAACTGGACGTGTGAAAAAGAGACACTAGCATTGCACAAGCACAGGAGAAAGACTATGTGAGGACACAGCAAGAAGGCAACCATCTGCAAGATAACAAAAGACCTCAGAAGAGAGCAAACCTGCCATCTCCATGATCTTGGACTTCTAGCTTCCAGAACTGTGAGAAAATAAGTTTCTGTTGTTTAAACTACGCAGTCTGTGGTACTTTATTATGGAAGCCCTTTCAAGTTAATAGAACTAACTTGTTGGAAGATATGATCACCTGGGGTAGATGAACCATTGCAGCAGGAGGGAACCTATAGACCAACCATTCTCCAAGTCAAAGTCAGATGATTGCAGAAAAACCATCCAACTGAATAGAGTACAAATTGCTGACACACAGAATAATAAGCCAATAAAATACTGGTGGTGGTTGTTTTATTTAAAGATTTTAGTCATTTATTTGAGAGGAGAGAGAGAAAACTTAAATAGGGAGAGGAGCAGTGGGAGAGACTCTCAAGCAGACTCTAAGCTGTGTATGGAGTTGGAGGTGGGGCTTAATCTCATGACCCTGAGCCAAAATCAAGAGTCTGATGGCCAACTGACTGAGCCAGCCAGGTGCTCCCATGTTGGTTGTTTTAAATCTTGGGGTTATTTGATAAACAATAATTAATAAATATTTTATTAGAGATATTAGCATTATTATTGATTTTATGAGCTGAGCCTGTCATTCAATGAGTACTTTTACAAACCAAAAACAATTTTTTAATACTAACTATATGTCAGATTCTGAAGTCACACAATCAAAGCCATAAAATTAAAATCTTAATTTTCCAACTCATCTCCCTATTTCCTGCTATTTTTTAAATACTACCTTTCAATAATTCTTCAATGGATGAATTACTATAAAAGACCATACTCAGAAAGCATATGTGTATGTGTGTGAGCATGCTAAAGATCCTGAGAAATTACCATACTCCTCAGCACTTCTAACAATTACATTCATGAAAAGAAAGTCACCAAATCATTACATTCCAAAACAGTAAGAGGCATATTAGGGGCATGTATAGATTAATATGGGGGCAATGTAATAATTTTCAGGGGGGGTAAGACAACTGAAAATGAAGCAAGTCTAGATATCAAATGTTCTTTGTCAGATATAGAGACATGTCAGATATAGGCCATCTGAAACAAAAGACAAAAATTATATTCAGTGAAATGAGGGGTATGGTTCAGAGAATGGGTTCTCAAGACATTAAATTTGAAAGATAAACTGGGTCAGACTGGTACCAAGGGTCTTCATTAAATACAGATGTGAGTATACTATTTTATAAATGAAGAAACTGGGGCTTAAATAATGTGAAAGGAATTATATCATACTTACTAGGTAATTAGTGGCAACAGAGTAGCAACTTAGTATATGAAGTTCTATACATAGTTTCATGGTGATGTATAATATCATTATGGATCAAACTAATACTATATACTTTTAGAACTCAATCTTTAGAGGTTGAAATATATAAGCATCTTTTAGGAATAGTTAATATACAGTATCTTGAATTGATTTTTACTATGAAAAAATGAATAAAACAAAACAATTCAGGGATATTTCTGACTTCCACTTAAAACATGGACTCAAATGATATCAAAACACCTCTGTTTGTCTCTGCCTCTCTCTTTCTTACCTCAAGCATCCCCAATTTGAAACTCTTCTGTAAGGTTGACTCTACTTTTTAAGAAGCATTCCCATCATGGTTTCATTATGTCTTTCTGAGCTCTTGATGCTACATTCTTCTAGGTTCAAAAGCATGAGAAAATTCTTTAACTCCCCACAAGAACACCTGAGGAGTATTCATTACACTGAGCCAATGTATTTATTTACTGGCAGTATTTGTGCCTACCCTAAGGGCTGGAGCTGATATCCACACTCACAACTTGTCCTGAAGGTGAGGTAGGAGTGGGTTCCTCTCATCTTAGTCTGACTGCTATATCAAAATACCACTCTTGAGTGGCATAAACAAGAGAAATTTATTTCTCATCGAGTTCTGGAGGCTGGAGTCAAAGATCAAGGTGATGGTTGATTCAGTTCCTGGTGAGAGTTGTCTTGATGACTAGCAGATGGCCATCTTTTTGCTGTATCTTCAGAAGACAAGGCAAGAAAGAGAGAGAACAAGTGCCTTCTTATTAGTACCTTCTTATAATCCCATCATAGGATCACACTCTTATGACCACATCTGAACCTAATTACCTCCCAAAGTTACCATCTCCAAAACCTATCACATTGGGGTTAGAGATTCAACATATGATATAATGCAGTCCACAACTTGCTCAAAATACAGATAAGCTCCAGAATGACAGGAGAAAGAGAAAGGAATACAACAACATTTAGTAACAAGATATCTAATGAAAACCATATTTTTGGGGTATCTGTGTGGCTCAGTCGGTTAAGTATCTGCTTTCAGTTCAGGTCATGATCCTGGGGTCCTGGGATTGAGCCCCATGTCAGGTTCCCTACTCAGTGAGGGGTCTGCTTTTCCCTCTCCATCTGCCCCCAGTTGTATGCTCTCTTTCTTTCTCAAATAAATAAATAAATAAAAATCTAAAACAAACAAATAAATAAATAAAACCATATTTTCTCAGGATGAAATAAAGATTTTAGATACAGAGATTTTAGTAAGTCCTTACCACAGCAGAGAAAGAACATGTTCTGGCACTCAGTCCAAACACATTTTCACATTAATGGAATGTCTCTCTACTAAAAGCTCATTTTTTAAAAGTATCTAGCTTATATTAGGTGCCACATTAAATATTTCTACTACTAGATAAAAGTATATGTTTTTGCAGTCTTTTAGCTCTATAAAAATATGATTTAATAAAAATTTCTCCCCCAAATTTTCTTTAATGGAACACTGATAACAAGATTGTGATAACAAATAGGAGATGGTCCTCTGAGGTAATAACAGGAAGCTTATGAGAGGTGCCTTTATTAAAATTTCTATAACACACTCATTGACAGATATTAATGTGTTTTTTAAATCTGGTGAGAATAACACAATATCCAATAACTCTTTGTTATAGTGATCCTCTCCTTCACTCCCCTCAAAAGTTTTTTTTTTTTTTTTTCAACACCTCCTCTTATAACTGAAAAGGTCTCTAAAATGTCTCCCTTTTTTAATGGCAGAATACCAATTTCACGCTAAATGCATGAGAGCCCTCATTCCATGGGAGCACATATCTATTAATCTTTCTTTTTTTCTTCTTCTTGTTTTTTAAACAGTAGGTCCATTCTGCATTGGATTTTCTTTTAGAAGCTTTACAGTTTTATTTTGTAGTTATATAAGCCTTAATTATATTTACAATTATACTTGATATGCTATTTCTCTATCAGAGTTAGGAAGATCGCTAATGCAAGCAACTTTCTGGCCAAAGAAATGTACAAATGGAGAACAAAATTGTTTCCTGACATCATTTGCAACTGATTGTGCTGAGACCGAGTATCTTTACATTTTCTTCTAGTGATTGTTTCTATGGTCCTGAATCATCATGCATGTTTCATATTTGAGAAGATAGCCTGGGAAGGCTGGAGGAAGAAATTTTACAACAATGGTCTTGCTGCTACTTTACTTTCTGCCCTTTCTTTCTGTTTGTTAGAGAGCCCCAACACCATTTCCTCAGTTCTTTTCAGCTGAGAACTCCATTGTGAAGTGGTTGTGTAGCAGGACAGTTAGGGCTATAGTCCTAATGGATGAAATGGAATGTGGCTCTCCCTTAAGAGTAGATATACAATGCCCACACAATGGTAGTCAC
This sequence comes from Enhydra lutris kenyoni, assembly GCF_002288905.1. NCBI lineage: Eukaryota > Metazoa > Chordata > Mammalia > Carnivora > Mustelidae > Enhydra > Enhydra lutris. Next base: position 75,535,035 of record NW_019154086.1, on the reverse strand, counting down.
TCATTTTCTTTAAGAGGCAAGATAGACAGAAACTCACTCTAAAGTCATAGTTATTGCAATTTAAAAAAAAAGTCTATGCTGCAATTTGGAATGTAAAGCAGAAATATTCAGGGAAGATTGCATAAAAATGGAGAAGGAAGAGAGGTCTGTTTGTGCCAAATTTGGACCTTCTAAACTCTTAGTCTACTGCTTATTGAGAGTTCTAAAATACATTCCTTTCTGTGTGCTTTTTATTTATTTATTCAAGCATTCATTTTCATTGCCTCCAACTGGATTAGGGAAAGAAACAGCATCGAACACTCAGAAGTAAAAATGTCTCTAAGGAGACAACCAGGAAACCATCAGGGCAAAAATTCTCACCACCCAATCTTACCAATGCCCCTGTACTCCCTCTCCAAATAACCACAATATTTGCTTTCTCAACTTCATTGAAGTTCTGAAACTCAGAGGTAGGCTGACTATGAATGTGTCCTGTAGCCCATTTTGTAAAAAGGAAAGTTATATTGAGACATAGCCACCCCCATTGTTTATATACTGTCTGTCAGTCTGCTTTCATGAAACAGTAGCAGAGTTGAAGTGCTGAGTAGTTGTGATAGAGATCATAAGCCCTACAAAGCCAAAAATAAAAAAAAAAAAACTATTTATCCTTTTACTAAAAAAAGTTTTCTAGCTCCTGTTAGATCATTGATTATCACATTTTAACATAATTCCACAAATAACATTATTTAGACAAATTTGGTTTCAAAAACTATGTGGCATGAAATACAAAAGTCTTCATATTTTGAAGGCAGAGATCCTGGTACGGGGAGGCATTTAATCTGCAGAATTTATTGAACAAGACAGAAAAATATAAGCATTCTATAAACTGTGCAAAATAGGAAAGCATATGTTATTTTATAGTTAGAGCTCTTCTGTCATCAGAAATCTTATGGATATGCATCAGTGACTGATGGCTGTACGTATTATACCAAAAATAAATATAAACAATCTGAATTCAGCAATAACCTGATTATACCAGGATCTCACAAAGTTGTTTATTTTAGAACTCAGTAACTAAACCTAGTAAGTAAATGGAGGAGTAACTGACAGTTCACTTAAAAATCAAGCAACATAAAATTATTAAAATTTATCTATAGTTGTAAATTAAAGTCACATATTAACACTACACCCATAGTAAAACATGTATAAGTAGGAGGAAATTTAAAAAAAGACAAAACATTTGAATCAAATCTTACAACAGCAAAAAGGCATACAACTTTGGGTGAACACAACTTGTCTAATACTATATGACTTGCCCTTAAGCCTTGCCAACCCTAGACTGTGCACTAGAAATCCCTCAGGTACTACTTTCTCCTTCATCACACAATTGTAATACAGTATGTTAGCAGAAGGCCAAGATCATAAACTAAAAGGAATATGTGAACTTATCTTCACCTCAATACTCTAAAAACCATAAGACAAATAGTTTTCCATTCTCTTCTTGAAGATTCCATTTTTCTTAACCATGTGACATTGTGTCAACTCCTTAACCTCCCTGCATCAATTCAATATCCAGGAAATAGAGAAAATTATAGTACTAACTCAAGAGGTTGTTGTATTAAGTAAGATAATATAGGCAAGGTATTTATAAACTCTCTTTCCCTCAAGCTCAACAAAGGTACTTCCAAATGTGCTTAAATTAATTTTGTGATAGACATATGAATATTGTGATGCACTTTTTTCCTGTCGACCATTCCATTCAGATGTTCAATGCATACATTAGTATCTTATTGCTTGTGTAAAAAATTATGACAAACTTAGTTAAAACTTAGTTGCTTAAAACAATACAAATTTGTTTTCTTACAGTGTTGGACGTCAGAAGTCCTAAATCACAGTGTCAGTAGGGTCATTTCTTCCATTTCCTTCTGTAGGTACTAGGTAAGAATTGGTTTCCTTGCCTTTTCCAGCTTTTCCAGCCCATCTCCTTTGCTTTGTTCATGGTCCCTTCCCTTCCCCTCCCTTCCCTTCAAAGTATATCAATCCAAACTCTGCTTCTATGTTCACAATTCTCTTTGACGCCTTTGTCTCCTTCTTACAAGAATCCTAGTGATTATATTGGGTTCACTCATATGATCCAGGATATTCTCACAATTCTATCTTAATAATATGTGAAAATTCAATTTTGCCAGTTGGGCTTACTGTAATGGTAATTTTATGTGTCAACTTCATTGAGCCACTAGGTACACAAATATAGTATTTGTCATTTTTCTGGATGTTTTCTGTAAGGATGGTTTTGAAGGAGAGTATCATCTCATTCAAAGATGATAGACTGTGTAGACTGGGTAAGGCAGATTGTCCTCCTAATGTAGGTGGGCATCAACCAGTCAGTTGAAGGACTGAGTAAAAATGCTGACCCTCCCCTGAGTAAGGGAGAGTCCCTCCTGCTTGATTGTTTTCAAATTGGAACATCAACTATTTTTCTTGCCTTTAGACTTGAACTGAAACTTTGGTTCTTTCTGGTTCTTGAGACACCCAACCTTTGAACTGGAGTTGTACTCTCAGCTCTTCCATTTCTCAGGCCTTCAGTTCGGACAGCAGCTAAACCTTTGGCTCTGCTGGGTTTTCAGCTTGTCAATGCACTTTAAACATCTTAGAATTTGTCAGCCTCCATAATTGCATGAACCTATTCCTTATCATCAATATCACTTTTTGTCTCTCGTAGACAACACACACATATACACGCAGAATTGGTTCAGTTTCTCCAGAGAATTCTGAATACATAGAGAATAAGTATGGCTATCTTTGGGAGGCCATTTTCTCTCTGATTTTAAGACATGTCAGTGGTTATTTCTCATGTTCTAGCTCCTGCAGGACTTTCACTACAGATCTCTAGAGGACTGCTGCAGAAAAATGTTTCACTCTGCCTCAATCTTAGTAGATCAGCAACTTAGCCCATCACCCACCTCACAAGTGTGAGCACTCTTGTGGTCCACAGTGAGTGAATATACCATTTCTATTATGTTTCTTGGATCATTATTCTCATTACCACTGTTTATCTTTCCCTCATCTCTTCCTCTAGTGAACCAGTGAATCCTCTCTAATCTAACCTCTTTCAAATTGTTTAGTATTTAATGTTATCTATCCCCTTCTTTCTATTCTTGTAATCATCTTAGACCTAGCTTCCAACACCTGCTATTAGCTTACTATAACAGCCCCTAATATGGTTGGCTTCTTTTATTATTTTTCCCTCTCCATTCTAGTCTCCACAGCATAGTTACAGCGATCTTTAGACAACACAAATATAATTTTATTGCAACAATACAAATGTAATTCCATCTCCTAAGACTTCAATGGTTCCTTACAACTTCAATAAAATGTTTGAACTCTTTGGCTTGGCACATGGGGTCCTTTGGAATCAGTCTCCCGCCAGTTCTTGAGTGTCATGCTCCTGTAATTCTTGCTCACCCATAACCCATGCCTCCCTCATTCTATCCACACTGAATTGTTCATAGTTCTTTCAGTGAGGCATGTCCTCTCTTTTTTCAGGTTTTTAGGTTTTCAGGTTTCAGGCTGCTCTCAGTACCACACCTTTATCTGGCTAAGACTTAACTCAGACCCCTCTTCCTTGGGGAAGCCATTCCAGACTTTTCTAGGCTTTACTAGTTATCTCTTTGTACTCCCCTAATGTCCCCAATACATAAGTATATCTTAATATTATCTTTGCTTAGGAGACCTTTAAGTCACAAAAAAAAACCTGACACAAATTAACTTAGATAATGAAGAAATGTATTATTTCACATTAAAGCCCCCACAAAATAATCTATTATCAAGTCTCTGGTTCTCTCTCGGCAAATAAATGGGTTTTTGCATGCTTCCTTGTGTTGGCTTTATTCTGTGTATGACTGCACAATAAATCCAAGATAATTGCAAGATAATATAGCAAAATGTCTCCTTATTCAAGTCTGAAGGATGAAAGAGAAAGCCTTTCCCCCATTATTCTGATTAGACCAAGTGGACCAATGGCAGTTGCTGAAGAAAACTATAACCTTATTCCTGAATCAGGAAGGCATAAGGTTACTACCCTCAGTTTATAGTTAGGTCAATGGTGAGACCACTGACATCACTGACATTTCAGACATGATAATTCTTTACTTTGTGCATTATAGAGTAATAGCAACATCCTTGGATTCCAGGGACAGCATGTATCTCCCAAGCTGTAAAAATGAACAATGTTTTAAACACTGCATAATATTTCCTGATCGGCAATACCACTCCCAACACTCCCAACTGAAGACCACCAGCTTAGACTAATAAAGACATACTTTGGGTCCCTAGCCTTAGAGAGGATGTTCAATTTAAAAGAAGGGAAGAATGAATGTTCAGTAAATAACCTATAGTACCCACCAGCTGTATTATAATTATTTTTTTGTCTTTATCCCCTACTAGAAAGGACATTTCTAGAAGTTTTATTTCTTGCTTCTCATATCTCTATTACCTGGCGTATACTGTGTTCTTAATACATTTTTTGAATTGACATATGAATTATGCATTGGAAAAGGGATTTCTTTAGAGCTTTTTCACCTCTACTCAACAAGCATTATAACATTGATTCTACAAGTATCTATGCTTTCAATGACAGAATGCTTTCAGGTTTATAACCAAAGATATTGAAAACATGTCTTCCAACTATGGGGATAAAGACAGAGCAATGAAGTAGAAGTGAGGGGTGAAGGAGAGGTGAAGTTACTATTTTTAAGCATGGAAAAAGTTGTTGCCTAAGTAAAGAAAAGAAGTGCAATTACCATGATGGATGACTAAATAAGAGAAGATATCTGCCCAGACCAGTCACTTGCAAATTTCTCTGATTTAGGAAGCAAAAGTTGAAATTGTGGCTTGTGACACAATATGCCACTACTAATTTTTCCTATAGAACAAGCCATTCTTAAATCACTTGTCCCAGATCAAACCGTGCCTGTATTTGGACACATTGGAATACATGAGTGGTTTCTTCATTTCAATTTGTAACTTAATGTAGACCTAGCCAATAAACTATGAATTACCTTTTCACTGGAGATTCACATGGATTTTTCTCTTCACTTGCTTGGTTTTTCTAGTAACAGGGCAATGAGTTTCTAGTCTCAGGTTTTGAATTTAATTAAAAGGTTAGCACATGACAAAATAAACTTTAATTTTATAAATATTTACTTTTATGCTATGAATATTAGCTTTGTGGAAATTTTCAGAAAAATTGAAATCCATTATACTTTCAGAAAATAATTTCATGTAAATGAAAGCAATGTTAAGACTGTACATCATATTTTAATTTATTCTAATTATTGAATTTTGTAGGATTTCATAAAATAATGTAATTTCATTATTTTTGGCCAAGTTTCTGTCTTGAAACCTAAAGACATGTTGGCTTTCTTTCTGGGTAGCTCTCTGGATCATTGTTTAGGTGCCAAGCAATTTGTCACAGCTCGAGTTCCTGCTTTCATTTAATAACTGAAACCTAAATGTTATGATCAAAAACCACTGGTCTGTTGCGCAGTGATCCATGTGAGAACAGTGAACTTATGTCTCCATAAATTTGTTAGTCATCTATGAGGAAAAGCAATGCTGACCTCGTAATGTCAAATCCCATTTAGAGTTGGTGAATAGGCTGGATGAGGTACTTGATGCCTTTTGAGTTGTATTAAGAAATACACTTCAGTGTAGGAGGATAAAAGCCTGGGTAAATTAATGGGGAGATTGTAGCCTATCCAAATAATTTATAGTTGAATCCGATCTTCCAAAAGAAAAGAATGCAGTTAATAAAGGTTCTGACTTGAGCAAACAGCTTCAGGCAACACATGTTATTTGGTAAGTACCTGAAGTACTAACTGTGACCTTCCACCTTCATGGTTTCCTACTCGTGACCTTTTCTAAAACCTTATTAGTAAGAAACTGCTTATGGCTTCTGTCATAAGCAGGAATCCCAAGCTCACTGAAAGAAACAAACTAGATTTTAAGATTGTTTTATGTGTCTATGTCGAAGAACAATGTCACATAGCACTTTTTAGTCTTTTTTTTTTTTTGAAGATATACTTTTCAAGTCAAAAGCAGCATTTTTATGTAAAACAAATTGTAAGGCATCTTTATATTTTAATGTAATCAAATGATAAACAGGATTTGACTTGAATTTATTAACTATTTGCCAGGTTTGCACTTGTGATACATGTCAGTACATGACCATGCCCTCTACCGTGGGAATGAGGGTATTTCCCCCAAATTGCAACCACCATGTGTTTTAGAATAGGAATTTCAAGAGAACAACATCACTTGATTCTGACTATACTGCATATTCTGTGCTGTAGCTAATTAGAAAGAAACAGCATTATGTATAAATATTGTTTGATAGGGTTTCTATATTGAAAACCTGAATTGAAAATGTCTGTTTCCATTGCCTTAAGGCTCTCATAATTTCTCTGTTAGATAAATGCAGCACCCTGTCCTCTGTTTCTTTTCCCTCCAAACCATCCTATACACTTACAGTGATTAACCTTATGATTTGTTAATCTATCTGTATTACTTTCTGTTTAAAATCTTTCTGAGGTTTGGTAATGGCTTCACTTTCTTTGGTTAATGTTCAAAGTGCTTATGATGATAAATAAGACCTATTCTGATCTGAATTTTGCTTTCTGTTTCCCTTTCACCATCTGTTATCAGTGGACAAACTGAACCACTTTTCTTTCCTGAAGTGTAACCTGCTTGCTTATCCCTCTGTGTTTGCTCCCATTGTTCCATTGGTCTAAATGGAACTCCCTTAACTCCTGTTCTTCTCTGAAAGTCAGATCAAGTGTCCTTCCAAATATTCTCTGTGGGCCTCTTAGATATACACTCTGTACACACACTTATTTTGATGTAAGGAACTGGAAGGATTGATTTTTTTTTTTTTTTTTTTTGGTTCTGTCTGACCCATTAGTCAGTGAGCCCCTTGAGGGCCTGGCCATAAAAGGCAAAGGCCGGATAAATGTCTGCTATGTGAGGGAAAGAACAAACCACAAGATGATGGGTGTGTGCTTTCTACATGTGCTTTTCCTTTCTTGTCTATGATCTCTCTCTGGTTAGAGGGAAGCCACCACATAGCCTTGAGGAAAATTATTATAGCAGAAATGTTTATTTTAATGTTTATTTTTAACTGCAACAGAGACTCTTAAAAATGAAAGAAGAATGTTTTGAGGAAAGCCTGGCATAGTTTACACCAAAACATTTGACTGGAGAGAAGTTAGAGGAGGAGATAAACCATATTATCCTCAGAACCTGGGAAGACTGTGTAGAAGTAATCAGGGTTGAAGTCAGAAGGTACACAGCAAGGGGAAAGGGATATGAACTTTTGGGAACTTGGAGCTAGGACTGAGAGCACATAGCTTGGAACAGGCAGCCTTAACAGACTAGCAAATATTCCATTCCTGCTCCTCTCACTGCTGTCATCCTGTCCTCCTTGGGTCTATCTCAGCTACCCAGCTTCATCCCCTTGAACCAGAAGACAGTGGTAAAATTGACAGCAACTCTCCTACCATCTTTCCCTGAGGGGGATAAAAATAGTAAAGCACACTTGTTCTATGCTAAACTGCAACACTTACGAAAGCATAATGAATGCCTCAACATGTGAGGTTGGTAACATCTAATTTATATTTCATTATCTAAAAGGAGATCTAAGAATGAGTTTGAACTTAACATTTGTCCTAGTGGGTGTTAGTTGGTTTCTCCATGATTTTAAGATCTGGACATTAGAATTAAACTGAAAGGTTGTCAATGTTTGCAATTTAAGCATGAAGGCCATTGAGAAGGGTGGGCACAGTCACTTTCATGGCTTGGGAAAATAGGCTCAATAAATGTGATAACAAGGTGAACATTGGAGCAAATGCATTTGTATCCTCTTTATCTCAAGCACAGAGCCAATCTGGAACTCTAATTCCTTGAGAAGATGATAAATGTTTTCTGCCAGTCTTTCCAACTGAACAAACTATGTTTGATTGGTATTAATCACTTCTGGCAGGCGATGCTCAAGCCTGCTCACTGCAATCTAGGTGAAAAGCTTGTCATCAGTATTGCATAATGAAATGAAAGTGTATGGGACAAAGAGAAGAAATATTTCCATTTACCTAGTCATCAGAGCAAGTGTCAAGTTAAATAAGATAGGAACTATTTATTTTCACATGAACAGTTTAAAATGCAAGCCTTTAATAAAATTATTTTTTCTTTCTTTATTTTTAATTTGAAAAGAGAAATTAAGCCAAATAATAATCCAATATGTGTATGGTAGGAGAACATCCCTTGTTCTCTCAAAGTCTTCATAGCTTTAGAAAATTATCCTAAAATCAAGTTTTCCCATGAACAGACTACACATATATGAAGAACATGCAAACAAAGAAGCTGCATTAAGGGCAGGGGTAATCTGGAAAATACTCTTCCATAGAAGGGATATTTGTGTATTCCCAAAATTCATTTGTTGACACCTATTCCTCAATGGAATGATATTAGGAGGTGGGATTTGATAAGCGATTAGGTCATGAGGGCTGAGATTTCATGAATGAGATTAGTGTCCTAACAAAAGCTACCCCAATGAGCTTCCTTGCTTTTCTGCCCTGTGAAGTATAGAGATTGTCTTGGACTAACTTGGGAAGCCAACTCTTACTAGATACCAGTTCTGCCAGTGCCTTAATCTTTGATTTCCAAGCCTTCAGAGCTATGAGAAAGAAAAATCTGTTTTACGAGCCACCCAGTCTGTGATACTCTCTTATAACAGCCCAAGCAGACTAGATGGTTAAGTAAGATTTAACAGTCTAAAAATGTATCTGAGTTCAAAAATATCTCCTTGTCATAATTTGATTTTTTTTTCATTTTGCTGTGTCATATTCCCTGTGAAAAATTGTCCATTGAAAATGTAAAGCCCCTGGGGCTAGTGGGTGGAGATCTCACTCATTAATTTCTTAGAGTGATTCAATCTGATTGTCATCCTCCTAATACCTAGATAACAATAGCTAAATTGGAAGAATTAGTTTGCTTCCTGGAGCAAAACTCAGGCAGAAATTGTATCATTTTATTTGATAAATCAATTTACTTTTCTGCCTCCTGTCAGAGAACTCATATACATTATACTTTTTTTTTTCTTTTAAAGATTTTATTTATTTGACAGAGAGAGATCACAAGTGGACAGAGAGGCAAGCAGAGAGAGAGAGAAGAGGAAGCAGGCTCCCTGCAGAGCAGAGAGCCCGATGTGGGACTCCATCCCAGGACTCTGAGATCATGACCTGAACTGAAGGCAGAGGCTTAACCCACTGAGCCACCCAGGTGCCCTCATATACATTATTCTTAATGTTAATGATTACTTTAAATTGTGGTCAAAGATGACTTAAATACATCCATCAAAATTGATATTTTGAGGAAGGATAGAACATTTCTTAAAATAAAAACAGTTAATTGATATTTAATGGATAGCACTACTATTTTAGCGATTAATTAATTGCATTAATTCATAAGTTGTACCTTGAAGTTGTCACTCACATTTGTAGGTTAACTCAAGGCAATGCTTTTGAAGCCAACTGTTTCGAAAGGAATGAGGAACTTGGGCAACGCATCTATGGGGCAGAAAAAACACTGTTTTGAGAACTGTATAGTGAACTCAGCAGTTAAACTCAACCTACCCTGTGAAGATAGCACTGCAGTTATTCTTACAGTACTGACTGATTTTTACATACTAAGTGCAGGGAATTTTGAATGTTAAGTAATAAGAAAAACTTAAAAATCTAAAAAACCCCAATAGATTTCACTTTAAGTAGGAAATAATTTTTCAAAATACCTTTTATAAGATTTCAACTATTGGTCACGCAATTTCTTTTTCTCATCTTGCCCCGGAAAATGCTTCTCTTTTCAGTCTCTTACTTCCAAACAATCACCATCACCATAGTCTTAGGGCATACTTGTCCCAGCACTGAAGTATCGGCGGCCCATTTTTAACCTGTAAAACCAAGAGAAGAGGTACTTTATCACCAAAATTCCAAATTTTTCAGGGACCTGTTCTTACACGTGAATTATTTTCTGTTATAAATAATTCACTTGATAGAGTATTATTTTAAAAAATGTATTCATTTGTAATCTAAAATCCAGATCTGGATTGATTTTGACAAGTATTTCTGAAAACTACAGGACAGTTCTGGCAGGTACTAGAGACATTGCTTCATGAAGATTTTAAATGCTGAGGGGCGTCTGGGTGGCTCAGTCAATTAAATGTGTGCCTTCAGCTCAGGTCATGATTCCAGGATCCTGGAATTGAGTCCTGCATCAGGCTCCTTGTTTAGCGAGAGCCTACTTCTCCCTCTTCCTCTGCTCTTCCCCCTTGTGTTCATGCCTTTCTCTCTCTCACTTGCTTCCTTGCTAAGTCAAATAAATAAAATCTTAAAAAAAGAGAGAGAGAGAGAGAGAGGGTGAATTTAAATGCTGTGAAGACATCTAGGTGTGTGGGCAGACTGACATGTTAATACCATGATTAAGGATTTAGCCATACAAGAGAGCGCTGAGTCTGTGAAGGAGAATTTAGCACACCCAAAAAACACTGAAGCAGAAATACAGTAGCAATACTGAAGAAATCCCACAGTGTGGTTTCCAAACACTAAAACTCTAAAAATAAAAACTATATATGTTTTTTTAAAAAGTATAATATCTGAGATTGAAAAAGAGAGCCTTAGCAAATTCATGAAGTTGAGAGAATACTTTTGTTGTTGTTTTTTTAAATCTATTTTGTTTTGCAACTAATAGAAATTAGTAATAAAAATATAGGCTTTATGAAATAATAAGTAATGACAGAGTATATTACAGGTTTCTTCCAGTATCCAAAATTATAGAATTCCTATGAAACCTTTCATAAGTCAAAATGGCATAAAGCAAAGAGGCAATAACCATTAATTTATAAGAACAAATTTTTGAGCATTCCAGACCCAAAAAAATAAACTCTCTTAGGCTTTTCTATTACCTTAGGACACATCCAGCTAACAGCGGTACAAAATAAATTAAGATAAAGCACAATGTCCCCAGACACAGTTCAAAGCTACGGCAATTGAGGTGCTAAGTGTAGTTCCCAAGGAAGGCTCTTGGTGGGGCCAGTCTTACTGTTCTAGCTCCTTCTCCCTGACACTTCACCTTCTCCGTATCTTACAAACTACTTCCAATCAATATAAAAAATTGCATTCTAAAGTGTCTCCCCATAATAAATGTATCACTGTTTCCTGGGATACCCAACATTTTTGATCACATGTGCTATCCCTGGGGAAATTTCCTTCTTTTGGCTTCTGTCTCTGCCAAGGTGGAAGCAAGAAAAACCAGCACCCCCAATTTTTGTGCCTGGTACCTCCTCTGTAACAATTAGGTAGACTTGCTTGAGAGACTGATTTAAAAATAAGCAAACTGAGGAGGGAGCTTCCATACAGAATCGATTGTGTTAGGTGAGATGTCAGAGGTGCCTGGCAATGATTATAAGGTCAAGATCCTGGATCATTAAGGAGGGCATGTGATGTGATGAGCACTGGGTGTTACACACAACTGACAAATTATTGAACACTACATCTGAAACTAATGATGTATTATATGTTGGCTAATTGCATTTCAGTAAAAAAATAAAAATAGAAAGATCCTGGAAAAGAAGCAGCAGTGGTTTTAAACTCTAGTTCCTGACAATAGTACTTGAAACTATTGTCATTATTGAAGCTAATGGTTTTCTAGCTTTCCCAGCTCTTGAGCTACCCGAAATCTTATTAATAAACCCTTTTTTGGTTTAATCTGCCAGTCAGCTTTTGTAATTGCAATTAAAAACACATATTAAGGGTTTCCTAAATATAAATCTTCTCTCCATCCCTGCTAATGAGGGGTCCTTATTCCTTCTATCATTTCCTGATTGGTCTCCTTTCAATGATATTCCTCTTCTTTGATTTTTCATCTCAATTTTCTTATTTTTCTTTTTTCTTTTTTCTTAATATTTTATTTATTTATTTGAGAGAGAAAGCGTGAGAGGAGAAAGGTCAGAGGGAGAAGCAGAATCCCTGCTGAGCAGGGAGCCTGATGTGGGTCTCCATCGCGGGACTCCAGGATCATGACCTGAGCTGAAGGCAGTTGCTTAACCAACTGAGCCACCCAGACACCCTTAGTTAATTTTCTAAATATAAACCTTATTACATCCATGCTTTTTGCTTTAATACATACTACTATAATAGTTTGACTACGTTTACTCCTTTTACTCACTTCACCAAAATAATAATCTTGTTTTCATTTCTTGTATTTGTTATCAAAGTCAATTTGAAACAAGTAGTTGGCCTTTTGGTTGAAAAGGTATGACTGTAATAGATAACTAACAATGAAAAATACAATAATTGAGGCTTATTTTGTATATGTTGCATTTGTTATTAAAATAAAAATGTGAGGGGTGCCTGGGTGGCTCAGTGGGTTAAAGCCTCTGCCTTCGGCTCAGGTCATGATCTCAGGGTCCTGGGATCGAGCCCTGCATCGGGCTCTCTGCTCAGTAGGGAGCCTGCTTCCTCCTCTCTGCCTGCCTCTCTGACTACTTGTGATCTCTATCAAATAAATAAATAAAAATCTTTAAAAAAAATAAAAATTAAAATTAAAAAATAAAAAATGAAAATAAAAATGTGTAGCTGAGGACAAATCCTGGAGAAAATAGGCTGGCATGATAAAGGGCTCAGCCCTTGATCTTCTAGATATTATACCTGACCTTGTCTTTGTCACATAGTTTATTAGAATGACAGATGCCAACAGAGCAAAGATGACAGGAGATTGATCATAAAAAATCAGAGTGCTAATTTATTAATTTAAATGATAAATATAAGTGCTAAGTGAAAGAAATATTTGCAGCTTGAATATCAGCACATTCTCTCCCTGTAGGCAACCTTTGTGGCAAGCAAACTGACAGAAGGTTGCTGGCTGAGCTTCAAATCAGAGCAAGAACTCCCATCCTAATAATTCAAAGATTTCCTAGTCCCAGACTCTGATGACCACATATACTCTGACAGATTGCCATAAGTTAGATAATTGATTTCTCTCAAAGAACACTGTTTTCCCAGATGGTACTTTGAGGGGCCCAGTCAGTGTTGGCTCCTTGGAACTGGTATTTCTTCTTGTTCATTTCTATCTCTTTAAGACAATGTCCAGCTATCTCACACAGGATCTACAATGTGTTGATTTTAGAGTTTAATTCTCAAATGACACTTTAACCTACTTCTCAGTTTTATTCTTGTTGCCACCCATGCTAAACGTACCTCAGCAGGTTTATATTTAGTGTTGTAATAACTACATTTGTAATATGGTATATATCACTGTAAGTTTCTTTCTATGGTTATTCTTTACTTTTTCTTTACATTAATATAGTTATGTAGTTTACTAGGAGTTCATTAGTAAAGTTAGAAGATAAACATAATATACCTATTTTTCAAAAAATCAAGCATTTTCTAAAATCTATTTTTTTAAAAATTTCTTCCACTAATTTCTAGTGCTAACCAAATAATTCTGGAATTCCTTTCTTCAAGAGAGGTGAAATTTAAGAGAAAAAAAGTTTGATGAAGATCATTTGCCATATATTACCCAATTAAATCATCATAAACACTTTTAGCAGTAAGCTATATCCTCCTTTATAGATGAGATCACTGACATTAATTGGCCCATACCACTTAGTTTATACCTTTGTGCTTTTGGTTCTTCAGTAATTCTTGAATCTACAATTTAAAATTTTCTAATTTATAATTCCATCATTTGAAAGTCCATGCCTTATTTCACAGGCCCAAATGTTTCTTCTTCTTTATTTTATTTTCCCACAAAGATATACCTTTATTAATTCCTGGCTCTGTCCCATGTATCCTCTTGGTTTTTACTCCTATAACATTCACAATTTCGGCACAGGCTTTCACTAATTTATTATATCTCTCTTTTTTTTTTTTCCAGCCAATCATTGCTAATTCTTAAAACATAAAGTCATCATCTCTTGTATGCTAATTTCATTAGTATTATCTATCTAGGTGAACGTTGTAGGTTTCTGTTGACTTGCTTTCCCATTTGCTATTTGTTCATTTTCTTATTATTTAAAAAAAGTATCTTCATTCCAGAAAATTTGGAAGGTACAGAGAACTTCAAAAAAAGAGGAAAAATTGTGCATAATTCTGCTGTACGGCTATAACAACAAATGAAAAGGACTGCATAACACCTTTCTAACCGGATGTAGCACTGCTTCTATCTTGCGCAGCTCTGTTCTTCAATAAAAGGTTTCCTTTAATTTTCCCTTCAAAAAATGCAGACTTGGTCTAAAAGGACAGTTTGTAAACAGACAATATATCCTCCTATGCACCTAAAATTTCTTGCCTTAGCTTTACTCAAAAGGAAGAAAGCACCCATTCACATCTAGTCCTCTATGTTCTGTTCCAGCAGGATGGCCATATCTTCAGAATAACATTGCCTTGGCAAATTAATTGAAACTTAGGTTCTAGCAGTATTAAAAAAGAGCTTTTCATTTTTTTCCCCCTAGTCTTTCTCTGTTTTTGAATAGGATACTAGAAGTAACACCTAGATAAAGATATAATAACACTCATTATTTTCCCTTTGCACTTACTCATTTGTTGTCTTTACTTCAGGAAAAGACTCTTTCTACTAACATTTCCCTAAAGTAGCTGCCGCTAAATTTCAGTAGGTTTGGCTTTGGAGGGTCTTCAATTAGTGGTCTGGAAACAAAACTGGAGCTAAAGATTGTAAGTCCTTGAGGTCTTACGGATTTTGGCTTCTCCACAATTTTATGTACTTATTCACTGAATACTTCTTCCCGAGCAACAATAATGTGGCTGGTACTATTGTGGTTCCGAACAACAAAGGCAAAAAACAGCTATTTGGGAACTTAAATGTAATGGAGAAACTAGGTTAAATCTGATAGAAAAACAGTTCTGTCTAGGTATTCTGGTTTTGAAGAAAAATAAAAAGATGATTTTAGGTAAACTTTGTCCATCCCCACATCTTAAGAAAGGAAATTATTAATTAGGTAATTGTGATTTTCAGTGTTTACATTTTGGATCTGATTTATAACACTGCGATTAAAGTGTTTATTTGTTACCAAAATGGATGATAAGATTAAGAAAAATGGTACTGGAGGTATACTATTGCTAGGTACTCTCATATAGAAATATGTGAATTTTATATGAATTTAATTCTCAGAATAATTCCATTTTATAGATGATAAAACTTCAGCACAAATAAGGTAAAGAGCTTGCTGAGTTCACACAGGTAAGCCAATGGCGAATGTGGGATTTGAATTAGATTATTTTCGCATTAAGAACCACCCTCCTTTTTTTATTTTTAAAGATTTTATTTATTTATTTGGCAGAGAGAGATACAGCGAGAAAGGGAACACAAGCAGGGGGAGTGGAAGAGGGAGACGCAGGCTTCCCACCGAGCAGGGAGCCTGATGTGGGGCTAGAACCCACACTTTTAGCCATAATATTTTCAGTACAACTTTAACTGTCCAGAAAGAGAAAGCTGAAGTACAGAAATTAATTTGGAGGGCAACACAAGAACTAGGAAATACTGTTGTCACTTAACAGAATGGAAGGTCTGGGGAAGAATAATGGATGATGCACTGTTTATGCCAACTCTGTCTTGAGGACAGATCTCAAAAACTACCATAGAACACTACCACTTACATGACATTGGCCAGAAATTACTCACATAGTCTCATCTATCTGCAAGGGAGGTTGTGTGATATAATAATACTCTGGATGGCAATGTATGCTAGCCATTTTACTACTATGGGTGAAAGGCAAAATGGATTTAGGGAGAAAATAAGTAGTTTCTGCCATAGTCCTATATCCTTTGTTCTACTGGAATTGTTTTGAACAAAAGATCAAACTCAGAAGACATGATGCCTACTGTATATTTACGTATATTTATTATTGATTTTTTTTAGAGAAAGAGGGTGCCAACAGGGGGAGGGGCAGAGGGAGAGGGACAGTAGGGGAGAACCAGAGGGGTAGGGAGAGTCAAGCAGACTCTGAACTGAGCAAGGAGACCAATGTGGGGTATGATCTCACAAACTTGAGATCATGACCTGAGCCAAAACCTGAAGATTAAAGGACTGAGCCACCCAGGCACCTCTATCATATAACCCTTTTATGTAAAGATTAATGGATGTGATTTCACACTTAAAATTAGCAAAGAAATAAGCAATATTTTTGTCATCACCTAAATACTGTGTATATGTATAGATAATAGGTAATATAATAGATAAGTACCCATATCTATGTGATCATTTTCAGTCCAAACATGTTATCTTCTGCCTGAAAGCATCCAATGACCTTCTATTTCATTCAGAGTAAAGCAAAGGTTTCCAATGGCCTACAAGGCTCTACCTGATCTGATTCTTTACCTTTCTGTCTCCATCTCCGACTGCTCTCTCTCCCCTCACTCCCCACCCCACCCCACCCCCAATCATTCCTGTCAACCTTAGAGTGGCTGAGACACTGTGGCCTCTGGGTATTTATGCCAGCAAGCTCCAGCCAGAATGATGTCCCCAGATATCTCTGAGGCTAATTCTCTCCCCTCCTTCAAGTCTTCTCCATTCATGTTATTTTCTCAGCAAGTCCTTTCCTGACCACCTTTTCATAGTTCAATGTTCACCCCCAAGCTGGGCAGTTTCTGGCCATCTTCCCTACTTTATTCTCTCCATAATGCTCAGTACCTCTAATATTCTACGTCATCTCCTTGCTGTAAATGTTTTCTCTATTGCTTATCTTCTTCCACTAGAATGTCATACTCAGGAAAGCTATCTCCACCAAAGTTTTCCTCTTAGAAAGAGGCTGGGCAACCAATAGTAACTCAATGAATAATTCAGATGACTACAATTGTGAGAGTGAGGGAGCATTTTCTTCCACTAGTCAGTGTTACATTGTTTTTACTTTCAGCACTGGAATAGCTATCTGTTGACTCTGTCTTTAAACTCTATTTTCTCTGTTTTCAGGGCAAGTAAATATTTTAGAGTTCTAGAACCACAGAAACACAAGAGTGGTGTGTCCTGCTTAGCATGGATACTTTAAATCTCAATGCAGGTTGTCCAGTAACTATTTTATCACCCGTCCTCATAGAAAGCCTGAGGGCTTACTCTCTAAACTCACACACTTCAGGAAACAGAAATGCAACTCTAGCACGCCAATTTCAAAAGAGTTGCTTGAATTGTCTTTGTGTTCTATCACACTTTGCCTCCACTTCCTTTCCTAATTTATTTTGCAGGGAAATCTAATTTCTTTTCTAAATGAGAGTTGTGTGCTGCCAGTTTTGATATTTTACTATCCACATTCTCATCAGTGTTATCATCTCTAAACTTCTAAATCAAAAGCATCACAGAGAATTGTATTGGAATATATGTTTTGATTGAAGTATCCTCTTATTTAAACATATCAAAATTAATTGTGCTTCTCATACAAATGTCTGTGTGTGTCTTTGCATATTAGATTGTCTCTTAAATGCTGGCAAGAATTGAAGACTCTCTGCTTAGTGATCACAGAATTGGACCTGACTTGAAAACTATCACTATTTCTCTTATTAACAAAATTGTTATCGCATATTTTCTGAGAATATTGATTATAATTCATATAGTAATTAATATCCCATAAAGTCAGATTATGACATTTCATGGTTTGACAGAATGGATTATTGCAGGTAAACTCTCAAAGATTTCTGAGAGACATGAAAATACTAGCTACAGCAAAAAAAATGAATGTGCATTATTTTTTTCCCTGGTATTATTCATTTTGCATGTGCATTATTAAGTTGCTTTTGGATTCTGAAGATAGAAGCATATTTAGTTGATTATATCCATTCATGAGATTAATTTCTCTCTTTGGTAAATTTTTGGAAAGCATGTGAGATTTGATATGTATGTATGTGTTTGTGTATGTGTGCATTGAATGCACATATGTTAAGTGCAGGATGTGTAAGTTTCATTATGAGTGTCATTTGTGTACCTGGGTAGAATTATAATGGTGCGCTACAAAATCTGCCTTACAGCCAGGAATATGAGATGCCAATTATGTTCATCAGGACATCAATTTGTCATCATGTGCAAGGATATTTATGCAAAGGTTTAATTTCCTTTTCCTTTATTATTAATGATGCTTTATACTTGAAAGAAATTCCATCTTGAAATCTTCTTAGAATCATTAATCCTTGTGATATGTATGAAGTAGTTAAGAATTCTTATCCATACTTTGAAATGGGCAAAGTAAGAAACAGCTAACATGGATAAGTAGTCTACATTGTAGAAATGTAGTCTTTTCTATTGGAAGAATGATTCACATAGAAAACATCCCTGAGCAGAGACAAGTTGATTGTGCTTTGTTTTATGTGGGCTTTTAATATTTTCATATGTTTATGCATGTGTGCATAGAATAATTTATAGCTTCAGGAGAATTCAGATGTAAAAAGATTATTATCTTTTCTTTTGTTATGGTCTATTATCTGAGGTGTTTTTTTTTTCTTATATTCAATGCTTTCAATAGTGAAGACTGAAGCTATAATTGTTGTCATGCATAGGGAGATGCATCCAAATGTGCTAATTTTTAAAAAGCCCATTTGAGACATCTGGTCTATTTAGAGCCTCGTCTTACATAACTATGTCTTTCTTCAGGTGACTTTAAAATTTGCAATATTTCTATTCAATATTTTAATTGGAGGTAGATCAGTGGCTTCTTTTATGTTGTTCAAATCAATTCTTTTCCAATGTTGAAAATAACATCATGTAGAAATCAGGCAAAATATTAGCTATTAACAATCATGTTATAATCTAAAAATGAAAGCAAAATTTAGCCAAGAAGGGACTCTAAAGAAAGGATGATGAAGAAATCTTCTGGAGTAGGATCCTGAAGATGACTTATAAAAATACAAGAAATATTCCTATTAAAGGGGAGAAAACACTGAAATAAAACTGAAAAGTACAGACTCTTATTGCTAAACAAAGTGTCACAAAGAGTGATACATGGCAGCTACCTATTCTTGATTCTGCTTTTGACTATCACTTACTCATTCCTTCTTTTCTGCTCCTTTGGCGATTTGTTCATGCCTTTGTAAGAGCACTTATAGCTCTACGGCTTATGCAGTTGTCTAAGCCTCCCTGCCTTTAGCCTACAGGCAACCCAAGATCAGAGACACAGTGCAAACATTATGATATACTTATTTCTTCTACAGCGCCTAGCAGATATTAAGTACTCAATAAATACTGCTGAATGAAAGAAAGATAAAGGAAATTACTAGGGTGTAGAAAGTGAGTACATGCAGAGACATTTAATCACAGTGGGAATGGTTGAGAAATACTGTGTTTTGTGCATAGCAAATCTTTTGCACTCTGATTACCACATACCCAGGCCTAGTTTTGCCTTCACTTAGCTTTCTATATGAGTAACGAGAATTTCTACAGGCTCTTCTTCTTTTGTTTCTCATTTGTTTGTTTTTCTTTTCTATTCTTTTTCCTTTTTGGCCTCCATTCTGTTGTCTCATTATGGCCTTACCATATCCTAGTGATGGGCATGTGAAAATTCTCCTTACCCTCTACACCTTTCATCACTGAGACATTTACAAAAGGCATCAAGCAAACGGATCTAAAAATATGTTTTAGTATTTCAGATGTAGAAGTAAACATACAGAGATTTAAAGATCAAGAGATTTTTTAGAATCCTCCTTTTACTTTCAATAGCTTGTTAAAACAATATTTGTAGCTGTAAAAATAGTATCTGAGCAAAAATTTGTCAATCTTATGCCTTTCTCAATTTTGCCAACTCCTTTCGCTCTCAAATGATATCTTCACATCTCAGGATTTCCTTACCTCATCACAAAGTCAGAGAGATACTATTTAACATTCATTTGTATACCTTTTAGTATTTCTATATGTCATCTTTTGTTCTTTACAAATATTAGCTAATTTAAACCTCAAAAACCACCATAAGTTAGGTGGCATGATTAGTCCCATTTTACAACAGAAAAAACAAAAAACAAAACAAAACAAACAAACAAAAAACTTAGAACTAGTAATTATAAAAAACTGGGATTTAAAACCAGAGGTCTGACTTCAAAAATCAAAGTTATGTTACTTCCCGAATGCATTGCAACTTTTAACACAAAGAAACAGAACTTGCATATTTTAAGTCAAGAGAAATACTTTCCATATCAATCAACCTAGATGTAGCCATAAGCACGTTGAAACAGATTTTGATCATCCAGCCCACTTAACAGTGACCTTCCTCCTCCTGGAGGTATTTCTCTTAATTAGCTGCTCCCTTAAAAGAGCCCAATGCATTCTTTTGTTTAGAATGTTTATGCACATACATTACTTCTTCAAATGTCTTCCACTTAATTTCTAAGTCCTAATATTGGTTTCATGAAACAACTTCAGGAGACCATGAATTCCCTAACTGGAAATTAATTCCTTGTAAGGAAAATATTATATGCCTATATATATTTTTTTCTGAATTTATATCTATAGCTTTCATCAAATTCTCATAGTGACCCAAAAAAAGTAGAAGTATTCTGTTTTACATGCAATTAACATTTATTGAGGACATGTAGGTGTTAAGTGCAATGATAAGAAGGTTTTCAATTTCATTATTTTTTTTTTAAAGATTTATCCATCTATTTGAGAGTAAGAGAAAGAGAGATCATGAGCGGGAGGGGCAGAGGGAGAGGACAAGAGAATCTCAAGCAGAACTTGGGGCTTGACATGGGGCTTGACCCTGAGATAGTGACCTGAGCCAGAACTGAGAGTTGGATGCTTAACCGACTGGACTACCCAGGTGCCCCTCAATTTCATTAATATTAATGGAGATTCTTAAAAGGCAGAGCTGTGTGGATCTTTGTATCTTGATCCTTAGCTTTTTGTCAAGCATTTAATGGCTACTTAATAAATATCTTTTGGGGCACCTGGGTGGCTCAGTGGGTTAAGCCTCTGCCTTCAGCTCAGGTCGTGATCTCAGGGTCCTCGGATCGAGCCCCGCGTCGGGCTCTCTGCTCAGCAGGGAGCTTGCTTCCTCCTCTCTGCCTGCCTCTCTGCCTACCTATGATCTCTCTCTCTCTGACAAATAAATAAAAAGTAAAAAAATTAAAAATAAATAAATAAATATCTTTTTAATAAACTAGTGGAATGTGGAGCACCTGGGTGACTCAGTTGGCTGAACATCTGCCTTCAGGTCAGGTCATGATCTCTGGGTCCTCATACTGAGACCCACCTCAGGCACCCGCTTTGCAGAGAATCTGCTTGTCCCTCTCCTTCTGCCCCTCTCCCCAGCTCATGCACTCTCTCTCTCTGTTTCTCTCAAAAAAATAAACTAAATATTTTTTAAAAATTAAATAAGTAAATAAGTAATAAATTAATAGAGAGTTGGGTGCCTGTGTATCATAAATGGTGTGCACATGTTTCTACAACCATCTCTAAACAGCAAAGATACTGCATCATCAGTGCCCCATCTAATTATCAAAGAAATCTATCTGCTTTCAACTGAGTCCTTGTAAGAAGCATAATAAAACCTATTAGTATCTTCTTTAAATAATAGAATGTGTAAATTACAACGTGATTGACATCAATATGACATTTCTGCTTCATTAATTATTAAGGTTCATCAGAATCAAATATGAGTATTTTATCTGACGTTTTTCTTCCACTTCTTTCTTAAAAAAAATCCTTTGATTTTCTTCCCTTGACTATTTTTTTTCTTTTTAACTTTTTCTATTGATTTTTCTACAAAGAAATTCACAGATCTTAGGTGTTATACTTTGATGACTTTTGACAAATGTGCACACTCATAGAGTCAACACCTGTACCAAGATGAAAAATATTTGTATGCCCACCTTTTCTAGCAGCAGACACTTAAAACTTCTATTGTAAAAGAGTATTACTGCTTTCATTTAACTTCATATAAATGAAAACAAAGTATTCTTTCTATCTGCCCTTTTTACTTATCTTAATATCTATGAAATTCAGTTGTATTCATAAGTTCCTTGTTCCTTCTTATTGCTAAGTATATCTCACTGTGTGGATATATCACATTTTGTTTATTCATTTTCTTATTAGTATAAGCTGAGTCTTTCCAGTGTGGAGCTACAGTAAATAAATCTGCTGTGAACATTTGTATAAGTCTTTTTGAGAGCATAGATGTCCATCTCTTCTGTATAAATGCCTAAGATTAGAGTTTGTAAATTCGTTTTTAGCCAAATTGAGAAAACTTCTGGTTGAGTTTTGTTTTCATTTTTAATCTGTCCCATTTTAATCTGTCCCATTCTCTTCTTCTCTTTTAGGTAAATTCAGTGTTTTTTAGACACTTTGATATTGCCATGTAAGTCCCTGAAGTTGTTTATCCTCATCCTATTTTTTATCTTCTTTTTCTTTCTTCTCACTTGGATATTTTCTATTGATCTATCTTGAAAGTTGCTGACCCTCTACTCTGTCATCTCTATTTTTCTATGAATCCTGTACAGTGTTTAATATTAGCTATTACATTTCTTCTGTTTCATTTAGAATTTTATTGTTCCTTTTATTGTTTTTTTTAATTGTTATTTTTCTGCTAAGCTTTTCCATCTTTTCATTTGGTATGAGCATGTTCTTTACTTCATTGAGCATAGTAAAATAACTGCTTCAATGACCTCATGCTATCTATAACATCTGGGTCATCTCAGAATTGGCAGATTGTTTTTCTGTATAATCTGTAGTTTGTTTTTTCCTTTGAGAATGAATCAAAATTTCTTAATTCTTTGTGTATTGAAAATTTGGTATCAGATCCTACACACTGCAGATTCTAGATTCTAGATTCTTCTATACTTTTCTGAAGAGTGTCAATTAGTTTGGTTAGACACGAATTGCAATCTCTGTCTCTTGGAGTTCAAATCTGCCAGTTTTAAGTTTTTATTTAAATTCCAGTTGGTTTACATACAGTGTAATACTAGTTTCAGGTGTACAATATAGTGATTCAGCACTTATATACACACCCACTGCTCATCACAGCAAGTGCCCTCCTTAATCCCCTTCACCTTGTTCACCCATTCCCCCCACCCACCTCTCCTCTGATAACCATCAATTTCTTCTTGTAGTTAAGAGTCTGTTTCTTGCTTTACCTCTCACTGTCTTATTTTCCCCTTTGTTTATTTTGTTAAATTCCACATATGAGTGAAATCATAAGGTATTTGTCCTTCTCTGACTTATTTCACTTAGCATAATACTTTCTAGCTCCATCCTAGTTTTCACAGATTTAAAATAACAATAATCATTAGTTCCTAATATTACTATTTCTAATATTTATACATAATGATAAAGTTTTGAAACACTGTAAAATTTAAACTTTAATTCTAATACACTTCAGAATATTGGGGGTTCAATGTTACTGAATCAAAGTATCAATACCTCTAATATGATATAAATGTGGTCAAGAACAGAACAAATTAATCTAATGGCTAGAAGGGATCATAAGTGTTTTTTTCTGAGATTGGACAGAAAAATAGTTCAGCTATCCTAGAAACATAATACCTAAAATCAAATACATACAATTCCAATTATATTTTAAATTTATTAATCTTACTGTCTAGAAAATGTTTACATTCATTTTATTCAGAGAACTGAAGTGATATTTTTATCATTCTATAATTAGGGTAGATGTACTCTCTTCCATACTCTAGTCTGAGATATAATTTTTTTTAAAGATTTTATTTATTTATTTGACAGATAGAGATCACAAGTAGGCAGAGAAGCAGGCAGAGAGAGAGGAGGAAGCAGGCTCCCCGCTGAGCAGGGAGCCCGATGTGGGGCTCAATCCCAGGACCCTGGGATCATGACCTGAGCCGAAGACAGAGGCTTTAACCCACTGAGCCACCCAGGCGCCCCATAGTCTGAGATATAATTGATAGACATCACTGTTTAAGGTATAGAACATAATGGTTTGACTTTTATGTTATTATGAAATGATTATCACTATAAGCTTAGTTTGCATTTATCATCTTACATAGATACAATAAAAAGAAAAAAACAGAAAAAGAATAGGGAAAAAATAGTTTTGTGTGATGAGAAATCTTCAAAATTACACTTTTAACAATTTTTATGTATATCATAGAGTTGTGTTAACTATAGTCATGCTGTATATTATATCCCTAGTACTTATTTATCTTACAATTGGAAGTTTGTAACTTTTGATCACTTTTCTCCTCATTCCCTTCCCCCCACCTCCACCTCTGGTAATCACAAATCTGATCTCTTTTTCTATGTTTGTTTTTAGATTCCACATAGAAGTGAGATAATACAGTATCTGTTTTTCTCTGACTTATTTCACTTAGCATAATGCCCTCAAGGTCTAACCATGTGGTCACAAATGACAGGATTTCAGATGTACTTTCTTAACAGTTTGAAATGTAATTATTATGCCGTATACTTCACCTACTTAATGTGCACAATATAATGGCTTTTTGGAAAGGCAGAGTTGGACAAACACCACTAAAAGCAGAAACTGAACACATTAGTAGTCTCTCTCCATTTTTTCCAATTTCTCCAATCCTAGGCAACCACTGATCTACCCTCAGTCTCTGTAGATTTGTCTATCTAGAAATTTCATATACATGAATTGTACAATATGTGGCCTTTTAGTCTGGCTTCTTTTACTTAGCATAATTTCAAGATTCATTCATGTTCTAGAATGTACTTATACTTCATTATTTTTTTTTTTTGGTCAAATAAGTTTCCATTGTATTATATTCTATGTTTTGTTTATAAATTTATCAGTTGATGGACATTTGGATTATTTCCATTCTTTGACTATTGTGAATTATGCTATGAACATTTGTATATTCATTTTTGTAGATGTATATTTTTATTTCTTTTAGGTATACACCTAGTAGTGAAATTACTGGATCATATGGTAGCTCACTTGTTTCACATTGGGCGAATAGCCAAATTTTTTCCAGAGTAGCTATAGCAGTTCTCATTCCAGCCAGAAATATATAAGGATCTTAATTTCTCCATATTCTTGTCAACAGTTGGCATTATTTGTCTTTTTGGTTATAGTCACCCTAGTGAGGAGGAAGTTGTATCTTATTTCTTATTGTATTGGTTGTATTTTTCTAACGGCTAATCACATGTAACTCCTTTCATGTACTTCTAAGGTATTTGGATATCTTTGGGAAATATTTGTTCTGATCTTTTGCCCATTTTAAAATTACATTACCTATCTGGACACAAGTCCTTAAACAGATATATGCTCTGAAAATATTTTCTCCAATTCAGTCAATTGTTGGTTCACTTTCTTGATCATGTCCTTTGACGCACACAAGTTTTTTTATTTAATTATTTTATTTTTTAAAAATTGAAATCCAATTAATTAACATATAGTATATTTTTAGTTTCAGAAGTAGAGTTCAATGATTCATCAGTCTTATATAATATAATACCCAGTGCTCATTACATCATATGCCTTCCTCAATGTCCACCACCAAGTTACCCATCCCCCCACCTCTCTCCCCTCCAGCAACCCTCAGTTTGTTTCCTATGATTAAGAGTCTCTTGGGTGGGGCACCTGGGTGGCTCAGTGGGTTAAAGCCTCTGCCTTCGGCTTAGGTCATGATCCCAGGGTCCT
The DNA here is from genome assembly GCF_002288905.1 of Enhydra lutris kenyoni. Taxonomy (NCBI): domain Eukaryota; kingdom Metazoa; phylum Chordata; class Mammalia; order Carnivora; family Mustelidae; genus Enhydra; species Enhydra lutris. Next base: position 75,509,389 of record NW_019154086.1, on the reverse strand, counting down.
GGGATGGAGCCCCACATCGGACTCTCTGCTCAGCAGGGAGCCTGCTTCCCCCTCTCTCTGCCTGCCTCTCTGCCTACTTGTGATCTCTGTCTGTCAAATAAATAAACAAAATCTTAAAAAAAAAAAAAAAAGAGTCTCTTGGGGCATCTGGGTGGCTCAGTTGTTAAGCATCTGTCTTCAACTCAGGTCATGATTCCAGGGTCCTGGGATCGAGCCCCACATCAGGCTCCTTGCTCAGCCAGAAGCCTGCTTCTCCCTCTCCCACTCCCCCTGCTGGTGTTCCCTCTCTTGCTGTCTCTCTCTCTCTCAAATAAATAAGTACAATCTTTAAAAAAAAAAAAAGTCTCTTACAGTTTGTCTCCCTTTCTGATTTTATCTTTTTTTTTTTTTTAAGATTTCACCTATTCAATTGACAGACAGAGATCACAAGTAGGCAGAGAGGCAGGAAGAGAGAGAGAGGGGAAGCAGGCTCCCCACTGAGCAGAGATCCCGATGCCAGGCTCGATCCCAGGACCCTGAGATCATGACCTGAGCCAAAGGCAGAGGCTTAACCCACTGAGCCACCCAGGTGTCCTAATTTCATCTTGTTTTATCTTTCCCTTGTTCCCCTTATGATCCTCTGTTTTGTTTCTTACATTCCACATATGAGTGAGATCATAGGATAATTGTCTTTCTCTGATTGATTTATTTTGCTTAGCATAATACCCTCTAGTTTCATCCATGTCATTGCAAATGGCAAGATTTTATTTTTGATGGCTGAGTAGTATTCCATTGTATATTTGTACGGCTCTCCTTTATCCATTCATTTCTTGATTAACATCTGAGCTCTCTCCATAGTTTAGCTATTGTGCACATTGCTGCTATAAACATTAGGGTGCAGGTGGCCTGTCAGATCACTACATTTGTATCTTTGGAGTAAATCCCTAGTGGTTGCTAGGTTGTAGAATAGGTCTATTTTAAAATCTTTGAGGAAACTTCATACTGTTTTTCAGATTGGCTGCACCAACTTGCATCCCAACCAACAGTGTAGGAGGGTTCCCCTTTCCCTGCATCTTCACCAACATCTGTCATTTCCTGACATGTTAATTTTAGCTATGCTAACAGGTTTGAGGTGGCATATCATTGTGGTTTTGAGTTGTTATTTCCCTGATGCTGAGTGATGCTGAGCATTTTTTCATGTGTCTGTTGGCCATTTGAATGTCTTCATTGAAGAAATATCTGTTCATGTCTTCTTCTCATTTATTGATTGGATTATTTTTTCTTTGGGTGTTGAGTTTGACAAGTTCTTTATAGCTTTTGGATACTAGCCCTTTATCTGATAATACGTTTGCAAATATCTTCTCCCATTCTGTCAGTTGTCTTTTAGTTTTGCCACTGTTTCCTTTGCTGTGCAAAAGCTTTTTATCTTGATGAAGTCCCAATAGTTCATTTTTGTCTTTGTATCCCTTGCCTTTGGGGATGTGTCCAGCAAGAAGTTGCTGCAGCCGGGGTCACAGAGGTTGCTGCCTGTGTTTTCCTCTAGGATTTTGATGGATTCCTGTCTCACATTTAGGTCTTTCATCCATTTTGAGTCTATTTTTGTGTATGGTATAAGAACATGGTCCAGTTTCATTCCTCTGCATATGGCTGTCCAATTTTCCAAACACCATTTGTTGAAAAGACTGTCTTTAGACATTTTTTCCTGCTCTGGTGATGATTAGTTGACTATAGAATTGAAGGTCCATTTCTGGTTTCTCTATTCTGTTACATTGATCTATGTGTCTGTTTTTGGAAGCACATGAGTTTTTAGTTTTGATGAGGTTCAGTTTATTTTGTCTTTCCTCAGTTATGCTTTTGATGCTATACCCAAGAAATTTTTTGAAAGTTTTTGAAGTTTTTCTTTTTTACAAAATTCAAAAAGATTTATTTTTATTTTTTTTTCTAATATCTTTATAGTTTTGGATCTTACATTTTGGTCTATGATCTACTTGGAATGAATTTTTGTATTCTGTGACTGGGACAGTCATTCTGGAAAACAGTGGAGTTTCTCAAAAAGTTAAAAATAGAGCTATCTTACCACCCAGCAATTGCCTACTAGGTATTTAATCAAAGAATATAAAAACACTAATTCAAAGTGTTACATGCATGCCAATGTTTATAGCAGCATCTACAATAGTCAAATTATATAATCAGACCCAATATCCATTGACTGATGAATGGGCAAAGAAAATGTTGTATGTATATATACAGTGGAATATTACTCATCTGTTAAAAATATGAAATATTGTCATTTGCAACAACATGGATGAAACTAGGATTACGCTAAATGAAATAGGTCAGCCAGTAAAGACAAATAGCATAAGATTTCACTTATATGTGTAATTTAAGAAAAAAAATGAGCAAGAGGGGGAAAAAGAGGCAAAGCAAAAACCAGACTCTTAACTATAGAGAACAAAGTGATGGCTACTAGGGGAAGGTGTGTGGGCAGTGGGTTAAACAGGTGATAAGTATTAAGGAGTGCACTTATGAGGAGCACTAGGTGTTGTATGGTAGTGTTGAATCACTATATTGTACACCTGAAACTAATATTACATCGTATGTTAATCAGCTGGAATTTAAATAAAAAAATTTAAAAATTGTATGCTGTAAAGAAAGGTACAATTTTATTATTAATTAATTTATTTATTTTTGCATCTGGATATCTAGTTGTCCAAATACTACTTGAAGAAAAAACTATTGTTTTTCAACCATCATTTCTTCATTTTTTTCTGCTCCTTTTTTCTCTGGTACTCTTATTATGTATATGTTGCTAGTCTTAATGATATCCCACTATCTTTCAAACTATTCATTTTTCTTCATTTTTTTTCTCTCTCTATTCTGTAAGCAGCATAATATATATCAATCTATCATCAGGTTAGCTTATCATTTTATTCTGCCAGCTCAAATATACTATTGAATTTTTTTTTAAGATTTATTTATTTGAGAGAGAGCATGCATGAATTAGGGGAGGGGCAGGGGAAGAAAATCTCCAGCAGACTCCCCACTGTGCATAGATACCAATGTGGGGCTCTATCTCACCACCCAAGATGAGGACCTGAGCCGAAACCGAGAGTCCGTTGCTTCACAGACTGAGCTACCCAGGCACCTCTACTATTGAAATTCTTTAGTGAATTTTTCACGTTGGTTATTTTATTTTTCAACTCAAAACTTTCTATTTGACTTCTTAATATCTTCTCTTTATTGATATTCTCTATTTGATATGACCTGTGACCTCTTTATCTTTTTAAGTATGTCTTGCTTTACTTTTCTGAACATTATCTATAAAGTTGTTTTGAAGTCTTTATGAAGTATGACATTCAGGCTCTTTCAGAAAGAATTTCCTGTTGCCAGTTTTATCCCCTAGTATATGGGTATCACCTTTCTGTTTTTTGCATGTCTCATTTGTTGTTGTTGAAAGCTGGATATTTGTAACATCTACAGTGGTGATATTGGGTACTGGTCTAGCCTTCTTTTCTAGGATTTGTCATTATTATTTGCTTGTCTATTTGTTTAGTGAACTGGCTGGACCATCTCAGTAAAATTTATTTTCCCATAGTGTGCAGCCTTTGATGTCACTCATACAAGTGACATGACATAGCCTTGACCATGCTCAAAATGGTATGACAATGGAGGGACAATGGTTTTAGCAGGACTTTCTTTCACTGTCTCTTCCCTGATAGCTCTATTTTACACCATACCCAGGTGTTAGCCTCTACTAATTGCCAGCTAATTTATCATTTTTCATTATGCTCTGGGGCATAATTCTTCCACAGTTTGATCCTTTAAGTCCTAACCCCTTTTTTGAGACCAGACTTTGAGACTTGTCCTCACCCCAGGAGGATTCTTAGCTTCTCTTTCCCTGGTTCTCTCTGGGAAATTCTATCTACTCTATGGTTTATCTAGTCACTCTTATGAAATATTCTAGTGATTTTCACATGCGGTAAGGTAAGGAGTAATCTAGAAGAACAGAATTACTTCCTGTCTGAAGTACTCAGATATAGGACTACCACTATAAAAGTGTATGTATTAGAGTGACAATCTTAAGATTATAGGATTTTATTTCATCACAAGAATGTAGTAGCTAGTAATATTAGTTAACCAATAGCAGCCAAAATTAGTCTTACCTATGTAAAACATAGAGTGATTTTGACCTATATTATAAATATTCCTTTTTATATACTACTTAATTTATTTTTACTGAATCCTGTATAGGGGATGGTATCAATGACTCTTTATAATTTTAATAATTTGTTACAAATTTATTGCTTATAACTTCACATATATATGTATGAATATACACACACACACACACACACACACACACACACACAACTATTCACAGCCACTAGGGTAGTCCTTTTAAGTAGGTCACTCTAAAACTTAAGGGATTGTAGAGAAATAACTACATCATATAATATTCACATATTTTTCAAGATGGTTTGACCCCTCTAGGCAGTAATAAAGTTAATGATGCATTAATTTATAGAAAGTTTCTTAGTGTCATTTAGATAAAGCAAGAATGTGTGATAGGTGAGTAAAGGAAATGTACTGCTTAGATATGATTTTTATTATAACTTGATAGAAGAGTTGCATTTTGAGATAAAATAGAATGACACATGAGCATAAAGTGTTATAGATGCTGACTAGAAAACTATACAATTATTTTATAATTTTCTCTAGAAACATTGATTTAGCAATATTAACATTAAATATATTATACAATACCAGCCTGCAATTAAATGCATTCTGGCTTTAAAAAATTTAAATGCATAATGATGTGTATAGAGTCTATAATAATTCCACTAGAATAAATAAAAAATATAGTTAAACATTAAAAACTAAGCATCTGAAATTCTGCCTTATTACCACATTAATACTTTGTTGCAAATAGAATGTAGTTACAGTTGCTTGTCAGGAGTAGTGATGGGTTGTTCAGAATAACATTCTGCCTCAGGTTGATCACTTCTTCTTCAAGGATTTGGTTCCTTACCCTGTGATTTGGAAAGCTTAGTTGACAACAAACCCTCAGATAATCAGTCCTTGACAGACACACTTACAGAAACAAAATTCAAGAGAAAAAGTTTTGTAGCTAAAGTCAATTAATTTCTAGTGAGTGTTATACCTGCCTCAGGTAAAATGTAATTCTAAGTGGATTGGGCATCCACATTCCCAAAAGAAATAATCCAGTGCAATTATTTTGGATTAGTCAGGAGGCTTTGTCTCAAAATCTCTGTTTTATACATTAGAAATAAAATAGAAAAAAAAAAAGTAGTGAAATTATTATGTGTATGAATAATTCAATCAGAAAATAGAATGTGACCATGGATGAATTCATTGCACCCAAACTTCCAGGGCTATGGAAAAAAGAACTATTTGTAATAGTTGATGGAATTTTTAATAATAATAATAATAATAAGTGGATTCCAATTTCTAGAATTAGAGATCTAGATTATTATAGGGATGAACATGCCTATGAAATTAGCAAGATATGTACAATTGGCCTAGGGAAATTATCAATTGTAGAGAGAGTCCAACATCTCCCCTGTAATAATTTACTCTCAATTTGGCTGTTCTTTCAACTGATCCTTTTCTAATATGCCATGTTTCAATTTATTGTCTCTCAACTCCAAATACCCACTTCTCTCTCTGTTTTGTGATATTCAGGCTTAAACTCTGTAAAACACATTTATTCTTTGCCAGTTATTTCATAAGAGACTGTGTCAGTGAAAAACATTGGAAAGAGACAGCAAGGCTGGAAAAGAAGTAGAAACTTGTGCTTTCCTTTTTGTTTCCTGTTTTCTTTCTCTCTTCTTGCTGTTCCTATGAGTGTCATCCTACCTATTTTTGTTCACCAAAATTGTTCACCTATTTTGTTCACCAGGCCTACAGTTCTCACCTTTAGTAGCAACTGAATCCAGTATGCAGATTTCCTACCAATTGTATAACAAGTTTAACTACTCCCCCGTCAAATACAATAGCACCCAAGTAGTTGACATTACCGTCTTAGAGTTATGAAACCTCTGAACCCAGAGGTTTCTCCAAGCTACTGTCTTTAATAATTACAACTTCTTCTTTTTGTTCTTGTAGTCCCAGAAGTAGTAATTTCCTATAATCATAACCTCTGTGAAAACACAGTATTCTTTATTCCCTTTTAGTTAAGTAATTAAAACCATTATACCTAGTTAAAAATTTTTATATTCAGTTTTCTTATTCAAATAACTGATGTGGTTTCTGTGTCCTGATTGGACACTGGCTGATGAGATTTTTTTTTTTTTGAAACAAAGAAATCACTAGGTATGATTTGGAACTTGTATTGCTCATGTTATTGGTCTTTAATAAAGTGTTATTTGTGTTTGTTTTTGGCAATGGGAAATGGAATGCTAGTAATCTCAGCTATGAATAATCATCATAGTTAAACCAATTATCACATATCTTGTCTTGAAATGCTTACTAAATCAAGTGCCTCAGCAGACCAAATAACTGTTACCCTTTTCAATTATGGAAGTACTGCTGACCAAAAGGTCAGTGATGCAGATTCTCTAAGTGCACAGAAGTGTTTACAGAAACAAAACGATATGCTTACATCTTTATTTCTCAGGTCATGCGACCATGGGGAATCACATAGACCTATGACCTCCATAAAACAAACAGAGCCAATACAGCTCAAACTAAACACAAATTTTTCATTGTTTGGGTTGTAGAATTACAATGTGAGATAAAGTCACTGCTTTGTAATTCTCTCACATGAATGTTTTGACAATGACTGTGAAGGACCGAGCATCTAAAATTTTTAATGGGTAAGTCTAACTGGACCCAGATGAAACTAAAGAACTTTTCAGTCACTCTTAGCTTCTCTTGCTAGTATCAGGAGTTTTTCTCTGCTTAAATATCCTGTACTAACATTATATCAGTTTTATTGCAAATAGATACTAATTTTACTTAAGAATAAGCCCCTAAACACATTGTTGCTACTAGGCCCATAAATAGGGATAAATTACAGATTACAGCCTGTTCTAGGCAGGTGAGTACAAAAATTGCTCTGAGAGGAAATAGCTTCTGTGTTAAAATACATTCAATATTTCACTAATTCATATCAGAAGAAATATGTGAAATACATATGAGAATATATTCTAAGGATGTTAGATGAAGTAAGATGAAATTACACCAAATTGGGTTAAGTTTATTGATATGAATGTGCTTAGGAAAGATTCTGGATTAATGTGTAACCTTGTGCACCTGAAAGTGACTGCAATAGTTTTTCCTTAATTGGTTGACTAAAGCTTGGACAAAACCATGGTCTGAATTTAATGAGACTGAGTTTCTACAACTTACCTGGAATAATTAAGAGAAAGAAATTCAAGTAATTAGAGCATAAGGAATATTGCAGTGGACTTTTCATATATGATATACATATGTACTCTCCCAGTAAATACCCTCATAGGATTCAGAGAACCTTCCATTGATTAAGATATTAAGAAATATATTAGTGAATGGAGCATCAACATTCTTGAAATCCTCTGCATTAGCTGTCCTTTGTGGAACAAGCATTATGGTAGAGATGATGCAATAAAAATGAGCTTTCTAGTTTTAATGGGGCTAACTCAATGCCAGAAATATGGATACTGGGTGGCAGAACTTATTTTTTTCCTTATTTTTTTCACTGAAAATAGTACCAAAGATAACATGGTAATTAGAAAGTTTTGATCCACAGGGATCTGTTGGTAGTTAATTGTTAAAATGGTGTCTCTATAAATGAACATATAGTCCAGTTAGTAAAAGTTTACTTTATCTACATAACAGACAGAAACTCCAAATCTGGTCACCAAAACTCTAACTTGATTCACCAACATATTAAATCATTGCTGTTCATCCAGTTTCCAGAATTAAGACAGTTCACAGACCTCAAGTACATGCATTGAAGAACAATCTAAACACGCATGAGTAGGAATTACAAAAATGCCACCAATATATTCTCTAAGTATACACTTTCTTCAAGCATTTACCAAAGGGAATTGTAGCCATTTATTAGAGTGACTACACACTGTGGATAAGTAAATACCTAAACCTTTTGGAAATTACTAGATACTGTCCCTGAAATGGTGGAAAATCATGAAAATATAAGATACCATAATTGTCCATGGTCCACCAGCCAAAAGAGGGCTTTATTTGATTCAGGTGATAAATGAGATTTTGGTTTAAGTTCACATCACACTAAGCCCAATATGTTTGAGGTTTTATCCTATGGTTATCTCTCCAGTTTCTTAAAATTAATAAAAATAGTTATGATTGACAAACTGCAAAAATCACCACATTGCCATCTGGACAATGGTGCAGAGCTACTCTAGAAGGAAAGACAATATAGAAGCTAGTAAAACTTCCTTCTCTTCTGAGAGAGTAGATGAGAAGAAGTGCCACATTCTTTGGGCATTAGGATGGCCATTAAAATCTTGAAAGATGTGTGATCATTCTATGAGAGTACTATTTAACTTGCCTCTTTTAGCTGTGCAGAAGGTGAATGAATCTTGGAGAATACGAATTTTTGCACCTGAATCAGTTGGAGACTCCAGTTGCCCCTGTGGGTAGTTATGGTATCCTTTATGGAACAAATTGGCATATCTCTAGACACTTAATATGCATCTATTAACTTGAATAATGCAATTTTCAATACCAATTTGAAAAGATAATCGAAAGCTATTGTTCTCACATGGCAAAACCAACAGTACACATTTGGAAATTTTGCCTTAGGACTCCTCTGCTCTCTGCAATAATGCAGTTCACAGAGGCCTTAATAGTATTGATACTCTACACAACATCATATTGTTCCACTAGAATAATGGCTTGATGGACTTTATAATACCAAGTAGCAGGTACTTTGGGTTCCTTAGTAAGTGAATCAGAGGAACCCCAGGAATACTTAGGGGCTTACTAACTAAAGGGAATTCTCTGAGAGTACATATTCCCTGCACATTGAAAGACAAGTTGTTGCACTTTGCTCTGCTACCACCATAAAATAAACAGAGTGTTTGATGGATCTTTTTGGATTTGGAAGCATCATATGTCTTAATTCAGTATGATAATATTTTTTTATTTTTTATAAACATATAATATATTTTTATCCCCAGCGGTACAGGTCTGTGAATCGCCAGGTTTACACACTTCACAGCACTCACCTAATTTAAACCATTTACTAAGTAACCAGTAATCTGACAGCTTTTGGTAACAGCCAAAGCAAGCGATGGCTTCGCAGCAATTATAGGCTGAAATCCCAGCTACTCTTCTACTTTGCCTTTTAAGCAAATAATCCAATATTGCTCAAAGTGTCTGGGGAAAATCCTGTACGGAGTTTCTAATAAGGATTAATAAAATAATCACAATCCTGTGTGGTTTTTGAGAAATCATTGCCCACATTCACAAATGGCTGATCTCCCCATTAAGACTTAGCTCCTTCCTCATTGCTGAGTCCTGAAAGACACTGAATACTTATAGTACAAAGGACTGTATGACTTGTGCTTCTTATAATGAAGCACATTCTATATCTGAATGTGCATCTCATTCAGATGTCATCTGAATGACTAATTCTTAAGTTTGGGCATTTACAGCAGCAATCAATCAGATTTCCACCAAAGATACATTTATGGTTCCATTAAATTGAAATTTGAGACAGTCACCTGACCCTTTTCTGCAACCGAACAGATAGTTACTCTACTCACTGGAGTGATGGATACATATAAACAAAAGGGAAATTGGTTGCTACTAGAAAATGAAGACAGCAAATGTTATATATGGAACCCAGAGATTCTGGGGGATGTCTTATAATATAAGTTAATGGAAAATTTAAAAAAAAAAAGGATTACTAAGGTTTTAAACCCTTTAAGGATGAAAGTTCGAGAGTACCACACTAAGAAAAAAAAAATATGGCTTGATCAGTTGAAAGCAAAAAATAAGGAAGGAGTTCTGAAAAAAGGAAGTTATAAAATATTAACTATGGCCTAAAACCCATGGCTTAAGGGCAAAAAATAAATTGGAGTAACTAATGTAAGACTGAAGTTGTAAATATCAACTATGCCCTCAAAATCAGTTACAGAAATAAGGAATTCCTTGCTTTATATATTTATATTGGTATTTATATTTATTTATTTTCTTCCTTGCTTATCGTATGTATATATGCATGCATGTGTGTATGTGTGAGTTTGAGTTTCCTTCTGTATTTTTTTTTCTTCCCCTCATTACTTTATTGAAACCTTGTAGAAGGTTAAATGTATAATGTAGTAATACAGTTTACCACTCAGGTAACAGAATTTATAATTCAAGGAACAAAATATGTAGATGTGACTGTGACTGAATTTGAGGAAAAATTAACATAAATCAGAGATGGATAATGTGACAGTGTCCCAGACTCAGGTACAATAATTGCTGGAATTTTACACTTTTTTATTTTTCAGTAGAGTATAAGAACATCTTCACTTGAATGAAAGTTGCATCTTATTAAGTAAAAAATGTTTTGTTGTCATAGGAAAGTGAAAATATGTATAGAAGAGCATGTAGGAAAGCTGAGCAGCTAAATGAGGAGAATATAATAGTTACTAAGGTTTTTTCTTTCTCAGATTCAAACCCATCCTGGTATAATCTGCTCTGTGGCACCGGAGTTGAGATTCTAGAAGCTGTGTATCTGTTTTGCAAGCTCCTTGTTGGCCAGTCAATAGAGAGTATTAGAAAAAGAGCAGAAGGCTAGAGGAATAAGAAAGGACTAGTTCCTTCTTAGTTGCTTTCTATCTGCTTGTTTCTGTAAGCATTACTCTAACAATGATTAATCCAAAGGCAGCAGTTCCTTCTTCTAGGAGATAGCAAATCTAGTTCACAGTTTTTTTCCACATGTGCAAACTCAGCCTCATCTTGCCTGCTCTGAGACACCAATACTAGAAGCTCACGTTCTCTTTTTAAATGTCTGGCCTGGGTACCAGACAATTTAGTTTTCTCCTCCAAGGTCAGAAACCTCAACATCATTGGCGAGGATCTTCTCCTCAGGAGTCGGAATTTTAGCTTTGTGGGGCCCCTTATCTAAATTTCTTAATCTTAATAAATCAAAAATTTTTCTTTCTCCCCTGGGATTAGGGATGGTAGGTGTTTCTGTTTAGGGATGATAAACTTATTACTTCTTCTCATCTTTGAAATAGCAAATACAAAAATTCTCTACATTCTCCCTATCCAAATCTCTGGGTGATTTTTGTCTTCTGACTGAACCTTGACTTATACAGCCAGCTACAAATAGATTGTTTCCATTTGTCCAGTTGAAATTCCTATAAGAAGGAATTTGTTTGGCCTGGAATATCTTTTCATGTTGGCAGCCCAATTTTGACTGGATGAGGGAATCTATTCCCAAAACAAATCACGTATAAGTAAGAGTAATGCAATGAAAATACCTAGTTCAACTCATAACCACCTAATGCCATACTTTTAAGGAGGCCTATAGATGGAACATCTCTTAAGAGGTTAAAAGCAGGGGCGCCTGGGTGGCTCAGTGGGTTAAAGCCTCTAACTTTGGCTTAGGTCATGATCCCAGGGTCCTGGGATGGAGCCCCGCATTGGGCTCTCTGCTCAGCAGGAAGCCTGCCTCCTCCCCCACCCCGTCTGCCTCTCTGCCTACTTGTGATCTCTGCCTGTCAAATAAATAAATAAAATCTTAAAAAAAAAAAAAAAAGATAGAGAGAGCTTAAAAGCATATCATCAGGAGCTATAACTTACAAGTCTAGAATAAGCCATTACTTCTGAACTTGTAGTGGAATTTGGAGGTATTCAATGAGAAAATGTGTGCAAAAATATTTTGTATGGTACCTGGCATGTGTTTGGTGTATCATTCTTCAGTTGTTCTACCTTTCAGTTTGTTTTTCATCTCTAGGAATATGTATGTAGTCACACATATTTATTCCTTAAACTTAAAATAGTCTAATGTGACCAGAATAAAAGAAATTTTTTTTAAATATTTTATTTATTTGACAGAGATCACAAGTGGGCAGAGAGGCCGAGATAGAGAAAGAAAGAGAGAGAGAGAGAAGGAAGCAGGCTCCCCACTGAGCAGAGAGCCCCATGCGGTGCTCGATCCCAGGACCCCGAGATCACAACCTGAGCGGAAGACAGAGGCTTTAACCCACTGAGCCACCCAGGCGCCCCCAGAATAAAAGAAATGTTAAAGAATCTTCAGCCATCTGTGTGTACTATTGTCTGTTAACTCTTGGATGGTTATATTTTCTATGCTAAGCTGGTAGAGATGGTGATTGGAGACTGGGTACTAGTGCCTTCTAACTAAATTACGAATAATTTATTTATTTTTTTCTCATATTTATTAATACTTGTTTGATCCCTCTGCTCCTGAGTTCCAAACATGAAACAGGCATGACCTTTCTATAATATTGTGACTATGTTATGAGATTTTCTATTTTTAATATTGGGGTACATTAGCATCCATTTGTCGATCCATCTGAAGTGATAGCATTCACTTTTATAATTTTGATACATTACAAACAAACAAAAGCAACTTGCTACAACTCTGTCTACATTTTTTCAAGGAATGAGTAGTCTTGACAAGTTTTAGAAGCTGTTTACTTTTGTGCCAGAACCATTCTTCTGAATAGTCTGTATGCGGTTCATTTCAGATATATTGATTTCACTGATTCTACTGCAGTGAAAAGATAAGGAAATAGTATATCAAGGTTTAATTTCTCTGTCAGTGAAGTCTTTAATAATTTCTAGAGGTTCTCCTTTATTGGATTTCAATCTTGGGCTTTGCTCGTTAGACTTATATAGTGCTTTTACTACTAAGAACACAGAGCTTTGTGCAAAGGCTTTGGAAATAGTAACATTTAATATAATAAAAGTGAAAAGACACACATAAAAAAAAATGAGACAGCACGGTGTAGTCAGGAAGGTTGGGATTAAAACAGTAGGAAAACTAGGTAACACAAATTTGGAAATTCACAGTCAAGGATGTTTGCGTGAAGTCCCTGAAAGGTAGTAGAGGTAATAATGTTATTCTCCTCATAAAGAGATAAAGGGATAAAGACTCTTTAAATTGATCATGATTTATCCAGTATCTGGGTTTTCATTTTGCACCATTATGAGTAAAACTTGATGTGGAACAGCTTAACTAGCAAATATATCTACAATTGTAGAATCTCTAAGTTTTCAAGCTGTTAAATGGGAGAGAGAATTCAGTAGTTTTGACCTCTTTCTACTTATGCTCTTATCAGTTTCTCTCTTTTTCTTTTTTATTATTTTCTTTCATACTCAGAAAATCCATTTAAATGTCAAGGACAGATGGGAAAGCAATAGGGCAGTGGGATCTGTTGATGCAATTCCTTCTTAGTAATTATGTTTAAGGAATATAAATAGGGAGCTTGTACCAAAGATTTCAAAATAATTAAATCCATGCAAGTGTCGTACAGAAGAAATATGACTCTCATTTAATAGATTGTATTCTAAAAATCCTCACTTTCTTACAAACTCTATGCAAGTTATTGATAGGTGATGATTAACTAATGTGTGAATTTAATATATATCATATCAGGGAGGAAACTTAATTCTTCATTTTATGTAATCCCTCTTTTAATTAATTTTCAGAATATTTATATGGATGTGAGAGTAGGAAACTAATAATTATTAAATGTTTCTAAGTAATGGTCAATATTCTAGACTCTTGATGAAATTTCTTATTTGCTCTTTACTAAAACCCTATAGAATTGGTATTTTGCTTCTGGAAAGATAAAGTAGAAGTAGCTTTTTGTTTTTGTTTTTGTTTTTTCCTTATTCTTCACACTTGATACAACTAAAAATCTTAAAGACTATCTATAAAACAAACTAAGGAGACTCTGAAATGGGGAGAGACTCAGGAATAATGTGGTGGTGAGATCACTGAGTTTCCTTTTTTGTCCCATTTTCCCCAAGACTTGGTGCTGCAGAAGCTAGCAAACCAGAAATGGCAACTATCCCCAAAAATAAATAAACAAGAAAACAAAGCTTGCTCTTTTTAAACAAAGGACCAGGAAAAAAGGCAGCCCAATGAGACAGATATATTTTACATATGAAATCTTCCATTCCAACCAAATACTACAATAAACTCTGTGGTTCCATCCTCATCCCCCAGCAGCAAAGGCTAAGTGAGGAGCCATGGCTTCTATCCCCAACAGACACCCAAATTCCCTGCTGGGGTTATTCCAGAGAAGCACAAGTAGGGAACCAGAATTTTTCATCCCTCATTTTAAGTATAAATGAGGACTAGATGGGGAGTCTGTACTCTACCTCCATTCTGTGAAAATGAGGCACTCTCCTTTCTGGGGTGGCATCAGATAGGCCCTATGGAAAGACAAGACTTTCATCACCAGCTGACATTAATGAGCCCTCCCTCTTCCATCAGTGACAGTGGAGATCATGTGGGGAAGAGTAATAAGACATTCTTGCTCCTCCCAGCCAGACTGGTTTCTTTTGAGGCATACTGACAGCTGAAAATTCCACCCTACCCCTGTTCAAGTATAATGAGGAAACTTTTCCTCAACCCCAGGTGTCAATAGAGACCAAAAAGGGAACCCTAGAATTTCATAGTTACCTGGAAGTAAGAAAGCAGTACCTACCCCTTCCCCTTCTGAAGCAGTGTCAGGAAACTAATTAATATAAACAAACAAAAAAGTTAAATGAAATCCAGAGTCTCAAAACATAATACTCAAAATGTCCAGTTTTCAACTAAAAATCAGTTGTCATATAAAAAAAAAAAACAGGAAAATTTCAACTTGAATGAGTAAAGTCAATCAATAGATATTAAAGCTGACATGCATGACAGATACAGTGGAATTATCTGACAGGGATGGTAAAACAGCCATCATAAAAATATTTCAACAGGCTATCACGAGCAAGCTTAAAACTAACCAAAAAGAGAATGTCTCCTCGAAGAACTAGAAAACAGCAAAGAAATAGAAGACACAAGTAATAACCAAATGTGGATTTTACCTTAAAAATATGATTACTACAAAATAAACAAAAATACACCCACAATGGTGGGATTCACAACAGAATGGAGGTGGCTGAAAAAAGCATCAGTGTCTCAAATTTTAAATACTAGAAATCATTGAATCTTAACCACAGATAGGAAATGAGCTGGAATTAAAGTGAACAGAGCCTCAGGAATCTGTGGTACAATTTAAGAAAAGATATATCAATGATGCAATCATAGTCCACTAGGGGAAGAAAAAGAAGATGGGATTGAAAATGTTTTCAAAGATAATGATGGACAATTTTCTAAATTTGGCAAAGACACAAACCAACAGAATCAAAAAGCTGAGCAAACCCCAAACGATATAAACCTAAAGAAATCCATTCCAGAATGTATCACAGTAAATGTTCTGAAAACTAAAGATGAAGAAAAACAATTGAAAGCAGCAAGTAAAGGAAATTAAGGGCACCCAGACCAAAAATGAAGAAATAAAACTGTCCTTATTCACAGATGACATAATGGTCTATGTAGAAAATCCCAAGGAATCCATAAAAATAGTTCACAAAACTAATTAGTGAGTATAGTCTGTTTGCTGGATAAGAGACAAACACATAAAAATCAGTTGTATTTCTATATACTAACAATGAGTGTATAGATACTGAAAGTACAGTATAGCTACTGAAAGTACAATATAATTTACAATCACTCAAAAAAAGAAGTAAATACTTAGATGTAGATCTAACAAATCATGCATATAGTGTATACATTGAAAACTAGAAAATTCTGATAAAAGAAAACAAAGGAGATATAAATAAATGGAGAAATGGATTATGTCAATACATTGGAAGACTAAACATAATAAAGATGTCAATTCTCCTTAAATTGTTATACAGTTTCACATAATTCTTATCAAAATCTTCACCAAGATATTTTATAAATCATTCTTTTTTTTTTTTTTAAAGATTTTATTTATTTATTTGACAAAGAGAAATCACAAGTAGGCAGAGAGGCAGGCAGAGAGAGAGGAGGAAGCAGGCTCCCTGCTGAGCAGAAAGCCCGATGTGGGGCTTGAACCCAGGACCTGGGATCATGACCTGAGCTGAAGGCAGCGGCTTAACCCACTGAGCCACCCAGGCGCCCCTTATAAATCATTCTTAAAGCTACCTTTGTTTCAAGGCAAAAGAATGAGAGGAGTTAAAACTTTAATTTTGAAAAAGGATAAAAGAAAATCTACCTCACTCTACCTCACACCAAGCTTTGTATTTCTACAGTAATCAAGATTGGCACTGGTGAAGGAAAGACACATAGATCCATGGAGTAGGATAGAATTTCCAGAAGTATCCCTATACAAGCATAACTAACTGGCTTTTGAAAAAGTTGTGAATTCATTAAATGGAAGAAATTTGGTATTCTCAACAAATGAAGATCAAGTAATCAGATATCTATTCACCAAAAACCTTGACTTAAGCCTCACGCATTATACAGATTTAACTTAAAATAGATGATAGGTTTCAATATAAAATGTAAAACTATAGTACTTTTTAAAAAAGATTTTATTTATTTACTTGACAGAGAGAGTATGCACAAGTCGGGGGAGCAGCAGGCAGAGGGAGAAGGAAAAGCAGACTCCCCCACTGAACAGGGACCCAGATATGGGGACTCAATCTCAGGACCCTGGAATTACGACCTGAGCCGAAGGCAGCCGCTTAACTGACAGAGCCACCCAGGCGTCCCCTTATAAAAGTTTTATAGGAAAACATATGAAAATATCCTTGGCACATGGGATTTGTGAGGTATTCTTAAACATAATATCAAAGGCATTATGCATAAATTTTTTAAAAATCAATAAATTAGATTTCATCAAAGTTAAATATTTTGTCTTATTAAAAGGATAAAAAGAAAGGCTCCAGACTGGGAGGAAATACTTATAAACCATAAATATGATAAAAACATTTAGAATATATAAAGAACTTCCAAAACTCAACTGTAGAAAAAACCAAGAAGTCAAATTAGGAAATGAAGAAAGAAAAAAGAAAAGAAGAAAATAAAACGAAGACATATGAAGACATAAAAAAACATTTCATCAAAGATGATATACAAATGACAAGCTCATGAAAAGATGCTTAACATCACTAGCCAGTGGGGAAATGTAAATTAAGATTAACATGGGATAATTCTATATCAAGGTTCAAAAGACCACCCCAAGTTGCTGATTCTCTTGGAGAACTCAGAGGATTCAGCATATAGTCATACTCACAGCTATGATCTGTTGCAGTGAAATGATACAAAGCAAAAAATCAGCAAAGGTAAAACATACATGGGGAAAATTCCAGTGCAAATCAGGTGCAAGATTCCAACAGTTCTCTCCCAGTGTAGCCACACAGGTCATACTTCCTCCAGCAATGATTGTGACAACCCATGTTAAATGTTGTATTTCAGGGTATCTCATTAGAGGTTCAGTGCTAGGGCTTTTTAATTGGGAGATGGTTGTGTATGCACCCCCTTCCTCCAACCTATCAAAATCCCAGATTTCCAGGGGTGCCTGGGTGGCCTAGTCCGTTGAGGTTCCCATTCTTGGTTTCAGCTCAGGTTTCTGCCTCTCCCCTCCTTATAAATAAATAAATAAATAAATCTCCTTTTAAAAAACAAAAAACAAAGCACAAAATTCCAGAGTTCCAGAAGGAAAGGAGGTGTTCAACATAAACCAGATCATTTTACAGAGTTTAGGTACAGTGATCCATTCTTACTAGGGGATAGTGAGAAGCCTCTCTAAATCCAAGTTCCATGATATCAGCCAAGGACAACCTGAGATGGCCATCTCAGACCTACTATGTAAATTCTTCTGCACAACTACATACCCACTTGGAATAGTTAAAAGTAATGGCAATGCCAAATGCTTGCAAAGATATGGAGAAACTGATCACTCATACATTACTGGTGGGAAAGTAAAATGATACAGCCACTCTAGCATACATGTACCATGTGATTCAGCAATTATATTTCTAGATCATTATCCCAGAGATCTGAAAACCTATGTACACACAAAAACATGCACAATTGTTCATTGCAACTATTTTGAACAGTCAAAAACCAGAAACAATAGATAACTTTCAGTGGGTAAATAGTTAAACAAACTGTAGTACATATACACAATAAATTACGATGCAGGATAGAAAGGGATTAATACCTGCAATGACTTGCACAGATCTCAAAGACACTATGCTTGGTGAAAAACCTGTCTCAAAGGTTGCAAACTGTATGATTCCACTTGTAAGTCATTTCCAAAATGACAACGTATGAATCTGTAGGTCAGATAATTGGTTACGACTGGTGGATAGGGAAAGGTTGGTGTGACTATTTGGCACACAGGAAATGTTTTAGGTGATGTAAGGGTTCTGTACCTTGACAAGAGGTGGTTTCACCAGTCTACATATGTGAGAAAAGGTCAGTTTTCTAAATGATAAAGTAAATTCATAAATTTTCCTTAGTTTACATATAAAATAAATCTCTTAAGAAATATTTGACATTTAATCACCTCATTAGTATTTTATTATTTTTCCTTCCAACTTTACTTTAGGAATTAAAAAATTAATTTACTTTTTGTGAATCTATAATTATTTCAAAATTAGAAGGTAAAAAAATATGGATTAACAATTTCTCTCATTATTTTAGAGTTGGACATAAAGGACTGTTTCTGCCTTAATTTCTTTTTTTTCTTCCAATTTCTTAAAAATTCCAGTTAGTGTGATATTAGTTTCAGGTGTAGGATTTAGTGATTCATCACTTACATACAACACCCAATGTTCATCACAAGTGCGCTCCTTAATACCCATCCCCCATTTAACCCATCCCCCATTCACCCTAGTAACCCTCAGTTTGTTCCCTACACTTGAGTCTGTTTTATTGTTGGCCTCTCTCTTTTTTTTATTCCTTGATGCATTTCTAAAGTGCATGCTTAAGCAAGAGTGAAAACTAAGCATTATTTGAGCTGAAATATCAATCTATCTTATTTCTAAAAAGTAAACAGGTAAATTTTAAAAAGGTAAGTTTGAGGAATAAAAATGGAGAATAGAAGCAATTGTTTACAAGTTAACTAAAATCTGGAAAAAAGTGGGGTACAACCTGTATGTATAAAAGTCTCTATATTGCCTAATTTTTTATGTGTCTTAATCTTATATTACATACTAAGCAGTGTAGTAGGGCCTTTGTATACTTTTATAAGACTTAATCCTCAAAATAAGCAAACAAAAATCCCTGAAAAGTAGATATTGTCATTGTTCTATACATAGGAGACTGCAAAGTTTCAGAATTTAAATAAAGCACTCAAGGTTACAGAAAAAGATCTTTGTGGCTTTTTATCATTTTCTTTTCTCAAATGAATATATACTTTCTTATGTTATTTGTAAAACTAATATAATTGTTTGTTTAATGTAATAATTATAATATGAACTATATTAGTTTACATTACATATTATGTAAAGTAATGTAATTAATTTAATACATCAAGAGCTATATATATTATTCATAAATTTTCTTCAGTTTACATATAAAATCAATATCTTAAGAAATATTTGACATTTAGTCTCCTCATAGGTATTTTATTATTTTTCTTTCCAACTTTAAGAATTTAAAAAAAATCTAAGGAAAAGAATTCTACATTTATGAAACATTATTTACAATACTTGAAAATTAAAATGCAATGAAACAATTATAAAATATACATTAAGTAACATGATCTATCAAATATTTTATCATGTATGGCAACATGGAGAATGCGTACACTATAATGCCAAATTAAGTAACCAAAATTTGCTATGATTATAGGTATGATAATGTATGGTCATATATGGGTAAGAAGTCAAAAAAAAATGTATAATTGAAAATGATTTTTTCATTAAAATTTTTTAATTATAGTCATGTCTTAAAAGTTTGAATTAATGCTACTCTATTTTTTTAGTATACTTTTTAAAAACATATTTTAAATACTTCTAAATTTATTTTTAAATATGTTTAAAGATTATTAGTTTAATTAATTACCTATTGGATAACATTTCACTTAAGAGAGAAAACTGGTATAACATAAAATCTGTTTACTCTTATAGGTACAATTTTGTGCTCTGTGCATTATGCCAGTATCAAAAGAAAAATGCAGTGTCATTTGGAAAGATTTGGAAAAAATGTAAACTGATTTAGACAATGGTTAAAATATGTCTAAATCAGTATTTATTGAATAAGCTATAATATATATCACAAACACTTTGGAGCCAATAAATAAACCTAATAAGATGTTTGAGCTATAGTGGAATGGTATTCAAGAGGGCTCTTGATAGTTTCAGATGATCTCTTTATTCTAATACTGAGGTTACTTAACCACTCTCGGTGAGACCTCATCAATTTTCATGCCATTTGTCACACCTTACCACTGTTTTGTTTTTCCTAAGTTTTCTTTCCTATCTCCATAATTGAGAGGATTTGGTTTAGAAGAGTTTAGAAGCCAGGGAAGATATTTTCCCTCTCTTTTCTACTCTATTCACTACCACCTTACATCTTCATAGTATGAATTCTCAGCCCTCTTATATGAATTCTGAGAGTTGAAAAGTAAAGGGACTGTAGGGTTTTTATTGAGGGGAGTTTAATAGAGGGGCACCAACTATTTTTGTAGAACTTTGCTGAGGAATCCTGATACTAATAAAAATGAGTTTCAGAAATAGTTTAATAAATTGCCCAGTTTTCCACCAATCATGGATAAATATCTTTCACTTCCCCAAAGACAGAGAAATCTAAGCCTTCACATGTATGATATAAAATAAATAGCAAAATCTATTAAAAGTTTCTAATTACTAAAGTTCCTAAAGTCTGAAGGACTTTATAGGAAAAATACATTAAAAAATCTCATATTTCACCAATTTCTGAATTTATTCTGATCTTTTGTGGAGGTTTTTTGACAAGAACACCATAGATTTTTTTCAATTACTGTCTCCAAGGTAAAAATATAGAACATATATTTGAACCTTGCACTTATATTGGCATACTAAGAAGGTACAAATCACAATTGGTGGGAGAGGAGGGAGTATTTTACTGCAACAGGCAAAATGCCATCCATAGTTAAGAAAATATATGACTGTAAATTAATCTTACACACAGAATTTGGTTCTTTTCTCTTTGCTGCTTTAGTTAACACTAGAATATAGAAATAAACTTGATTAATAAAAAATAACAAAAATGGAAACTATAATTTACATATAAAAATTGAATTTCAGACAGCATCATTTTCAACTGGTATGTTCATCTACTTAACAAACATGTGTTATTATTTCCATTATACCAAGCCCTATGGTAGGTATTGAAGAAAGAAAAATAAAAAGATAGATGGAAATGAAGAAATGAAATTTGAACTTATTTTACCTATTAGAGTAAGATAGAAGAGCCAGAAACCAACAGACTCTTAAAAAATGTAAAAAAATAAAATAGTTTTATTTGCATGGGTATATGGTTTTCAGGGATCACAGAAGATAGAGCAGTGTTTCTTGGGCATTACAAAGAGATATTACAAAGAAGAGGTGATATTTAAGCTGGACCTTCAGTGATAGGACTTCAGTACTAAATAAATAAGTAAGTAAATAAATAAATAAATAATCTGAGAGGAAGACAATTCCAGAAACTGAGGGGCAAACTGTACCAAGCTGTATGACTATGAAAGAGCCTACTGTGCCCAGGGTATGATAAAAAGCTTTACAGACCACAAGGTACAATATCGAGGGGGAGGATTGTACAGAGTTGTAGCAATGAGGTTGAAAAATGTCAATCAAGGTTCTGCTGCAAAATGTATGGCTATATTTTATGTCTAGCCAATGGTTTGCATTTTATTCTATATGCCCAGGGTCCCAACACAGTTCTAATACTGGTAAGTAGATGATTTATTTGCATTTTAAGCATGATAACTGGAGTGGCAGCATGACAAGTCAAATAGAACTAGATAAACTGGTTGTATAGAAAGCTGCTAAAAGGTTGTTTTACAATATTTCAAGTGACAGTTATGAGCGCCTGAACTGAGCAGCAACAATGAGAAGAAATAGGAGAGAACAGATTTTTAAAGACATATCGGAGATACATTTGACAGGATTATAGCAGAAAGACTTGATGAACAGTATTGCCATTAAGGGAGTAAGGAGTAAAAGCAATTCCCTTCCCTGTTTTCACATTCCTTGAAATCCAACGAATTACTTTTAATTTCATTCTTGGAATTTGAAATACAATATTTAGTTGCTCCTTCTTCCCAATTCACATGAGTCTTTCCCTGATGATATGCATTCATGTTAGGTTATTGAGTAAATGAAGGAATCAATATAAACATACTTTGTATATTTACATTGGTTTTTTGTTTGTTTAAAATTTAGGTTACCAGGTTTCTTTTGTTAAAATATTTGGCAACGTATCTTGGCTTCCTGTCAGATTAGAGTCTCCTTTATCATCAGCTATGCTGTCTATATTGAATTTCATTGCCAGAATTTTCTGTTTCATCACATAGATTTGCACTGTCTTTCCATGGTTTATTGACATCTGTGTATCCTGTCCCTAAATTGTAAATGCTGGGTCATTAATGGATTTAGTAAATATATGGTTTTTGTATTTCAAGATATTTATGAGATATTAAAAAATGTCCATTCAGTGTTGGTCACCAGAAAATCCCATCATTAAAAGTTTTTCATTCACCTTGTTCAGGGATAATCCAATATAGTTTGTGTATGTATATGCCTGTTTGTGTGTATATTTCCAATTACAACATTTATTTCATGTTTTTGAATATTTACCAATTCTTTACAGCTCATATCAAATGTATTTTACAGTATTTCCTCACTTACCTAAATGTATATACTCTGTTACTCCTCTAATTCCCATAATCTTTGGACCTCTCTTATTGAATTTACAATATTCTCTGTTTTATTTAACTGCATTATCTCAGTAGTTAACACCTTGAAGTTAAGACGGCTTCACATTCAATTGCTTATTTTCTATAGATATTAGAAAAGTCTTTTATTTGAGACAATAAAGTGTGGACTTTGGCATTGAAGATAATTAGCACTCCCAAGAAAACCAAGGAATATTTAAAATAATAATATAGTTCAAAGTACCTATTACAAGTTTACAAAAAAAATTAAAAACTGAAGTCATTTCTATGTCTTATGTACAGTATTAGCAGGTAATATATGAGGATATTATTTCAGGATTTGTACCTTGAACTGTTATACCATCAAATTTGAAAACATATAGTCAGTTTATGGGTGTTGGATAATCCCCCTTGACTAAATAAAATATTATTCCTAACTTTTAGTACCTTGGAAAAATGGAGTGTAATGATCTACTCAAATTACATGTCTTAACTGGCCATGAGTTCCTTCTACTTTTATCTGTCTCTTCTAAATTCTCATGGGATATTAAAAACTGTTTTTCTAAAAGTTCTTTATATCACATCCCTGGATATCATTTTATTCATGGTTAGGTTTACATATATGGTTTAAATATATGGTTAGGATAGAATGTCACTCATATTACTTCAAATATTCTAGAATCTATAGCCAACTCTATAAAAATAGGATTTTAGTAATAGCTATAAATTAGTAAATTTAAGAAATCATAGTAGAGACACTCATTCCTATGTACTGTTGAGAAGGCTTTAAAAATTTTATGTCAGCACTCCAGTAGTTAAATTATCTGCATATTATCCATTTATGTGTATACCCCCTGAGAAACATTTTAGAAACATAATATTACATATATATTCCATACAAATGTTTTAGGTAACATAGATAGTAATTATTAAGGAAATAAAAAGAATTATGAGAATAAATAATTTAAGAGAATTAACAACTCAGTAATAACTTGGACACATGGAAAGTTATGCTGAGACCAAAACATCTATTTTCTTCTCAAAATTGTTTCCTCTTCTATATAGACCCACTGTTTGGTTATACTGCCTCTGGCATCCTTGGTGGTTATTATGTGATTAAATTCACAGTTCTGTAGGTCAGAAGTCTAGCATGCATGGCTGGGTCCTCAGCTCAGGATATTATAAGACTGGAATAAAAGCACTGGCCAATCTGAATTCTCATCTGGAAATTTTGGGGAAAACTTTTGCTTCCAAGATTATTCTTGTTGCCAGAATTCAGTTCCTTGTCGTTGAAGAACTGAGGTCCTTGTTTACTTGCTGGGTAACATAAAATGCACTCTCTCAGCTCCCAGAGGCCAAATGTATTCTTTGCCACGTAGCTATCTCTATCTTCATACCAACAATGGGCTACTATATATTTTATATGCTTCAAATCTCCAATTTCCTTTTCTGTGATGAACCAGAAAAAAACTCTGCTTTTAAAGACCTCACCTGACCATGTCAGGCTTCATGAATTATCTTCCTAAATTAATAACAACTGATTTGGAATCTTAATTACAACTACAAAAGCCTTTCACAGCAAAACCTAGAAGTGTTTAATGTAATAATGGGGAGAACATGGCCCTGGAACCTTGAAAGAGGGCATTTTGGAAATCTTTTACTATAATCTGGTCATAAAAAATTTACTAAATATTGCTCATATCCTATACCCTCTCCCAAAGGTTAATAATCTACACTCATGTACTTTCAATACATTCTTTAAGTTCTATAGTAAAAAATTAATTAAACTTTCTTTGCGAACACCAGTCAGACTCTTACCTTATTTACCTATTAGTATCTTGCTATCACTCTCTCAGAAGTAGTGGCTACATTCTCTTCTTCAAGTCAACTTTTTATTTATTGAAGCAAGGTGTAAGGGTGTTTGAGAAAAATGGAAATAATTAAATTATCATTATTGTAGTATGATGATGATGATTACCAACAAGATAGTTATTTCTTAGAGTCCAAGATGAAAGGGTTTTATTATCCTGCCAGAAAACTTCCTGTGAGCACTATCAGCTCTTTTGTCCCTCAGCAGCCACAACTCACAAATAGCTCAGCAGCATTATCATTTTAATAGCTACTATTTTTTCATACTTTTACATTTTATGGTTGTTTTCAAACTTCACTAAATTTGTCATCTCCTCATCAACCTCTGACATGAAATAAAAACTGATTCTGAAATTATGCAAGTAGTGTTTGAAAATTGTCTCAGGAACAATTAAAATTTTATTTCATCTTGTCACAAATACTTTTAACATGAATTAAATTTTACTTTAAATCTTTAAATGTCTTGGGGAGGAGTCAAGATGGCGGAGAAGTAGCAGGCTGAGACTACTTCAGGTAGCATGAGATCAGCTAGATAGCTTATCTAAAGATTGCAAACACCTACAAATCCAACGGGAGATCGAAGAGAAGAAGAACAGCAATTCTAGAAACAGAAAATCAACCACTTTCTGAAAGGTAGGACTGGCGGAGAAGTGAATCCAAAGTGACGGGAAGATAGACCGCGGGGGGAGGGGCCGGCTCCCGGCAAGCGGCGGAGCAACGGAGCACAAAATCGGGACTTTTAAAAGTCTGTTCCGCTGAGGGACATCGCTCCAGAGGCTTAACCGGGGTGAAGCCCATGCAAGGTCAGCGTGGCCTCAGGTCCCGCAGGGTCACAGAAGGATCAGGGGTGTCTGAGTGTCGCAGAGCTTACAGGTATTAGAACGGGGAAGCCGGCTACAGAGACAGAGCTGAGGAGTGACTCTCAGCTCGGGATTACCTTGAACCGGTCGCAGGGTCGGTCAGCTCGGAGCGCGGCCGGAGGTCAGGGTGACGGGAGTAATTGGGCGCTGTTCTCTGAGGGCGCACTGAGGAGTGGGGCCCCGGGCTCTCGGCTCCTCCGGGCCAGAGACCAGGAGGCCGCCATCTTCATTCCCATCCTCCGGAACTCTATGGAAAGCGCTCAGGGAACAAAAGCTCCCGAAAGCAAACCCGATCGTATTACTCAGACCGGCCAAGGTAAGGGCGGTGCAACTCCGCCTGGGGCAAAGACACTTGAGAATCACTACAACAGGCCCCTCCCCCAGAAGATCAACAAGAAATCCAGCCAGGACCAAGTTCACCTACCAAGGAGTGCAGTTTCAATACCAAGGAGAGCAGCAGAATTCCAGAGGAGGAGAAAGCAAAGTACAAAACTCATGGCTTTCTTCTCCCCATGATTCTTTAGCCTTGCAGTTAATTTAATTTTTTTTTCTTTTTCAATTTTTTTTTCCTCTTCTGTTAATTTTTTTTAACTTTTACCCTTTTCTTTTTTAACGTTTTTTAACTAGTTTACCTAATATATATATATATATTTTTTTCCTTTTTATATTATTTCTTTATTGGTTTTCTTTTTTTAATTGTTTTTTTTTTTTTTTTTTTCTTTCTGAACCTCTTTTTATCCCCTTTCTCCCCCCTCACGATTTGGGATCTCTTCTGATTTGGCTAAAGCATATTTTCCTGGGGTTGTTGCCACCCTGTTAGTATTTTACTTGCTCCTTCATATACTCTTATCTGGACAAAATGACAAGGCGGAAAAATTCACCACAAAAAAAAGAACAAGAGGCAGTACCAAAGGCTAGGGACCTAATCAATACAGACATTGGTAATATGTCAGATCTAGAGTTCAGAATGACGATTCTCAAGGTTCTAGCCGGGCTCGAAAAAGGCATGAAAGATATTAGAGAAACCCTCTCAGGAGATATAAAAGCCCTTTCTGTAGAAATAAAAGAACTAAAATCTAACCAAGTTGAAATCAAAAAAGCTATTAATGAGGTGCAATCAAAAATGGAGGCTCTGACTGCTAGAATAAATGAGGCAGAAGAAAGAATTAGCGATATAGAAGACCAAATGACAGAGAATAAAGAAGCTGAGCAAAAGAGGGACAAACAGCTGCTGGACCATGAGGGGAGAATTCGAGAGATAAGTGACACCATAAGACGAAACAACATTAGAATAATTGGGATTCCAGAAGAAGAGGAAACAGAGAGGGGAGCAGAAGGTATATTGGAGAGAATTATTGGAGAGAATTTTCCCAATATGGCAAAGGGAACAAGCATCAAAACCCAGGAGGTTCAGAGAACCCCCCTCAAAATCAATAAGAATAGGTCCACACCCCGTCACCTAATAGTAAAATTTACAAGTCTTAGTGACAAAGAGAAGATCCTGAAAGCAGCCCGGGAAAAGAAGTCTGGAACATACAATGGTAAAAATATTAGATTGGCAGCAGACTTATCCACAGAGACCTGGCAGGCCAGAAAGAGCTGGCATGATATATTCAGAGTACTAAAGGAGAAAAACATGCAGCCAAGAATACTATATCCAGCTAGGCTATCATTGAAAATAGAAGGAGAGATTAAAAGCTTCCAGGACAAACAAAAACTGAAAGAATTTGCAAATACCAAACCAGCTCTACAGGAAATATTGAAAGGGGTCCTCTAAGCAAAGAGAGACCCTAAAAGGAGTAGATCAGAAAGAAACAGAGACAATATACAGTAACAGTCACCTTACAGGCAATACAATGGCACTAAATTCATATCTCTCAATACTTACCCTGAATGTGAATGGGCTAAATGCCCCAATCAAAAGACACAGGGTATCAGAATGGATAAAAAAACAAAACCCATCTATATGTTGCCTACAAGAAACTCATCTTAAACCCGAAGACACCTCCAGATTTAAAGTGAGGGGGTGGAAAAGAATTTACCATGCTAATGGACATCAGAAGAAAGCAGGAGTGGCAATCCTTATATCAGATCAATTAGATTTCAAGCCAAAGACTATAATAAGAGATGAGGAAGGACACTATATCATACTCAAAGGATCTGTCCAACAAGAAGATCTAACAATTTTAAATATCTATGCCCCTAATGTGGGAGCAGCTAACTATATAAACCAATTAATAACAAAATCAAAGAAACATATCGACAATAATACAATAATAGTAGGGGACTTTAACACTCCCCTCACTGAAATGGACAGATCATCCAAGCAAAAGATCAACAAGGAAATAAAGGCCTTAAACGACACACTGGACCAGACGGACATCACAGATATATTCAGAACATTTCATCCCAAAGCAACAGAATACACATTCTTCTCTAGTGCACATGGAACATTCTCCAGAATAGATCACATTCTTGGTCCTAAATCAGGTCTCAACCATTATCAAAAGATTGGAATCATTCCCTGCATATTTTCAGACCACAATGCTCTGAAGCTAGAACTCAATCACAAGAGGAAATTTGGAAAGAACCCAAATACATGGAGACTAAACAGCATCCTTCTAAAGAATGAATGGGTCAACCAGGAAATTAAAGAATTGAAAAAATTCATAGAAACAAATGATAATGAAAACACAATGGTTCAAAATCTGTGGGACACAACAAAGGCAGTCCTGAGAGGAAAATATATAGCGGTACAAGCCTTTCTCAAGAAACAAGAAAGGTCTCAGGTACACAACCTAACCCTACACCTAAAGGAGCTAGAGAAAGAACAAGAAAGAAACCCTAAACCCAGCAGGAGAAGAGAAATCATAAAGATCAGAGCAGAAATCAATGGAATAAAAACCAAAAAAACAATAGAACAAATCAACGAAACGAGGAGCTGGTTCTTTGAAAGAATTAATAAGATCGATAAACCCCTGGACAGACTTATCAAAAAGAAAAGAGAACGGACCCAAATAAATAAAATCATGAATGAAAGAGGAGAGATCACAACTAACACCAAAGAAATACAGACAAGTATAAGAACATACTATGAGCAACTCTCCACCAACAAATTTGACAATCTGGAAGAAATGGATGCATTCCTAGAGACATATAAACTACCACAACTGAACCAGGAAGAAATAGAGAGCCTCAACAGACCCATAACCAGTAAGGAGATTGAAAGAGTCATCAAAAATCTCCAAACAAACAAAAGCCCAGGGCCAGATGGCTTCCCAGGGGAATTCTACCAAACATTTAAAGAAGAACTAATTCCTGTTCTCCTGAAACTGTTCCAAAAAATAGAAATGGAAGGAAAACTTCCAAACTCATTTTACGAGGCCAGCATCACCTTGATCCCAAAACCAGACAAGGATCCCATCAAAAAAGAGAACTACAGACCAATATCCTTGATGAACACAGATGCAAAAATTCTCACCAAAATACTAGCCAATAGGATTCAACAGTACATTAAAAGGATTATTCACCACGACCAAGTGGGATTTATTCCAGGGCTGCAAGGTTGGTTCAACATCCGCAAATCAATCAATGTGATACAACACATTAATAAAAGAAAGAACAAGAACTATATGATACTCTCCATAGATGCTGAAAAAGCATTTGTCAAAGTACAGCATCCCTTCCTGATCAAAACTCTTCAAAGTGTAGGGATAGAGGGCACATACCTCAATATTATCAAAGCCATCTATGAAAAACCCACCGCAAATATCATTCTCAATGGAGAAAAACTGAAAGCTTTTCCGCTAAGGTCAGGAACACGGCAGGGATGTCCGTTATCACCACTGCTATTCAACATAGTACTAGAAGTCCTAGCCTCAGGAATCAGAAACAAAAGGAAATTAGAGGCATCCAAATTGGCAAAGAATAAGTCAAACTATCACTCTTTGCAGATGATATGATACTGTATGTGGAAAACCCAAAAGACTCCACTCCAAAACTGCTACATCTTGTACAGGAATTCAGTAAAAAGTGTCAGGATATAAAATCAATGCACAGAAATCAGTTGCATTTCTCTACACCAACAAGACAGAAGAAAGAGAAATTAAGGAGTCCATCCCATTTACAATTGCACCCAAAACTATAAGATACCTAGGAATAAACCTAACCAAAGAGACTAAGAATCTATACACAGAAAACTATAAAGTACTCATGAAAGAAATTGAGGAAGACACAAAGAAATGGAAAAATGTTCCATGCTCCTGGATTGGAAGAATAAATATTGTGATAATGTCTATGCTACCTAAAGCAGTCTACACATTTAATGCAATTCCTATCAAAGTACCATCCATTTTTTTCAAAGAAATGGAACAAATAATCCTAAAATTTATATGGAACCAGAAAAGACCTCGAATAGCCAAAGCAATGTTGAAAAAGAAAGCCAAAGTTGGTGGCATCACAATTCCGGACTTCAAGCTCTATTACAAAGCTGTCATCATCAAGACAGCATGGTACTGGCACAAAAACAGACACATAGATCAATGGAACAGAATAGAGAGTCCAGAAATAGACCCTCAACTCTATGGTCAACTAATCTTCGACAAAGCAGGAAAGAATATCCAATGGAAAAAAGACAGCCTCTTCAATAAATGGTGTTGGGAAAATTGGACAACCACATGCAGAAAAATGAAATTGGATCATTTCCTTACACCACACACGAAAATAGACTCAAAATGGATGAAAGACCTCAATGTGAGAAAGGAATCCATCAAAATCCTTGAGGAGAACACAGGTAGCAACCTCTTCGACCTCAGCCGCAGCAACATCTTCCTAGGAACATCACCAAAGGCAAGGGAAGCAAGGGCAAAAATTAACTATTGGGATTTTATCAAGATCAAAAGCTTTTGCACAGCAAAGGAAACAGTTAACAAAACCAAAAGACAACTGACAGAATGGGAGAAGATATTTGCAAATGACATATCAGATAAAGGGCTAGTGTCCAAAATCTATAAAGAACTTAGCAAACTCAACACCCAAAGAACAAATAATCCAATCAAGAAATGGGCAGAGGACATGAACAGACATTTCTGCAAAGAAGACATCCAGATGGCCAACAGACACATGAAAAAGTGCTCCATATCACTCAGCATCAGGGAAATACAAGTCAAAACCACAATGAGATATCACCTCACACCAGTCAGAATGGCTAAAATGAACAAGTCAGGAAATGACAGATGCTGGCGAGGATGCTGAGAAAGGGGAACCCTCCTACACTGTTGGTGGGAATGCAAGCTGGTGCAACCACTCTGGAAAACAGCATGGAGGTTCCTCAAAATGTTGAAAATAGAACTACCCTATGACCCAGCAATTGCACTGCTGGGTATTTACCCTAAAGATACAAACATAGTGATCCAAAGGGGCACGTGCACCCGAATGTTTATAGCAGCAATGTCTACAATAGCCAAACTATGGAAAGAACCTAGATGTCCATCAACAGACGAATGGATAAAGAAGAAGTGGTATATATACACAATGGAATACTATGCAGCCATCAAAAGAAATGAAATCTTGCCATTTGCGACGACGTGGATGGAACTAGAGGGTATCATGCTTAGCGAAATAAGTCAATCGGAGAAAGACAACTATCATATGATCTCCCTGATAGGAGGGAGAGGAGATGCAACATGGGGGGTTAAGGGGGTAGGAGAAGAATAAATGAAACAAGATGGGATTGGGAGGGAGACAAACCATAAGTGACTCTTAATCTCACAAAACAAACTGAGGGTTGATGGGGGGAGGGGAGTTGGGAGAGGGGGGGTGGGATTATGGACATTGGGGAGGGTATGTGCTATGGTGAGTGCTGTGAAGTGTGTAAACCTGGCAATTCACAGACCTGTACCCCTGGGGATAAAAATATATTATATGTTTATAAAAAATAAAATTTAAAAAAAATCTTTAAATGTCTTTAAATATTTAAATCTTTAATGTCTTAAATCTATATAAGATTGAAACAAAAAAGTCTATCATCAAAATTATAAACTATATAGTTTTAAGAACATGATACTTTATTTTATTTTATTTCTTTTCAGTGTTCCAGAATTCATTGTTTATGACACTTTTTTAAATTTAAACAAAATATTGAAACAGAAATTGAATGTGTCTCTACAAGCATCAAGTAAATATTCTGAAATGGAATAACCCTAAAGCAGGGGTGATTCTGAGATAGAGAACTGAATTTATCTTGAAACTGTGTTTTCTACTCTAGATAAACAAGTGCCTTGTTCTATACAGAAATAGTTTTGTTATTGCCCAACATTCTTGCTATTCCTTTTGGACAATGAAAGTAAATGGTATCATGGGGTATATTATAAATCTTTTAGGACTTGAATTTGAGTAATAACTGATTACTGATGTATGGATGGCTTGACACTCAAATAATCCACTAATATTTTAGTTAGAAGTCAATTAGGTTCCATTCACTTCTTGTAAATGACAACATTTCATTTTTTTGGTGGCTGCATAATATTTCATTGTGTGTGTGTGTGTGTAGTGTGTGTGTGTGTGTGTGTGTGTGTGTGTATCTCACATTTTCTTTATCCATTCTTCTGTCAATGGACATATCTGGGCTCTTTTCCATAGTTTGGCTATTATGGACACTGCTGCTATAAACATTGGGGTGCAAGTGCCCCTTCAGATTACTATATTTGTATCTTTGGGGTAAATACCCAGTAGTACAACAATATAGTGCAACAGAAGATCATAGGTGAAGAGAGAAAAAAATGAAAGAAGAAGAAAACAGGGAGGCAAACCCTAAGAAACTCTTAATCCCAGGAAACAAACTAAGGGTTGCTGGAGAGGAGGGGGGCGGGAGGGATGGGGTGGTTGGGTGATGGACATTGGGTAGATTATGCATTATTGTGAGCACAGTGAATGGTGTAAGACTGATGAATCACAGACCTGTACCCCTGAAACAAATAATACATTATATGTTAAGAAGAAGGAAAGAAGAAGAAGCCGCCACCAATTAGGATACAATTCTCTCCATATATTCAAAGAGAACAGCCTGCTACAATGAAAACTTAAAATCTAGCCTTCCAAAGTTCTCAAAATGATTCATTGGATATCAACAAACACTAGAAGTTTATTATACTGGTGCTACGAATTGTAACTATACTTTATATTACCATTTTAAATGTATCTAAAGATAATCTTTTATTTTTTTAAAGATTTTATTTATTTGACAGAGATCACAAGTAGGCAGAGAGGCAGGCAGAGAGATGAGGGAAGCAGGCTCCCTGCTGAGCAGAGAGCCTGATGTAAGGCTGGATGCCAGGACCCTGAGACCAAGACCCGACTGAAGGCAGAGGCTTAACCCTCTGAGCCACCCAGGCACCCCTAAAGTTAGTCTTATAAATGCAGATTAATTTTTTCTGAATTGCCTCTTGGCGCCATGGCAAGCATGCTTAAAAAGTCAAACAGAGAGTTAAGAGTAAATTAAAGTCTGAAGTATTTTGCATACCACTTCTATCCCTTCTCTCTTAGAAATGTTACCATTACCCATATGCAGCTGACAGAGGGAAAAATGAGGTCTAAGAAGGGTGACTTGCCAGGCTTTATTAAGGTGAAGTATGTGGGATGCATTGCTACCATTCAAGCACTCACATTTCCTGAGCTGACTCATCTGGCATGATTCCATTTTTATGTCCTAAACTCTATAGACTGAATGAATGCATGACTGCTATATCAGGCAGCCTGTGCAAAATACTTGACTTCAGCAAATCTTTGACAAGCACCATTCATTAATCTTTGTTTCATAATTCTGACCAGTATGCACACCCTGCCTTTCTGTCCCTATCTGCAAGTAAATTGGTTTTTAAGAAAATGAAGAGGTCAGCAGAAGATGTTGGAGCACACATTTTTCTGTTAAAACCAATCAGTAGACCAGGGGAGCAATGTCAATGGTTAAAGTTAGTAGAATTTGTCCATATTTCAACTGAATCATCAATTTATATTAGCAATATTATTTTTTGGATGAATGCAAAAACTAAAATAAACAAATTTGTGGTATAAAAATGGAACACTATTAACCTACAGACAGTTTTGGCCTTAAAATATAGTTATGTAAGACACACATACTTCAACTGTAGTGAAGTCTTGGGAATAGTGTCTAATTTTCAGGTCCAAAGAAAAGTTACCAGAGCTCTCTTTCCTATAACAGTCATTAGGGAACTTGGACAAACCCACATAATGAGAACAAATAGAAAATATGGAAAATATATGTTGTAAGTTAAACAGCTACCAAGGTAATAAGGAGTTATAGAATCAGAGCTGAGACAGAGAGAATGAGAGAAAACTTTTTCTAAACATTGAAGCCTTATCTGTCTTATTTGGCTTCAAATTTAAGAGAAACTTTAGATTGACTCATAAGGGTAAGAGAACAACAGATGGAGTTCATGACTTACCAGGTAAGTGGGATCGCTGATGAACCCAACAGGCACTATCAAGGAAAAGTATGTGTACAGGTCAGCTGGAAACAAACCAACCCTTACTAAAACAGAAGCACACCAAACTATCTCAAAACTAGATTGGATTAAGTTGGCTAAGGTTGTAATTGGACTTAGCTATTTGGCAGAAGAAGACATAAATGCCCTGGGAAGAACACGAATTCTTTCAGGTCTCGATTTATCTCTACCATTTTCATCTACAATGTCCAGCACTCAATAAAAAATAATCACGCATTTAAAGTAAGACAATTTGATATTAGGGATGATTCAGGGAATCTAGATTAGAAAAGCATCAGATATAGATTTAAAAAATAAGACTATGCTTAATATGTTAAGGAAAATGAAAGAGAAGTTAAAAAACTTTGATAGAGATCTTGATCTTGTAAAACGAATTTGTAGAGCTGAAAACTATAAATAACAAATTCAGAACCTGAAGGATGAGATTAATCGAATAGTCAGAGCTGGAAAAAAAAAAAAAAAAAAACTAGAAACTGGAATTATAGGATGGAAGAACTGTCCAGGACGAAACATGAAGAGATTTAAAAAATTGTAAAAAATGTACAGGGACATGAAAGATATAGTGTTATAACCATGCTTTCAGTTTTGTCTTAATAATTGTGAAAGCATATAGTATTTTGGTTTTAATGTGTTTTTACTTCTAGGTAATCTGTTTGATAACAATTTAAAGTTCCCTATCCCTTGCAAACATATTCATTTAGGTTAAAGTAGTTCTTCAAATGAATTTTGTATATGTTTATATCTGCTATTTATATTAACATTGTTTCTATACTGTGTAATAATTTAATGTCCCAAATCTGTGTCTGTTTCTATAGTTATACTGAATTTTTTTGAGTGCCTTGACTGCTTTATGTTCATGTCAATGTACATGAAAAATAAATATATTTGAAGGTTTAATTTGAACTGTAAAGAAAAATATGTCTTTGCTTTTTGACTGTGGTCACTGCTATTAAAGACCACCTTAAATTAATTTTAGGGCTTTGAGATTTCCAGAAAATCCAGCTGAGCTATATTTTGGCTATCTGTTCCTTATGAAGTTTGGTCAACTCCCAGTTCACTCTAACACTAAGAAAGGGATGATTATCTCTCTGTCTCTCTCTCTTTAAGATTTTATTTGACAGAAAGAGAGCACAAGCAGGAAGAGTGGCAGGGAGAGGGAGAAAGCAAAGCAGGCTCCCCACTGAGCAGGGATCCCAGTGCGGCACTTGATCCCAGGACCCCAGGAACCATGAGCCAAACAGAAGAAAGACACTTAACCAACTGAGCCACCCAGGTGCCCCAAGATGGTTCTCTTTATAGAACCACCATTTCTGTGGGTAGAGGCTTTTATTTTACTCCCCCCAATATCACATTCAAATTTTCCAATCCCAGCAATTATTCTCAGACACAGAAATTTTCTTAGTTGTTTATCTCCCTGGGTTTTGAACTTAACTTCAACATGACCCAGTAAATTTTTGTGATCTTTTCAACTCTTCAATGATTTTAAATAAATACTTTGTTAATGTTATATCTAGGAGTCATAATTTAACTTTAATTCTGAAAATTTATTCCATCAATATCAGAAACAGGAAGTCCTACACAGAATTATTAAAATCTTCATATATACATGGATATGAATATATTAATATGAAAATATATTACCTATAGTATATAGTTTAATACACATAAAAATCATTTTTGTTTTTATTCATTTGTTTCTTTTTCAAATCTATCTAGACCTTTTTCATAATCTCTTTGCATTTTCATATTTTTAGTTCTTTAATTTCTCTAAGCATATTAAATATTTTTATATTATACATCTGGCAATTCCAACAATTACAGTCTTTTTGCTCTGATTATCAAATTTTTGTTTTCAAAAATTTGTATCAGCTAACTTACTCAGGATGTCTACCTTGTTGCTTACATATGATTTTTGTTAATCTTCTATTCTTAAAAGTCAATGTTGGAGATTATTTGAAGGCTTTACTCAAAGTTCATTTTTCCTGAGGCTATTTGTGTTGCTTCTCTCATGTAAGTGGGGGAAAACTGCCTAGGAGTGCTTTAAGCTAAATCTTCAGCTTACAGTTTGAACAATATATAATAGAGTAAATTCTGATGTCAAATACGCTTGACAGATGTCTGTGTTTAGAAAACTCTAAGAGAGATTTTTTTCTTTTTTTTTTTTTTTAAGCAAAAGAAGTGTCCCAAACATCTCCTTCTCCATTTTAGGATTCTTTGATCTCTATCTAAATGAAGGTAAAATCTTTTCAGAATTCCAACTTTATGAAGAGTTTTCTGATTCAACATCCCATTCAGGCATTGTCCCAGTTATGTATGTATGGTACATAACCAATTAAAACACAAGCTTCAGGCCACTTTAGTTGAAGGATAAACAGATGCTTCTAAAATAAAGCAATCTTGTTCTTTATGTCTATTGAATTGCATTTTCTTGTAATTTGGGAGATTCTGATAATTTATTTTTCTAACAACACATTTTTAATCATGAATTTTTGAATTTCATCTAGCATACATTCTGTTCCATATTGAGAAACTTTATCTTGATGTGTAGTCTGATTAAAGTGGAAGCATAACTGCATCATGTACAGAGATATCCTGAGATGATATGAGTAAATTAGAATATAAACTTTGCTGTAATTTTCAATTATAGGGATGTTAGATACTTATTGGACTACATTTTTTCCTAATATAAAATAGCTTTTTCCCCCTTTAGACCACAGCTATACTTGTAAAACAAAACTATCTTCGATCCCTTGATATAGTAAAAAGCCACTTACCTTGTAATTGTCATTTACGTATTTTTTTAATTATGTTTATAATTTTGTTATTTCAGAATATTTTCCTAAACAAAATAGCTTTCAAATTTATATTAAATAATAATAGAAAATATAGACCCAATATATAGATTTTTTTATTATTTTGAGGGGAATACATTTACTCAATATATAAGAATACACTTTCCCAAATAAAAAGAAAGTACAAATGGAGGGAATATCATGATGAATTTGCAATGTCTTCCATGGTTCTTTTGTTGCACAGGAATAACAGTAGAGATAATTCAAGTTCTTCCATTGTGTTTGGACTTCCCAATGAGTAATATTATCTCTTCCATTTTGTCTTTAGACTCTAGTGTATCTTTTATGTTAATTTTTCATGTTTAATAGGTGAGAGGTTTGTAATTTGTTTAGAAAAAGAGAACTGATAAAATTCACATTGTACAATCCCCAAGAGATGATGATGAAATATTTTTCTTTGCTCGTTTTTATATTACAGTGTTCTGAAATGTATTATCGATGGAACTCTACACAGAAATACTGCCTAAGAGATCATATTGTTCTTTGTTGCATAATAATCTATTACATACTGAAAGCTTATGGATTTTGAATGCCTTTAATTATTAAAAATATACCTATGTAAAATAGATTCTAGCATATTGGTAATATATTTACATTTAAAACATAGGAAATTAAGAATATAAATTAGTACCTATAACATCCCCAAAGTCTCTGAAATTCACTACATTATGATAAATTTAAATGCTATTTGAACGCTAACATAAATATGTATACCAATCCTCATTGGAAAGATATTTATTTAAATAGATTGAAACAAGTCTCTCTCTCTCTCTGGTGATAGGTACAGTGTTTCACTATTAGAGGTAGTTTCTATGTCTTTAAGTGGAACTTCTTTTCTTTTTAAACACATTTTAAATTAAATAATAAAATTATTTTTAATTTTCTTTCATTTATGTTTGTGTGTGTGTGTGTGTGTGTGTGTGGATATTTGATTACAATATTCCATGATGTGTGTGACAATAACTTGCATTTGTATAGATCTATGTGATCTACAAAGCACTGAATTTTTGGCATTGCATTTCCCAGTTAATATATTCACATGATACCTTAAATAATGGAAAGAATTTCAGACACTGGCAGGCTGGTATTGTTGGTGGGTAAATGTAAAAGCAGGCAGGTTTTTGTTATTTCCCCGCTTCCTATTCCACATACAGAGGGGATTAGGCATCCAGATACTGCTTTTATACATGCAAAGCACAGAAACTGACTAAATGTTTTTGCAAAAAAAAAAAAAAAAAAAAGTTAGGCATCACATAAGCATAAATAAAGAGCAAATATTTTGCCTATTAACTTTTGCAGGTTAAATTTCAATTAAAACTCTAAAATGTGTACAAGAGTCTCTGTAAGAAGAGACAAGGGAGGACATTACATAATCATAAAGGGAGTAATCCAATGAGAGAACACAATAATTGTAAATATTTATTCACCCACCATGGGTGCACCTAAATATTTAAAGCAACTATTAACAGATATAGAAGAAGAAACAGATAGTAATACAATAATAGTAGGGGATTTTTAACACACCATTTACATCATTGGATAGATCACTACACAGAAAATCAACAAGGAAACAGTGGTTTTGGGTGATACCTTGGACCAAATAGACCTAACAGATATATTAAGACATTTCATCCAAAAACAGTGGAATATACATTCTTTTTGAGTGCACATAGAACTCTCTCCAGAAATTACACATTAGTTCATAAGTCTCAACAAATTAAAAAAGATTGAATTATATCACACATCTTTTCTGACCTCAATGGTATGAAACAAGAAATTAACCACAAGAAAAAACTATGGAAAGGACATAAATACATGGAAAATAAGTAACATGTTACTAAACAATGCATGAGTCTACAAAGAAATCAAAGATGAAGTCAAAAAATACACAGAAACAATGAAAACGAAAACACAATGGTTCAAAATTTGGGGGATGCAGGAAAAGGTGTCCTAAGAGGGAAGATTATAGAAAAATGGGCCTACGTCAAGAAACAAGAAAAATCTTAAATAAGAAACTTAACTTTTCACCATAAGGAGCTAGGAAAAGTACAAACAAAACTCAAAGTCAGTAAAAGGAAGGAAATAATAAGGATTAGAGTAGAAGTAAATGAAGTAGAGACAAACAAGAACAATAGAATAGGTCAATGAAACTAATAACTGGTATTTTGAAAAGATTAACAAAACTGATGAACCTTTAGCTAGACTTATCAAAAAGAAAAGAAGAATGGAGGAATGGAAGGAAGGAAAAAGCAAGAGGTTAGGAAAGAGAAAGAGGATTTAAATAAAATTAGGAATGAAAGAGGAGACATAATATCACTGAAATAAAAACAATTTTAAGAGAATGTTATAAAATGTTAAATAGCAACAAATTGAACAACTTAGAAGAAATGGGTAAATTCCTAGAAACATATAACCTTTCAAAACCAAATCAAAAAGAAAGAAAATTTGAACAGATCAATTACTAGTAATAAAATTGAATTAGCCATATTAAAAAAAAAATTCCAACAAACAAAATCCAGGACCAGATGGTGTCACAGGTGAATTCTACCAAATATTTGAAGAAGAATTTAAAGAAAAATAAATAAACATTTTTTCTCAAACTATTAAAAAAAATAGAAGAGAAAGAAAAGTTTTAAAATTAAAATTTACAATGAGGCCAGCCTTATGCTGATACCAAAACCAGATAAAGATACTACAAAAAAAGAAGACCACAGGCCAATATATCTGATGAACATAGATGCAGAAATTCTCCACAAAATATTAGCAAACTGAATCCAACAATACTTAAAAAAAAATCACCATGTTTAAGTGGGATTTATTTCAGGGATACAAAGGTAGTTCAGTATTTGCAAATCAACCAACATGATACATATTAACAGGAAAGTATAAACCCCTATGTTTATGTCAAAGATGCAGAAAAATAATTTGACAAAGCATAACATCCATTCATGATAAAAACTTTCAACAAAGTGAGATTATGGGACACACACTTAAACATAATAAAGGCCCTATATGTAAAACTTACAGCGAATATCATGCTCAATGGTGAAAAACAGAGAGTTTATCTTCTAAAGTCAGAAGCAAGAGAAGGAAATCCACTCTCGCCACTTATGCAACATAATACTGGAAGCCCTGGCGGCAGGAAAAAAAAAAATCAACAAAAGACATCCAAATTGAAAAGGAAGAAGAAAAATTATCACTATTTGCAGATTGACATAATACTACATGGAAAACCCTAAAGACACCACCAAAAAACTACTTGAACTTATAAATGAATTCAATAAAGCCACAGGATATAAAATTAACATACAGAAATCTATTGCATTTCTATATATTAATTATGATGTAGGAGAAAGAGAAATTAAGAAAACAACTCCATTTACAATTGCACCAAAAATAATAAAATAATCAGGAATAAACTTAAGCAAACAGGTGAAAGACTTATACTCTAAAAACTATAAAATATTGATGAAATAAACTGAATATGAAACAAGTGGAAAAATAATTCATGCTCATGGATTGAAAGAATTAAATTGTTAAAATGTCCATATTACCAAAGAAAGTCTACAGATTCAATGCAGTCCCTACAAAAATACCAACATTTTTCACAGAACTAGAATAAATAATACTAAAAATTGTATGGAATCACAAAGACCTCAAATAGTCAAAGCAATTTTGGAAAAAGAATATCTAAGTTCACGTATCAGAATTCCAGATTTCAAGATATACTACAAAGCTGTAGTAACCAAAACAGTAAGATACTGGCACAAAAACAAACACAAAGATCAATGAACTAGAATAGGGAGCCCAGGAATAAACCAATATTTATAAGGTCAATTATTTTTTATGACAAAAAAGGAAAGAATGCACAATAGGAAAAGGCAGTCTCCAACAAATTATGTTTGGAAAACAGGACAGGTACAGGTACAAGAATATAAGAAAAGATATTTGCAAATGATATCTCTAGTAACAGGTTAATATCCAAAATATTTTAAAAACTTATACAACTGAACATAAAAAATAGTAATAATATTTCAATTAAAAATAGGCAGAGGATCTAAATAGACATTTTTCCAAAGATTTACAGAAAAACAACAGGCACATGAAAAAATGTTTCAACATCACTAATCATTAGAGAAATTAAAATCACAATAAGATATCATTTTACATCTGTCAGAATGGCTAAAATAAAAAACACTAGAAATAGCAATTGTTGATGAGGATGTGGAGAAAAAGGAACTCTAATGCACTGTAGGTAGTAATGTAAATTGGTGTAGCCACTATCGAAAATATTATGGAGGTTCGTCAATGAATTAAAAATAGAACTACTAAATTACGGTGAGGGAGTAGTAGGGGAACCCTGAGCTTGCCTTGTCCCTCAAACATAGCCAGACCAACATCAAATCATTTTGAGCAACTAAGAAATTGTCCAATAATTAAGAAAATAGTCTGCACAATTGGAGGGAGAGAACATGACAGATGTGAGATTTGCAGCTGTGATTTGGGGAAGAAAAAAGCTATGGTGCTGGGAAGCCGAGGAAGCCCTTTTAGCAGAGTCAAGTCAGGGAGAGAAGGAGAGAGCAGGAGAGTAGACCGGTAGAGTTCTCACAAGATGCTGTGGTGTAGTGATACTCTGGGTTGTAATGAAAGAGATCACCCCCTCTTTCCTGGAGTACATTTGGAAGAGGATATTTTGCACCTCCAAGGACAAAAGGCTTCCTGGACACCACTGAATGGCTGTTCAACAGAAGGAGACAGAGGTGCACACAGAGGGCAAATAACCTGGTTGCAGCTTTTCCCTGAGCTCACCATAGACTCAAGGCACCTATGTAAGCTGTGGCTGCTTTTCTGGGACAGAATGATGCTAGGCACAGCCTGTGAGGTTCCTCTCTGGATGAGAGAATGGGAGCAGCACTCCACTGGGTCTTTTAAAATTTGGAGCTTTGAGCCCCAGCCACCAGCCAGAGATAAAAGACAGGAAAACTGAGGCACTGGGTGTGCTGACAGCCCAGACACAGACAGATTGAGGGCAGAGATCTGACAATAGCTGGGACACATGAGAAGAGATTGTTTGCTTTTCCGTAAGGCCTTCCTGAACAGCAGCTACCCAGGGTTCCCTTCCCCAGGGATGAAAGGGCAGGGTGATGCCATCTTCTACACTCATTGTACTCCAACACTCACTAGCATGGTAGGACTTCAGAGGGAAACACAGTACCTCCAGTGGAAGCTGGAGTCACTTACACTAAACCCCACCCATTGCATTCAGCAGGAACATTTTTACCAGAGCAGTTCAGACCGTTAGCCAGCACAGTGGGACTCTCCCTCA
Organism: Enhydra lutris kenyoni; assembly: GCF_002288905.1. Taxonomy (NCBI): domain Eukaryota; kingdom Metazoa; phylum Chordata; class Mammalia; order Carnivora; family Mustelidae; genus Enhydra; species Enhydra lutris. The sequence goes on along the minus strand of NW_019154086.1, from coordinate 75,467,077 downwards.
GAAAACCAACACAGGACCCCTACATGTACCAAGTCTACTGATCATAGAGTGCTCTAAATTGCTAATGTCTGATCTAGTGGAAACAGGACCAAGTTTTCTTTTTCTTTTTCTTTTTCTTAATTTTTTTAAAAGTTTTATTTATTTATTTGACAGACAGAGATCACAAGTAGGCAGAGAGGCAGGCAGAGAGAGAGAGAGGAAGAAGCAAGCTCCCTGCTGTGGAGAGAGCCCGATGTAGTGCTCGATCCCAGGACCCTGAGATCATGACCTAAGCTAAAGACAGAGGCTTAACCCACTGAACTATCCAGGTGCCCCAATTTTTAAAAATTATATATATATACACACACACACACATATATATATATATATACATATACATATATATATGTATATATTCTAAATTTCTCTTTTCTTGGATCAGTCTCCCCCCACCCCAGGCTTATCTTAACAAACAAATCAAATCATATCTAGTTAAATGTCCAAACACTCCCCATTGCAAGCAAGGAAGAACTCTGCAGAGGACTGACCTATGGTAAAGAGCAGCCAAAACACACTAGCAGAATACACATTGCATACACCAGAAACACTTCCCAAAGCACCAGGCCCTGAACAATGTATGATCCCTTCTTGATACAGTATTACTCTTGGGAGCAGGAAATATAACAAGTTTTCATAACACACAAAAGACAAAAACCTACATATAATGGCAAGATGGAGGAATTTTCCCCAAAAGAAAGCTCAAGTAGAAATCACAGCCAGGGATTTGCTCAAAACAGTTACAAGCACATATTCAAACAAGAATTTAGAATAACAATCGTAAGATGACCAGCTGGGCTTTAAAGAAATATATAAGACACCAAAGAAACCCTTACTACAGAGGTAAAAGCCCTAAAAACTAGTCCTAAATGAAAAATGCTATAACTGAGAGCAAAACTGACTACATGTAATCACAATGAAGATGGAAGGAGCAGAGGATCAAATAGGTGATACAGAAGGTAAAATTATGGAAACTGATAAAGCTGAAAAGGAGAGGGAAAGAAAATTATTAGATAATGAATATTGACAGTGAACTGAGATTCCATAAAATGCAATAATATCCTTATCATAAGAGTCCCAGAATAAGAAAAGCAGGGGAAAGGTATAGAAGGTTTATTTGAACTAATTATAGCTCAGAATTTCTTTAATCTGGGAAGGAACAGGAATTCGTGTCCAATACACACAGGAAACTCCCTCAAAATCAATCAAAATGGGCAAACTCCAAGAAATTTCATAGTAAAACTTTGCAAAATACAAACATAAGGAAAGAATTCTGAAAGGCACTAGGAACAAAACGTCCTGAACTTACAAGAGTAGACACATAAGGTAGCAGCAGACCTGTCCACAGAAACATTGCGGGCCAGAAGACAGTGGCATGATATATTCAATGTGCTGAATGAGAAAACTATGCAGCCAAGAACACTGTAACATGCAACACTGTTATTCAGAATAGAAGGAAAGATAAAGAGTTTCCAAGACAAGCGAAAACTAAAGGGTTTGTGAACACTAAACTGGCTCTGTAAGAAATATTAAAGGGGACCTTTTGAGTGGGAAAAGAGACCAAAAAGGCAACAAAGACTAGAAAGGAACAGAGATAACCTACAGAAACAGAAAATTTACAGGTTATACAATGGCATTAAATTCATCTCTATCAATAATTTCTCTGAATGTAAATGGACTAAATGGTCCAATAAAACATGTAGGGTATCAGAATAGATTTAAAAAAAAAAAAAGCCCATCAATATTCTGCTTACAAGAGCCTCGTTTTAGACCCAAAGACAACTCCAGATTGAAAGTGAGGAGGTAAAAATGTCATGCTAATGGACATCAAAATAAATCTGGAATAGCCGTACTTATATCAGACAAGCTAGATTTTATTTTTTAAGACCAAGAGATAGAGAGGGGCTGGGAGAAAGGTAGAGAAAGAGAGAGAATCCCAAGCAGGCCCCACTCCCAGTATGGAGCCTGATGCAGGGCTCTATCCCATAAACCAGAGATCATGACCTGAGCCAAAATCAAGAGTCAGACGCTTAACAGACTAAGCCACCTAGGCACCCCCAGACAAACTAGATTTTAAACCAAGCCTGTAATAAGAGATGAAGAAAGGCACTATATCATAATAAAGGGATCTATCCAACAAGTAGATCAAACAATTGTAAAAACTTATGCCCCCAACTTGGGAGAAGCCCAATATATAAATCAATTTTAGTAACAAACTTAAAGAAACTCAATGATAATAATACAATAATTGTGGGAGACTTTAGCACTGCACTTACAGAAATGGACAGATCATGTAAGCAGAAGATCAACAAGGAAAGAATGGCTTTGAATGACACATTGGGCCAGATGGACTTAACAGATACATTCAGAACATTTCAACCTAAAGCAGCAGAATATACATTCTTTTCAAATCCACTTGGGACATTCTTTAGAATAGATCACATACTGAGTCACAAATCAGGTCTCAACTAGCACAAACAGACTGAGATCATACCATGCATATTTTCAGACCACCACACTATGAAACTTGAAGTCAACCATAAGAAAAATTTTGGAAAGACCACAAATACATGGAGATTAAAGAACATCCTAGGGGCGCCTGGGTGACTCAGTGGGTTGAGCCTCTGCCTTCAGCTCGGGTCATGGTCCCAGGGTCCTGGGATCGAGCCCTGCATCGGGCTCTCTGCTCAGCGGGGAGCCTGCCTGCCCCTCTCCCTCTGCCTGCCTCTCTGCCTACTTGTGATCTCTGTCTGTCAAATAAATAAATAAAATCTTTAAAAATAATCCTATTAAACAATGAATGAGTTAACCAGAAAATTAAAGAAGAAATAAAAAAAAAATACAAAGAAGCAAATGAAAATAAAAACGACCATCCAGAACCTTGGGGATACAGCAAAGGCAGTCATAAGAGAAAAGTATTTAGCAATACAAGACTTCCTCAAGAAGCAAGAAAAATATCAAATACACACATAACCTTACACCTAAAGGAGCTGCAAATAAAGCCTAAAACTGGCAGAGGAAGGGAAATTATTATGGGTAAAGCAGAAATAAATGATATATGAATAATAATAATAATGACAAATAAAACCAGTAGAACAGATTAAGGAAACTAAGAGTTTCTCACACCATTATTTGCAGTCTTTGTGAGAGACTAAGTTAATCAATTTTAAAGACAATTTTAAAAATTGACACATTAGACAAGGGTTAGTATACAAAATCTCTAAAGAACTTGACACCCAAAAAACAAATAATCCAGTTAAGAAGCAGAAGATATTGAAGAGACAATTTTCCAAAGAATATATCCAGGTGTCTAACAGACACATAAAAATATGTTCAACTCACTCATCATCAAGGAAATACAAATCAAAACCACAATGAGATACCACATCACACCTGTCAGAATGGCTAAAATTAACAACTCAGGAAATAACAGATGTTCATGGGAATTTGGAGAAAAGGAAGCCCTTTTGCCCTGTTGGTGGGAATGCAAATTGGTGTAGTCTCTTTGAAAACAGTAGGGAGGTTCCTCAAAAAGTTAAAAATGGAACTACCTATGACCCAACAACTGTACTACAAGATATTTATCCAAAGGATACAAAAATAGTGATTCCAAGACACATATGCACCCCAATGTTCACAGCACTAATATCCACAATAGTCAAAAATATTGAAATAGCCCAGATATCCATTTACTGATGAATGGATAAAGAAGAGGAAGAGGTGGTGTGTGTGTGTGTGTGTGTGTGTGTGTGTGTGTGTGTGTGTAAAATGGAATATTACTCAGCCATCAAAAAGAAATGAAATCTTGCCATTTGAGCAACATGGATGGAACTAGAATGTATTGGGCTAAGCAAAATAAGTCAGTCAAAGACAAATATATGAATTCACTCATATGTAGAATTTAAGAAACAAAACAAATGAATATAGGGGAAGGAAAGTAAAAATAAAATAAGATAAAAACAGAGAAGGAGGCAAACCATTAAGAGACTTAACTCTAGGAAACAAACTGAGGGTTTCTAGAGGGGAGGTGGGTGGGGGGATGCAGTAATTGGGTGATTAAGGAAGGCACTTGATGTAATGAGCACTGGGTGTTATATGCAACTGATGAATCACTAAACTCCACTTCTGGAAATAATAATATACTATATGATAATTAATTGAATTTAAGTTAAAAAAAAGAAAAAGAAATAAATAAAAATATTAAAAACATGAATTCATTTTATTCACATATTAAATATATAGTTTTATATTATAAACATATTAAACACATTGATTTAAGGAAAAAAAGAGACTTTCAAATCCAAAGAACAAACTTGAGGGTTACCTGAGGGGAGGTGGGCAGGGGCAAAGATCAAATGGGTGATGGGCATTAAGGAGGGCACTTGTGATGAGCACTGGGTGTTGTATGTAAATGATGAAATCACTAAATTCTACCCCTGAAACCAATACTACACTATATGTTAGCTAACTTGAATTTAAGTATAAATAAATGTATTAATTAATTAATTAATTTCAGGTAATGTATTGAGCCTTCATATCTAAACTTCATAACGAAAAATTGTTTGCTTTATTAAAAATATGATTGTAAATAAAACTCATATTGTGAGATGGTGATCACACAGCATTCTGTCTTTGTGATTATAAATTAAAAGCCTACACTGTCTTGGATTTTTTTAGTTGGAATTCAACCCAAGGGCAGAACCTAGATGGAATAGCCCTTTCTTGGTCTTTGTTCCCCAGGGACAATACATAAAAATCCAAGCTGTGCAGATGCAAAATATTCAGATATCTCTTCTTCTCTTCTTTAGTCTCATGGCATATCTACTGTGAGAGGAGCAGACTAAAGAAAGTAACAGGAGTTGGATGGTTTCTTTTTTTCCCCTTCCTTTTTTGACCCACGGTATCAGAAAGACACATATCCGAAAGGTTTCATAAAGTGTCAGAAGAGCTCTCTCCAGGGAGCAAAGTCTGTAGGGCTCTGAGACATCACAAGGGCAACAGAGAAAGAAGGAAAAGAAAAGTAGACTTCTTTTTCCCCTGGTTTGGGAGTTGAGCTGAAGCACCTAGACATGACAGATCATGCCATTTTACAGTAACTTTGCTTTCAAGCTATTAGGAAGCTGAGAAAAGGCAAAGATTAATAAACTCTTCTTGCTCACTTCATATGGCTGACAATTACTTCTCTCACTTATAAAATCTGCTAATGTTTTTCTTAAATACTTCTTAAATCTGTCTCATTCTGTCTACTTTATTACCAATTGCCCTAATGCAGACCATTATCAACTTTTGCATGGATTACAACACCCTCTTGCCTGCAGTCCTAAACCTTTCAATTTATTCCTCCACAGAAATGGCAGAGGAATGTATCCTAAAATGCAAAACATCATAAAATCTATTATTCATGCTTCTTGTACAAATTCCAGCTCTTTATTATGAACCATCCTTCATGGTACATGTAAGCCACCCAAATATTTGTTTAGGGAATAAATGGAAGATCAATGAACAAAGAAATGTGGACAACAAGACACTATCTGGATTCCTACCTGCTTTTTCTTTTTTATCTCTTATATATTTGTTGTGTCCTTTTGCCTCTCACATTGATCCTTGACAGAGAATCACTCTCTCTTTCTCTGCCTTGCTGACATCTAGTCGTCTTTTATAATTCAGCTCAGATTTTACTTCCCCCTCTTCTCCCTCTCCCCACAATATTTTAACGACTAGGAACCTCCTCCCATTAGGTTCCACATTAACCAATGTACATATATATCTTTGCGTGTCTAGCCCCATTGCATTGCGCTCATGTATGTTCATATCTGCCTCTATCTAGACTACATTACCTTGAGGACTGTATCATACATAAACATATATTAACATATATGAATTTCAAGTAATACATTGAAAGAAACTTTGCTTAATTATTAAAAATATGATTGTAAATAAAACTCATACTGTAAGATAGTGATTACACAGTTATGATATAATATGTATATAGCATATATAACTGTATCTTTGCTTCCTAATATAGAATCCACTCTTTTCCCTATATATAGTCATTACTTAATATATATACTTATGAAATGAATGTGTGAATGAATAACAGCTAATATTAAAGAGGGATATATTTTCCTAATCTGTATGTGTGTGTGTTGGCAGGGAATTATTCATGAATATAATATCTTTCTTTTAAAATTTGCCACAATTACATTTGTACATATATTTTGAAAAAATATATAAATATATTCAGATGAAAAATTTAATTTATGGTATATTTTATAAATATTACCACTTCTTGCCTTCTTTTCAGAAAATGCCAAAGAGGTTGAACAATTTACAAATATACTTTAAGGAAAAATCCCTATGTGATCTTGTTATGCTTTGTTCAAAAGTTTGTTTTTTTTGATGTATACCTTTGACAGGAACTATGATTTTATATTGAATGTCATACATATATTTGGTCAACAAAATTTCTTTAGATTGTGTTGTAAAATTAAATGTACTAACATATTTCTGCATGCTGCTGGAAGTACCTTCTTGAGTCATTTACATTATTCTGAGGTGCTGTTGGTTATAGGCACACATGATAAATAATGTTCATACTCTATTGTATATATTTGTAAAGTGAGGCAGAAATAATACATGCAACTAAACAAAAATGAATAGTCACTGGGAAGTAATAAATTCCCAGAAGGAAGCAGAATATAGAGTATTACTGGTGTGGTCTTAGGAGCTACTTTAACTAGGATCATCAGAGAAGTCCTCTCTGAATAGCAGTACCTTGTGTTGAGGGATGAATATTAAAATGGCATAGCCACCGGAAAGTATTGAAGAAAAGCCTGTTAGGCACAGAAAGAGCCAAAAATCGACTTTCTGATGCTTGGAACAGAATGGGTAGTGTAACTGGAGTGTGTATCAAGAGGGGCGTAATAAAGGAAGATTTGGAGAAGTAGAAAAGGGATTAAAACGAATAGTTTGGATTGATTTTCACAGGATAAGCAATTGAATGGCTTTCATCAGGAAAATAATAAGAAAAATGTCCAAAGAACTTGCTGTTGGTTTAGACGTGAGACATGAAAACTATAAAAGAATGAAAGATGACTTCCAGCTTCTTGGGTTAAAAAACTGGGTAAGGGAGTGGTATCTTAGTCTATTCAGACTGCTAAAACAAATACCATAGATTGCATGGCTTAAACAACACAAGTTTATTTTCTCACAGTTCCAGAGGCTAGAAGTTCAAGATCAGGGTGTCAACAAGGGGTGCGGTGTGACTTTTTCCTGGCTTGTGATATCTTCCTTCTGTATCCACACAATCTTGATAGTTGTGTGCTCAAATGGTGAAAGAAGGATGCTCTGGTATCTCTTTTTTTATAAGGGCACTAATTCCATTATGGAGGCTCCACCCTCAGGGTCCCATCTAAACCTAATTACCTCCCAAGGCCTTACCTCCTGATATTATCACATTGGAGATAAAGTCTTCAATGAATTTTGGGGGACACAAACATTTAGTCCATAACAAGGGGAAACTTTGCAAAGCGTGGAGATCAAGAATTGAGTAAGAATAATCTTGAATTTGAGAACCCTATTATTTAAAATGCAAGTGAATGTATCTTCTAAGTGCTGTGTCAACAGACCAATTATGAGAAACTTAGGATAGCATAATACATGTTAAATTATTAATGTGTTCTGTGACTTAATGTGTTACCTTTCTCAAGTAATATATTTGCATTTTAATGAGTTTTTACTAAATGCTTTGACCCAGATGAATTGCTCTAATACTCCCCATACCAGCCACATGACAAACTGTGAAAGTTGAATGCTGTGTTAAGCAATATTCATGCTGACATGCATGGGTACTCCATCACTCTACCCAAACTAGGTCTCATTGTTATCTAATACAATGGTCTACCTGATTTCCTTTCTCAAGTTTATTGCCTCTACATTCGCATTGACAGAAGGAAGCCTTGGGGAATAAGCAGTACCCACACATGCGCATTAGGAACATTTCTTGATATAATTTTTAAAAGATCTGTGAACCTAGTCACTAATTTGGGGCCATCTGCTTTCACTCAATGAAAAAATTATTAGGCTTCTACCTAATAATGAAGTAGATAAGGTATTATTAGAATGTTTTAAAATATCAATGAATAAAATGTTGAGGATATGTAACTATGCTTTTTTGTTGTTCTCAGCAAAGGAAAACTTATTCTCCATATAGTTTATCTGTTATACTTATAATGTCAGTCTACCTTTTCAGGGTTAGAAAATCAATAAAATCACAGCAGTGAACTGGGGACATATTCATCCCCTACAGTGAAATCAATTAATTTGGGACTTAGTGCTTATTGAGAAACCCTTCTGATCTGGGAGTAGTGAAAATAAGCACTAAAAGGAGGCAAGGAAAGAGGACATGAAAGATAATATTTGTGATTTTTCCTTCCTTACCTAAAGTTCTAGTTGACATTACTAAGGAGATGGATACATCCAAGGTTAAACTTTGTTCATTTCTGGATAATACAGTATTATTTATATGTTATTATATTCTTCATAAAGCAAACAGTTTGCATTTTACTTTTCTTATATTCATGATTATAGCTACTATAACTAACAATGGCTGTGTTATACATCAAATACACCGTAGGGTCTAAAACTAGGATATCTGACATAGCTTGTTAAAGGCTGAATCTGAGAATAGATATCCTAAAATTTTATAAGATAAAATTTGTCTTGTAGCCATATTGAGTTAAAACTAGAAAGATAATTAAATATAAAACTTTTAGGAATTTAGAAACATGTCTTTTATTTTATACAACTGTTATCAGTTAACTACTGCTTACAGCAACCCATTCTAAAACTTTAATGGCTTAAAACAACAATGACAACAAAACACATTTATTATTTCTCATGAGTCTACAAGTTCTCTGGGTAGTTCGTTTGCTCTGGGATAACCTCTGCTGATTCCAGCTGTATCAGTTAAGCGTCTTGGTCAGCTACCTGACAGGATGGCAAGGGCCTGGCTATCTCGCCTAGTCTTGCCTATGGTTTACTTACAGGGAATTAGGTATGAATCTGAAAATAGTTTCTTCAAAGTTGCAAGTAGCTTTTCAACAAAAGTCTATTGTGATCCTTAATTTTGAAAGAGCAGTGGATAGGTATGTATATGAATCTGGGGAAGTGTGCTTCATTTACAACAGCCAAATAACAACAATAAAAAGTTAATCATTATTTCCATTTTGCATGCATAGTGCCAGAACATTGTGTGATAGAAGAAAACTTCATGCTTGGAAGCCTGGGCACAAGAAGCCCTTGCCCTCAAATTTGTTTCAATTATACTTAAATGAAGTAAATATCCAGATCATCCTTTAACTACTTGGTAGGTTGTGCAACAATATTTATTTGATTGAATTAAGAAAAAATAGGTTTCCAAAATTTTAATTGGCTTCCATGTTTTATAGGTGAGCCAACAGTTTTATAAAGCTAATATAATCTAGTTGAGTTTCAATAAATTTCCTGCCAATTAACTTATGAATTAAAAGAAAGTATTTCCAAATTACTTAATTTAGTATAATTTTATGAGCTTGCATCACTAGGCAACTCCCCAGAGATAATTCATTTTTCAAAGAGTGTAAGTAGTTAAAGAAAGAAAAAATTCACATGGTATCTAAAGAAAATAATGAGTGAATGATATACCTACAAAGTTATATTATTAAGAAATGTTTTTCTAATTAGGAAAGTAATGTATAAATTGTAGAGATTAGAAAATAAAGAAGTACATAAAGAACATGAAAAGTATTCATAATTTTGTAAAGCAGAAAATAATCAAATTAACCATGGTATAATATAAGGTCTATAGGAAAAGAGTTGAAATTGCTTTTTATTTCATTAATACTACAGAATGAGTCTAACTTTTTTGCATATTTTTGAAGCATGGTTTTTAATGCACAATCCCTACAATATGGCAAGCAGAGGAAAATGTGTTAAATAAAATGTTTCCTCCTGAATGCAAAATAATATTTTATTGAATATTTATCTTTTTAATATTTATTTTGCTCTTAAAATCAAGGCTATGATAAAGCTAAATATATATGCATATCACTGAATACCTCTTCCTGATACAGAATACTTCTTGATGAATTTCTGGAAGTAGACTAGCAGTCTATATCTTTTCCTGTGCTTCTCCAATCCAGAATGTTGTCTTTCTGTCTCTGTCTCTCTGTCTCTGTCTGGTCTCTCTCTCCCTCTCTTATTCTAGGTCTCTAAGGGTATTTGATTCCCTATTAATTTGAGAATCCAAATAGCAGTCTTGAATTATTTTTCTTTGCATTGTATTAATCACTAGTGAGGTGATTTTGTAAAAACTGCCATTTGTATTCCTTCTGTGGCAAATTATGTGTTTATATATGGTACCATTTTCTGTGGATTTTCAAGGTTATATAATAAAGAATTATCCTTTTGTCTAAAATTGACTTTCCTTATTTATCTTTTGATTGCTTTTTTCTTTTTAGATTTATGCTTAAAATGACCTCCTTGCCTAGAGTTCAAGGAAGTCATAATATTTATTCTCTTTATGACAGATACTTTTTAAATTGTGATGCTGCATGCATTTTTATTAATATGTGTGGGGAAAAACAAAGGCAAGGCAGAAACCATAGAGTCAAAATATTAAATAAAAGATGAAATGATAATAAGATGTGCTTCAAAACATAAAATATGGTGCTAACGGGTCACTGCACATAGGAATTCATCCTGATGGGACCTGCCTACCCGGGTGCCTTTATTCTTCTAGCTGATAAACTGTCACACGTGGCAACGTGGTAGAGAGTACATTATCATAAAACTTTTAGAATCAGACTCAAGGCCAAAGTATATCGTAGCTATTTCTTCTCCCTGAAGACCATTTGAAACCAATAGCTTCTATAACTCTCTTCATCTCTTTAAATATTGCACACATTGCACAAGTCATAGAGTACCTTAAATTGGTAAACCATCTCATTTTATTTTATATTTCCACAGAGATGACCCAAGCACAGAGTTTCTTTATGAAGACTTATGCTTGAGTAAGTTCTGCCAGAGTGCAGAATCAAGAATGAAATAGATCTGGGTTCACATTTATATCAAGGTCAAACTCATTAGAAATGAAAAAAATAAATTGATATTTATACAGTAGATAGTCCCTTTTATATAATCTTTTAAGTAGCAAATTGTTTTGTGACACAGCATAGTTTATATTTCACATTCTTTGTCATAATTTAAAAAGGGAAGGGAGATATTCATTTGAAGAAATTCTGGTTTCCTCATGTAAGAGTAAAACAAATTTTCACTTTCACTTTCATAATTGGTAAGTGAAAAATGGTCTGCACATGTTTTATAACATGCTAAAAAACAAAATAAACATGAGAATATGTAGAAAGCAGTTTAAGCTTCAATTGTTTATTTTTTCATATATTAGGAAAGTATATATTATTTAACTAACTGGAAGGAGGGGGATTATAAACACTTGAAAAAAAATAAGACTAACAGTAACCTTAAGGTCAAATAATAAATGATTTTTGAAGCTTTTTTATTTTCTCCTATAACACTGGTGAAGAAATGTAGAGTCTCTTCTACAAGGATTAAAACTGAAATCCTTCATTTTATTATGTTCACGTTTCTAAAGAAAATTGACATTGATGCGTTTTACTCAAAGCAGAATGGATTAGGAATTGCTGCACTTATTTACATTTTTACAGTCAAATTCACACATGGAAATTACAGAATACATAGGGCTTTTCAATAATGGCTGTTCATTCGTAAATAATAATTTTAATTCTTATTTTTTGAAAGATTATGAGAGAATCAGCAAGATCTAAAGTTATTTTAGGCAAGAATGAATAGACTACAATTTCAATAAGAGGTTGAATCCTGATAAAAGAACAAATCTCACTGAGTTTATTTAGCTTGGAAGTCAGTCATGCAGACACAATGACAATTTATAGTCTGGGATGTGCACACACCTAACACGTAAGACAAAGTACTCTTTTTCAACTTATTATGAAATTTTGGATTAAAATTATTATTTTTAATGGTGGACAAGTGTATAAGACAAGAAGAGGATATATAACCCAAAGCTAATACATTTTCAAAAGTAAAAACCTGTAAAAAATAAAGCCTGAGTTCTCCAGCCTGAAATGAGGTTGACAAACAAACAAACAAACAAACAAAAATACTAAAATAAATATAAAGACAACCAAATCTGAGTCCTTAAGGCTACTTGGGGCAGGTAACAGAATTTCTTTTTGAGACACTATATGGGGTCAGAACAATAAGACAAAAGGATAAGATCTGTAAATAGACAGGGTTATTGTTAGGAAAGAACTCTCAATAGTGTGTCTTGTTTCTGAAAAGAATTTATATTTATACTTTATTAATATCAATGCTATAAGATTCAGGATAACAGACACAAATTTCCTGTGGCATTGTAGGTGAGGCAGCAGAGTGCAACCATGACTCACCAGCTGAGATTTTAAAGTCTGAGTTTCAGTTATCTTATTGTAAACATCAAACTAATATAATTTTCATTGACATTTCAGTATTCTTTGGAAAGTATATACAAATATCTGAAAATAGTTTTTAAACTAATGATGTGTCATACTAACATCAACTAATACATTAAATTTCACATTCTATTTTGGAGGAAAAATTACAAAAGGGGTTAAGTTTGGAAGAGGTTAACTATTATTTAAAGCTGTACAAAAAAAGAGCTATGGTTTGAGTGACCAGATAATTTATTGTCCAAGACAGGACACTTCTGAGAATTAAAAAGAGCCAGAAATATCATTATATTTTATACATTTAAAAATGCCTTTATAGAAATTAACTGATTTTTAAGTTGAATAAACTATAAAACAGCCCCAATAAAATCTATTTTTAAAATAGTTTACATTTTTAGTCCTCTTTATCTCTAGTACCAGAGTTCGCAGATATTTTTTCTGAAGAATGAATATTTAAAAGTTTCAGTGAGATATAATTTAAATATAAAATTCATTTGTTTTCAGTGTGCAATTCAATGAATTTTAGTATATTTATGGAGTTGTACAACCACCACTGCACTCTAATTTTATAACATTTCCATCACCTTATGCTCTTGATTTGTTTTTATAATTGTATAGTATTCCTTTGTATATCAAATTTTGTGCATACATTCTGCAGTTGGTGACTATTTAAATTATTTGCAGAGTTGGCTTCTATGAATATAGCTGCCATGAATATACTTGCATATATCTCCTTGTGAATTGGGGCACACATGTCTGTCTGATCTAGTCATAGGAGTGGAATTTCTGGGTAATAGCACAACCATTCATTTTCCTTAAATAGGCAATTCCAAACTGCTTAGCAAAATGGTTCTCTGATTTACATTCCCCTCTACAGTATATGACAACCCCTGAACAGTATGTGTGTGTGTGTGTATAATTAAAATTTTAAACTTTTAGACACCTTTGATATGTGTGTAGTGATATTTCATTGAGGTTTTTATATTGCATTTCCCTTATAATTGATAATACTAAGCAAGTGTTCATGTTTATTTGCCCTTTAGATATCTTCTTTAGTTAAGTTTATTCTGCATTTTTCTATTGGAGTGTCTATATCTTCCTTATTGATATGTTAGAATCTTTCTATATATATCTGGTTAAATATCTTGGTTGGTTATATATGTTGTCATACCTACTCTGTGGCTCTTCATTATATTAACAGTCTTTTGAGAAACAAAAGTTGACAACTTATATAGTCCAATTTACATCTTTTCTTTGTATTCTACTTAAGGAATACTTTCCTAATCCAAGATCATCAGGTATTTTAATGTTATCTAGATACAGTAATTATAAATATTATAAATTTTGTTTTTCCTGACACAACTAGTTCTATAGTCCACCAGGAATTTATTTATGTATATTGTGAGTTGGGGGATAGTTTCACACTCTTTCTTTCTTCTTTTTTCACCAATTTAATTAAATAAACAGTTGAGTCAATTCTATACTGAAAAGATTTTCTTTTTCTCACTGCTCTACACAGATACCCTGGTAATAAATGGGCAGTACACACATACACACATGCACACACAGAGGTTTATTTTCATTCTCCCTATTCTGTTCCACCAGTCTCTTTTTTTTCTAGAGTCAAAGTTCATCACTGTGTTTTTTAAGTCTTAGTATCTGGTGGAGTAAGACCTCACATTTTATTCCTAAAGACTTTCTTTCATATTTTTAATCCTTTTCATGTTCCAGTACTCTTTTTGAGTTGATTTGTCATTTTCAAAACAAAAGTAGACATTTAGGTTAGGATTAGGTTAGGATCACATTAAATTGATATCTTTGTAGTATTATATCTTCTTGTGCATAAACATACCATATCCCTCCATTTAGTGTTTCCTTTAATTTATCTAAATAATGTTTTATAATTTTCTATGTAGAGATTCCCCAGGCATATTTTGTTAGTATTTAATATTTAAATTTAAAAAAATAATTTACATTTTTTTGCTGTTTTAAATGGTAACTTTTATATCTTATTTTCCAACATTCATTTTTAATAAATAAGAATACAATTGATTTTGTACTCAGAATCTTGTTTAAAGCCACTTGTTAAATCTAATATTTTTTCTCATTTTAAAATTTGTTAACATATATAAAGAAGATGTCTGTGCACTATAAATTATACTTCTTTTCAATACTTATGGAAGTCTGTTTTTTGGTCATTTCACTCTCAAGAATTATCTTTGCAATGCTGAATAGTAGTAGTTATGTATTGATCTTGTTGCCAGATCACAAAGAAAAGTCAAAATACTTTTTTAATTTGGTATTTGCTACTGCTATTTATATTCATCTTTTAAATGGTTCTCTTAAAAAGTCTTTTAGATGTACTGTGCTAAAAGTTTTGATAATAAATCTATGTTGAATTGTTTAATAAATAATTTGTGCATATATAGAAATGATTATAATTTTTAAACATTAAAAAAATTCTATATTTTTGGATGTATTCTGAATATACTTTTAATAGTCATTGATAATTTGCATGCATTTATGCTCATGAGTGAGATTGCCCTGTAAATTTTCCTTTTTGTAATATTCTTCTCAAGTTTTAGTATCAAGCTAATTCTGGCTCAATAAAATGGAGTAGGCAGTAGATTTATGGAAAAGTGGTAAATTTGGCACTCTTTCTTCATTTAAAATGTATAATTCCACTACCGTCTTAGGTCCTCAGTGACAGCAAAGTGAAAGTCCTTTGTCCAGGTTTTGTAGTAGATCACAGTGGGAAATTGGTTCCAAATATCCATTCCTCCATTCTCAGGAGCCAGAGGCTATGTATAAGAGCAGTTGATATATATCAAAGTTCTTAAAAATATGCATGGTAACTTTGAACCAGCAAATTCATTTATAGAAATTTTTTCTAAAGAACTCATAAAAAGCTGTTAAATGTTGTAAATAGAATGATGTTCACAAGGACATAAACTTGTATATAAAATGACTTTCATTCCAGTATTAGTGTAATAGTAAAATATAATAAAAAGTGTGTATGTCTGTTAACAATGAATTGATTAAGTAATTATAATATCTTTCAGTGATGGATTATGCATCCAATGAAACTTTGATTATATGTGTATGTATATTTCTAATGTTAAGATATCATTGCTTGATTGAATAAGGCAGGTATAAAGTAATATGTAGATTAAAAACAATATTGTTTTTAAGATGTGGTAATCTGTATATGCATTAAAATGCTGAGACATTATACAAAAATATTAATGGTTTTTGTCTGGACTGTGAGATTATGGATGATTGTGCCTTTATTTTATTTATTATAGATACTTCATATTGTTATTTATATCATTTATGCAATATAAGATGATCTTATTAGAAAATCAATAAAGCTCTTTTTATTTTTAGAAGAGATGGTTGAAGATGTATCATTTTGAACAAAAATTATTCCTTTTCTTCACTGAAATGATAATTAGTATCACTTTGTAGGTGTTACAGAAGAGCAATGTTTGGTTCCATATAAAAAAATTACTTTTTAGTAACTATAACCTATCAAAAGTGCAATGGCCTGCCTTGTAATATTCTAATCTTACTACTCCTTGGAATGCTTAGAGTCTTTGGGAATTTTAGTCAGGGTTTCTATAGAATATAGAAAAAACTATATTGGGTGCCTGGGTGGCTCCGATTGTTAAGCATCTGCCTTCAAGTCAGGTCGTGATCTTCAGGTCTTGGGGTCAAGCCCTCCATCAGGCTACCTGCTCAGCTAGCAGTCGCTTCTCCTTCTCCCTCTGCCTCTCCCTCTACTTGTGCTCTCTCTGCCTCTCTCTCCTTCTCAAACAAATAAAAAAATCTTCAAAAAACAAGCTTATAAAAGAAGAGTGAATTGTATCTTTATTCACTGGAAAGATTAAATTCTTAAGCTTATTTTAACATGTACATGTAAAGTTATTACATGCTATAAATATATGTATATGTATATACAGACATATGTACATATATATGTATGCTATCCCATATTGTTTAAGCAAATTTTCATAAAATGTAAATAAGAAGTGAAATAAAAATAGATTCAGTAAGTGCTAGCAAAATATCCAACCAGATATCACAATTTCTATACCTTCTCCTCCTCTTAAAAAAAAATTACAAAATAAATGAACAAAAAACTTCTATTTAACAAAATATTAACAAACCATATTTGACAATACATTAAAAGAATCATTCATTAGGATCTAATGGAATTTGAGGATGAAAGCTTGTATAATATTCATAAATCAATTAATGTGACACATCACATTTTAAAATGAGGATAAAATAAAAAAATCATATAATCATCTGAATAGCTGCAGAAAAGCCATTTGGCAAATTTCAATATACATTCCTGATAAAACTTCTCAACAAAGTGGATGTAGAGGAAATGTCTTTTAACGTAAAGGCCATATATTAAAAACCCATAGCTCATACAATCATCAATGTTGAAAAACCAAGAACTTTTCCTGTAAGATGAGGAACAAGAAAAGGATATCTACTCTTGCCACTTTTATTTAGTAGTGGAAGTCCTAACTTCAACAATCAGACAAGAAAAAGAAATAAAAGGTATCTATATTGGTATGGAAGAAGTTAAAGTGTCACTATCTACAAATGACATGAACTAAACATTAAAAAAAAAAAGCCTAAAGAATCTACCAAAAACCGGGGAGCCTGGGTGGCTCAATGGGTTAAAGCCTCTGCCTTCGGCTCAGGTGAATGATCCCAGGGTCCTGGGATCGAGCCCCAGGTCGGGCTCTCTGCTCAGCAGGGAGCCTGCTTCCTCCTCTCTCTCTCTCTGCCTGCCTCTCAGCCTACTTGTGATCTCTCTCTGTCAAATAAATAAATAAAATCTTTTTTTTAATATTTTATTTATTTATTTGACAGAGAGAGAGAGAGATCACAAGTAGGCAGAGAAGCAGGCAGAGAGAGAGGGGGGAAGCAGGCTCCCTGCTGAGCAGAGAGCCCCATGTGGGGCTCGATTCCAGGACCCTGAGATCATGACCTGAGCCGAAGGCAGAGGCTTAACCCACTGAGCCACCCAGGTGCCCCAATAAATAAAATCTTAAAAAAAAAAAAAGAATCTACCAAAAACCTGTTACAAGTAATCAATGAATTCAGTAAATTTGCAGGATACAAATTTAATATACAGAAATTGGTTATATTTCTATACACTAACAACAATGTAGCAGAAAGAGAAATTAAGAAAACAATTCCATTTTCAACTGCACCAAATAGAATAAAATACCTAGAAATAAATTTAACCAAGGGGGTGAAAGAACTGTATTCTGAAAATTATAAAACTCTAGTGAAAGAAGTTGAAGATGACACAAAGGGAAAGTTATTCCATTTTCATGAAGTAGTAGAATTATTATCTCTAAAATGTCAACACTACTCAAAGGACCTTACAGATTTAGTGCAATCTCAATTGAGATACAAACAGCACTTCTCACAGAACTAGAATAAATAATCCTAAAATTTGTATGAAAACACAAAGGATAGCAAATAGTCAAAGTAACTTGAGAAAGAAGAATAAAGCTGGAGTTACCACAGTTCCAGATTTCAAGATATACTACAAAGCTGTTGCAATCAAAACAGTATAGTGCTGTCACAAAAATAGCCACATAAATCAACAGAATAGGTTAGAGAGCCCAAAAATAAACCCATGCTTTTATGGCCACTTTATCTATGACAAAGGAGGCAAGAATACACCCTGTGGGAAAAGGTAGTCTTTTCAATAAATGCTGCTGGGAAAAGTGGACAGCTATGAAAAAGAATGAAATGGAACCATTTTCTATACCATATACAAAAATAAACTCAAAACGGATTGAAGACCTAAATGAGATTTGAAACCGTAAAATTCCTAGAAGAGAACATAGGCAGTAATCTCTTTGACATTGGTTATAGCAACATTTTTCTAAATATTTCTTATAAGGCAAGGGAAGCAAAAGCAAAAACAAACTATTAGGGCTACACCAAAATAAAAAGCTTTTCCACAGTAAAGGAAACCATCCATAAAATGAAAAGGCAACCCACTGAATGGTAGAAGATATTTGCAAATGGTATCTCCAATAAAGGGTTAATATTCTAAATATATAAACAACTTACATTAACTCAATGTCAAAAAAGTAACAATAAAATAAAACAGTAATCTAATTGAAAATGGGCAGAGAACCTGAATAGATGATTTTCCATAGAAGACATACAGATGGTCAACAGACACACGAAAAGATGTTCAACATCACTAATCATCAGGGAAATGCAAATCAAAACAACAATGAGATAATATTTATACCTGTCAGAACAGGTAGAATCAAAAACAGAAGAAATAACAAGTTTGCAAGAATGTGGAGGAAATGGAACACTTATGCACTATTGGTGGAATGTAAATTGGTATAGCCACTACGGAAAACAGTATGGAGATTTCTCAAAAAATTAAAAGTAGAAATAACATTTGATCCAATAACTCCACTTCAAGATCTTTAGCCACCCCTGGCCCCCACTCCCCCAAAAAAGGAAACCACTAATGTGAAAAGACATATGCACTTCTATGTTCATTGCAGCATTATTTACAATAGCCAAGATATGGAAGAAACCAAGCATCCATCAACAGATGAATGAATAAAGAAGTGTGTGTGTGTGTGTGTGTGTGTGTGTGTGTGTGTGTGAGAGAGAGAGAGAGAGAGAGAGAGATGGAATATCATTCAGCCATAAAAAAGGGTGAATTTTTTTTTTTAATTTGCCATTTACAACAACATGAATGAACCTAGAGGGTTTTACACTAAGAGAAATAAGTCAGTTATTGAAAGAAAAATAGTATATAATTTCACTTATATGTGGAATCTAGAAAACAAAACAAATGAATAAAAAAACATAAAAAGCAAAATCAGATTTATAAATACAGAGGACAAACTGATGGTTGCCAAGGTGAGGGGTCAAGAGGAAAAGAACAAAATAGATGGAGAGTAGGAGACACAGGCTTCCAGTTATGGAATGAATAAATTATGGGAATAAAAGTTACCCCATAAGGAATATAGTCAATGATGTTATTATAATATCATAGGGTGACAGATGGTAGCTGTACTTGTACTGAACATAGCTTTAAGATATACAGTTGTTGAATCACTGTTATACACCAGAAACTAATAAAACATTATGTGTCAACTATACTCAAATCAAAAAATAATAATAAAAATAGATTACAAACTGTTATAAGAATACAAAAACCTTCAAGGCCTAGAAATGTGTTTGCTTGGTTTTTATTCCTTTATCATTTAGAATGTTTATATTTATTGAAAGAGGTTTACAGTTAAACAGATTTTTAAAGTATCACTCTTATACAAACATAAAACTGTATGAGACAAACTTGAAATTACTACAAAATATAAAATCCTTAACTGAATTGGTAAAAAAAAAATCTTTGTTGTGATCATGACTATGATATTTTATATTTATATAAACATATATATTATAAATATATGGCACAGAAAGTATGAAAAAAGAAGGTCTTCAAAGTTGACAATGGTTGTCTTGGCCTCAGAATAGGAATTTCCCCCCACTTTTCTGCAATTTAAAATATTCTATAATAGACATATACCATTTTTACTTCAAAAATAGTTTTTAAAATTACAAACCTATAAGAAAATCATTTAAAGAAACTATTGGTATCAATGAACAAAACATAACCTTTGTGGGTTATTTTTTTTTATTACAAATACATGATGCCACAGAAAACGAATATTAAAGGTGCCTTGGCTGTGAAAGTGTGAAAATCATAAACTACATAAACAACTATATGACACTCACTTCACAGCAGATATACCAAGATTGAGAACACAAAGAAAATCTACAGGATAGGATCCAAATTAATTATATCCTCTTTTTCTTCTATCTTCTCTATGCATTGTTTTACATAAGAAGGTGGTAAATTTTAATTAGGGAAAATTCTCAATAAATATTTTAAGAAACTATAATATATCCTTGAAAAAAACAAACAGAAGTTACTGAAAGATGAGCCAAGCCATTTACTTCTGTATTTGTCTATTATAAACATCCACACACTTGACATAAATCTGGTGATCTTCTCAATATTGAATACTGTAAAATAAATTTACAGAAACTTCCCACAAACCGTTTAGAAATTAAAATGCAGAGTCAGACACTCAATTTAGAGTACAATTCAGGATAAGTCTTTAGAAAATAGATAACTTTTCAGTTGAGTGGAGAAGATAAATAAACAGAAGACATAATATTTTGATAACCTCCCCCCCAAAAAAAAACAATTCAGAAAGGAAAAGGAGAAAAGCATTAACACTGATTTTGAAAAAGTTTGGCTTTCAGCTTTCCACTTTCAGATTACATTGATTAGATTTCATACTCATCCAATATAACCTTTATATATATCTATAGAGAGAGAGAGAGAGCAGGAAAAATAAAAATTTAAACTTCTTTTTTTTTTTTTTAAGGATTTTATTTATTTATTTGACAAACAGAGATCACAAGTAGGCAGAGAGGCAGGCAGAGAGGGGGCGGGAGCAGGTTCCCTGCTGAGCAGAGAGCCCGATGCAGGGCTCGATCCCAGGACCCTGGAATCATAACCCAAGCTGAAGGTAGAGGCCTTTACCCACTGAGCCACCCAGGCGCCCCCAAAATTTAAACTTCTTGCCACAAAAATTAGATACTCGTTTCAGTAGTGTATTGCATATATTTTGTTCCTATCCCAATTAAGGCAAATTATTATTATACAATAGTACTATTAAAAAGCATAGAGTTAAGTTCAGTTCATAGTTTGAAAGGGGAGATCTCCAACCTTCATCCAAGTAACAAGTAACAACAAAAGATAGCCCTGAAACATTTTACTTGCCAACACTTTTATGTACTTAGGAAGAAATTTAATTAGCAAACATCAGCAAACATTAGATTTGCCATATACTAGCAGTGACTGAGAGTTTTCATAGGTCCCTTTGTTATTTTGAGGGTAAGATTATTCACTAAGGGGTGTATATGTGTGTGTGGTGTGTGCAGGCATGTGCACATGTTCTTGTGTATATGTATGTGTTTTGAGACATGGAGTAGCCTCTTCTGTGTTCAGGTTAGGGAAGACTGATTCTATTCTCGGTCTCATTCTCTGAGCTTGGATCATTCCTTCTGCCTTCCGCCTGTAGTTAGGTCATTGTGGTCTTTCCAGATGCAGGTATCCCTGAACACATTTCTTAAACTTTTGGCATGGAAAGGGAACGTTCCTTCCCACCATCCCTCAGCCTCTTGTGTGTATAGACGTTCCTGAAGACCCTCCGTATCAGGGTCAGCTCACATTGAAAACCAAAAGTAAGTCAACCACTGAGATTCTCTCTCCTTTCAAAACTCAAGGTGATTTTTAAAAAATTTTTCTTTTGCCCCAATAAAAGGATGTATACCAGTAAAATGTTGACTATGATTTGTGTCTGTGCTTGGGAGTGACTTTTAGTGTTTCCTTCACAAAAAGGGTGGAAGCAACATCTTTGCACATACATACTCCTGGCTAAAGGGTTGTCAAACTGCAGATGTCAAACTGTCAGTATGCTACAAAATTGACTTGGGGAATGGAAATTTTAAACAATGGAATTGAAAAGCTAACATCAAAACAAATGTTTGTTCGAAATTATTATGTTGCAAAAAAAATTATTATAGCTACATGCACACAGAAATGTTCATTCAGTTGTGCCACTGTGCAATGTCATTGTGAAGTAAAGAACTTTTTTCCCCTCTAGTTGAGTCAGAAAGAACAGAAAGCCATGCTTTTAAGGCATTCTTTTAGTGTGAGCTGTTCAATATGGTAGCTACTAGCCACACAGAGCTATTTTGGTTAAATGTAAACTTAGTTTAAAATTTAAAGATCAGTTTCTCAATGACACTAGCTTCATTTCAAGTGCTCAGTAATCACATGTGGCTACTGTATTAAACAACTCAAATATAGAATCACCATACCACAGAAAGTTCTACTGGATAGCACTGGCCTAGAAATAATCTAAAGCTGTTTTTATAGTATAATATAGATAATATATATACATACATAATATAGTATAATAGATAATGCCCAATAAACAATTAATGAAGTTCAAAGTGGTTTTGTCTTTTGGTACTGTAAGTTTTAAGCAATAGTACCTAATTGGTCATATGAGGTAATATCAACCTATTCAAAGAATTCCATTGTTTTATCTAAGGATAGCAAGACCTAAAACTCTTTACTAAGGCAATAAAAAATAATGGTTAGGAGTATGAACTCTGAGGCCAAGCTGCTTAGATTGAATTCACTTTCTATCTGGGTAAACTTGGACAATTTAATATGTATATTCCCTTAAATTTCTTATCTGTGAAATGGATATGATGTAAATAAATAACATTATCTCTTAGTACTTAAATTTATTAAGTGAATTTTATATTACAAGTACATTTTTATAAAATGCCTAGAGTTTAAAAGATAAAGTAAGTGATAATTATTAGTATTTTAATTTTTGTGTCTATTTTGTGTCATACATGAATATGTGTACACATGTTTTTATAGATCTCCCAAAAAAGGTACTATTTCTCAAATATTTTATGAAAATGCATGGAAGGCATAATGCAAAGCTATGATCATTAAGATTTTATTTTAATTATTGACATTAAGTTCTCCCTCCTCTGTGTGAGATTCTGAGCACAAGCTTATATATTTTAAGTAAAAGAAAATGGTTGAATATCCATGTTTGAACACTGGCTACTTTTAGCATTTCTTTCCTTTTTAATTTAATTTAAAATTATTGCTTACCCACAAAGTAAGATGGTATGGGAAGGTTGGAAATTATTTAAAAAATTAATGTAGATCTAAGATGAAAACCGATAATCAGTTCATTTTGAGCGACAGATTCACTTCAAGTGGATGAATGTATAAACTTTATGTTAATCAAACCTGGTTTCAAATTCCAACTGCTCCATTTATGTAGTACACAATGATGGAGTAAGTTACTTAAGCTTTCTAAGTCTATTTTTACCATCCAGAAAATGAATATAACAAATGTATACCCAGTAGAAGTGTTATGATGTGAAGTGAAATAATGTATATAAAATGCTAAGATCTGTGTTTAGCATATAGTAGGTATTCAACAAATGTAAGCCATTATTACATTATTCGATAATAGTAACTGCCTCCTTTGCATAAGTACTTAAACATCCGAGGAATCTTATTTTATTAAAATTTAAATGAATTTTGTCTCTGTCTCTGTTTAGCTGTGTTATCTTGAAGAAATGATCCAATGTCTCCAATCCTTGGTGGAAAACAATGGAAGTGGATCCGGATACTCCCTAAGATCATTTCTGAACCTATGGTTTGTAATTTCAACATAAACAAAGTCAAGGTCATTACAAGAAATGATGTGATATGATAGTCATAAGGAGAACTGAATATATTTAGGCATATTTGAAATTTTGAGCACATTAAAACACAAACTATCAGTCAAAAAAAGCCCGGTGAACACTTTGTATGGTATGCAAATCAAACTAGATTTTAGCATTTTTCTCTTAATGGTTGCTAATTGCTTTTACACTACTATGACTCCGATAGAGATGAATTGATATTTATTTATTTATTTATTTATTTATTTATTTATTTAAGAGAGCACACAAGCAGGGGGAAATGGTAGAGGGAGAGGGAGAAGCAGATTTCCCACTGAGCGGGGAGCCCAATGCAGGACTGGATCCCAGGACCCTGCGATCATGATCTGAGCTGAAGACAGATGCTTAATTGACTAGGCCACCTGGGCACCCGAGATGGATTTGATATTAATTATGTCTAAGGACACAATATAGAAGGAAAAATCAAGCACTTATAATTTAATAAGAAACTAGAGAAAAATTTATATAGTATGTTGTATGTTAGCAACACCCCTCTAAGAAATTTAAGGAAAAAATCAAAAGTTAATGGAAAACAAAATATACTCTTTATTTCCAACAGAGGTTAGACTGAAAATCAGAGCTTGTTCTGAGAGATAATTTGGCTTGTTAAATAAATCCTAGATTTTAACCCATTAGGTCACAGAAAACTAACAAGCAGTGCCAAGATAAAATTGAAGAGATGAAGGAATAAAACAGAACTGTAAACTCAAACTTATGACATCTAGAAACCCTTCCAAAAAGAGAGAGTTTCATGTCATTCTTGCCCAGGTTATTCTTTATAAATTTATAGACAGAATGATTCAATCTACATCCAGGGGCAAAGAAGATAATAGGACTAAGAGAAGGTCAAGTGTGTTTAGGAAAATTCTTCCTCATAGCAACCAGATCCAACAACAGTTGTGCTATGTTTCATCATTCAGTAAAATGAAAGTGGATAACTTAGTCTTCTCTCATTGTTAAATAAAATAGAGAGGCTTAGCAAAATAGATGAAGACACATGCTTTGTGTGGTAAAGGCTAGTTTCAGAAAGGAATGAAGAATGAGAATTTGTTTTTATATTTCTATTCCTCGACAGATCCACTATTATGCTCTGCAATTTTTTAAATAAAGTTGCAAAACATTTTTGAAGTGTGTTCATATATCCCATATTTCCAAAATGGTATTTCCCTTGCTGACTTTGTCTAATTGATTAAGTTGCAATTATATATACATAAATATATTAATTCCTTTCTTTATTGTACTATAAAGGTCCAAATTGAGCTACAAACCTCATGTCCTTTTCTTGGTCAAAGTTGTGCCATTCTTATGAGAAGAACTTCACAGAAAACCTCATTATTTTGTTTTCTGTTGCCTTGTTTCCTTTCACAAAGCTACTAGCGGGAGATCTGGTTGTTGGATATGGACCAACAAAAACTGGGCTAGATCCCTACATTTCAAACAAAGTCTGTAATTAAATAGTCTTACAGTTTATTTTCCATTCCCATTAGAAGAGTTGGACCAGCAATAAAATAAAACACTGTTTTAAAAATTCTCAATGTTATTTAGCTCAACTTCCTCTTTGAGAAATAGAGAAATTGCAGCTCTTGATATGTCTAACTAGTAAGGGCAAAGAGATATAACCTACATTTCATTTTATCAAGGCTTCTGTAGAGGAAAAGAGCTAAAGCACATTAAAAATCACTGCAGTTCAGAAAACATAATTGAAAGGAAGTTTTTGGAATTATGTTAGCAAGAAGTAGAGACCAAGTTCTCCCAGCTCAGACTCAAAAAGTATTAAATAAAACATGATGATAAGACATGCTTTTGTTTTAAATGGATAAGCTGGAGGGAAAGTACAGAAAACAATTAGAGGTCAGAACCAAGGTACAGACCTGAGGATGAAGGGACCTGAGTAGCATTTACATGTACCCAGATAATATCTGCCAAACCTTAGTGGCCTCTAACGTGGCATTAACAGGATGTGCTTATATGTGGGAATTAAGACAAAATCATGGGTCTAAGGGAGATAAAGGTCAGGTCAGAAACCTTTCCCTATCTCTCTCTCTCTCTTTCTCTCTCTCTCTCACACACACACACACAGACACACACACACAGAGGATTCCCTGAGTCCCCAGTGAGTAAACCTGGGAAAAACTAGAACACAATACAGTGCTTAATTTCCTGTCTTAGTCTTCGCTCTAGGTATAACAGGAAAATATATGTTAATTTTATTTTTATCAATAGTTATCTAGTTGGTTTATAAATATTACGTTGGATCCAATGTCTGTGAAATCTGCCTACAGATTTTGTCCTGTGGCAGAATTATAAGTAAATTAGAGATGAACACAATTATTTAATATGAAATATTATACTGATTTATAAAGATGATTCAATGTATAAACCATTTTGGGAGAAGATTTGGTTTGAATAAAATGCTGGCTTTGTTTGCTAGGAATGCTATTAATATGTTGCCCAAAATTATACAGTTAATTAGAAATAACTCAAGGAAATTTGGAAATAATAAATGTATTCATATTCCTTTTGTGGATTAGAAAGTTTTAGCTAGAATGAAAGTCTACTCGATGTCATTAGTTTGGGGGATACTAATGTATTGAGGACTGTAACTCTTGAATAATAGAGTAGTTCATTCTGTTTTTGCATTTTGAGATTATGATTTATGCATGTCCTTGTTCTGGATAGCACTAAGCATTGCTCCTTCATTAGTGGTTCCCACTGAAAGTTATGTTTATATTCAAAAATTCTGCCCTGGGATGGATCATATTGTGTGAGAAATAATTACAGGGCAAAAGTGGAGAGCCACTGCTTAAAATGTATTAGAAATTATCTGCTTGATGTGCCTCCCAGTTTCCATAGTGTGATTCTGTCTAATTATCCCTGGGGATCTGCTAGGCTCTCTGACTATTAAGCAGATAATTTTTTAACATTGGGAAATATTTATTTTAAACCAGATAGTTATATTGAGACTGATGCTGTAAGAAGAGTATTTTCTAATAAAATCATTTAACTATTTAAGGGCACCTGAGTACTACATGTTAATTTGGTCTATCAATTGATGGCACAGAAACTATTCCATTGCCCTTAAATATAATGGGAAGTGTTAAAGTTAAATTTTGGTTACCCCTAATGTCGAGGTTGTTGTTTTTAATAGACAATACCTAGGAGACTAGTTATTATTTTAGATATACCAATTACTATAGCAAAGCTTTACAAGAGTCCTGGTTAACCACGGGGAAGAGAGTTTGGTCGACACAAATGAAGTTCAACCCAATTTACATATCTGATATCTGTATGCACATAATAGCTCTCACTGCTATATCTGCTAGCTTCTGAAATCGTTTTAAAAAAACTGTCCTATTTAGTTTTCTGCTAATTAAGTGCCAGAACAGTAGTGGTTGCCTTTATCATCTATTTACTCTGCTTAGTTGTTAAGGTTTTAGAAGTATTTCGAGTTTAGCATTTTTGTACTAGACTGGGAACCTAGGAAGTATATGAATTAAAAGTAGAAGACAAATGTTTCTACCCAAACTGCTTTTGAAGAAAAAGGATTGTTCACAATTAACTGTTCATGGGTATGTCAAATCTTTGGAAAACTATTACTACATTATTTAGAGTATATGTGTGAAGAGACATTTTAAGACTAAGTAGATTTTGTGAAGATAGATATTGAGAAGAAAATAGAAAAGCTTCAGAAGTTTCCAGATTAAATGTACACACTTAAGAATTCACATGTGAGGAAAAAGAGATAGTACAATTCAAAATTATTTTAATAAACTTATATCCTCTCATTTAAAAAAATGGATTCAGACAGCATTCAAAAATACAAATAATATAATTGCATTTTTTGGAAACATGTGTCCCAATGTTCCAAAGATGAATGAACTGATTTCACCCAGGTATAATTACTCCTATCTATGACATATGAAATAAAGTTTTCCTGTGCATAAAGAAGAGTTGTATGATGTGTTAACATCATAATTATAATAAATGCAAAGATGAGTTTTAAAGGATTATATTTTTCATAAAACCATCAATGGCCCATGCTACACAACACATGCAATGGAATTAGCTAAATCTTAGGTGGTAGTGATTTAAAACAGCACGGCTCTAGTACATATTCTTTGGTTGCCTTAATACATCAACCCAGATTAAATTATTCAGAGTAGTGTTTTCCAAACCCTCTTTTCTAGATCTTGGGTAGTCTAGGCTCTCAGTGGCTAGGATCAGGACTCCTGATTTGCACCCCAAAATCATTCCATACATTACATAGTGATTATTTATATAAAATATTGTCTGAAGAAAGGGTTTCAGTTAAGTCAAGTTTTGATAAATACTAAGTAGTGGTGAATTTATGAATTAAAGAGTTTATACTCTTTGAAATATGCCTAAAACCAAACCTGTGTTATATTGGAAAAGAATGGGGCATATATTTCAACATTCAACTAAGCTTAGACTTCATTTCCTCTTCTAAAAATTGATAAGACTCAAAATGAAAAACAAAATCCATGAATATGACAAGATTTTCCTGAAAATATATGTCATGCCAACTTAAGGGTCAAAAATCTAGCCTGTAAGTCACATCTGTATTGATTTTATCTGAATAATACTGGGTTTATTCCATGTCTATCTTGCCAATTAAATAATATTGATAAATATGATATCCATTGTAAATTCAGCTGGACTCTAGAAAGTAACTTTATTAAATGTATCCATAGGTTGTTGAATAAGTCAACTTTCTGAAGAATTTGTTTACCTACAAGAAACTGGGGACTGTGTAGCTCAAATAAATATTCCTTTTAGTAGCAAATAAGTACCAGGCTCATTTCTCTGCCAAGATTACTTCTATCTCAAGAAAATAATTATTTGCATATACAGGGTGGAGGAAATATCTCCCCATTATATAGTGTGTGTGTGTATATATATATATATTTATTTATTTATATTTCATTTATTAAAAGATATTATCAAAATATCAATACAGAATTTTAAATTACAGGATTCCAGAACACTTTTACTCCACATGATAAATCCATCAAGAGAAATTCTGATTCTGAGTATATGTTGGCATATTAAGACATATATTCTGTATGCTCATCCTGACACAAAGCTTTACTTTGAAAGAAACTTTGAAATTGCTCTTCCTTCTAAAGATTTATGGAGAAGATCAGATTTGTGGTTTAATTAAAAGAAACTGGCATATATTTTCAAGTGTTTGACTAATTAGGTAGAGAATTTCTACTTTGGGGGCAAAGAGATTGAGGTGGAACCATGATCCTACAAGAAGGATCATATTCATAGAGTTACAAAAGTAAATAAATTGGTGGAGTTAGGAACTCAATATTCAAAAAAAAATGCTTAAAAACTTTAAAGACAAAAAACATCATTTGGGATATTATTGAGTAAATTTTTAAAAATCAACAGTGTTTTTCAAGTGCACATTGTTAAAAATCAATCAGAAAGCAGCCTATGGAACTTAGGCATTTACATATCAAATTGGGAAAGCAATCTCCATAGACAATATCCAGAATGTGACCTTTCATGGCCTCACTCACCAAATTCACACCTTAATTAACCAAGTCTTAGTATCTCACTTTATTACCAGATCTGAAGGGTAAACAGACTATTTTCACATAAATATCCCATACTTGAGTTTTTTGAGGCATTAATAATGTATAGTCAGAGTTGAATTTGAAAAAATCCTTGGTGGCCGCTTCTGAGTTTTGATGTATACAGCAATGGTATCTATCAGTGTTCTTAGCTGTAGGCAACAGAATCTGACTCTGATTATTATTTAAGTAGAAAATACATTTTTAAAAACAGCATGAATAGATTACAGAATAGATTAAGCCCAGAGTACCAGGTACAGAGAAAGAACAGGAAAAAGGATATGCTAGACTGCAGTCAGGACCTTAGCCAAAATCATGCCACAAAACAGAACAGACCTCTAGCACTTCGTACTAGAGAATGAAGCTGCTATGGACATTATAGGATGGCTCTGGGAATGTGTCTCTTGTTTCGGAAATTAGCATGTGTCTATTTTATAGCCACCATTGACTATCAGAACTCATTCTTTGCTGTCCTTTAAAAAAAAAAAACACATTCTTCTGTCAGCATGTTTCAATTCAGAAATAATAGAGGATGTTTCTGATGTAAAAATTGAGGTTATCAACGCATTCTGGATGCAAAGAAAGACTGACAAGCAATCATAGGGCATTTTCAGTCTCAAGTAAGAGATAAGCTCCACCTTTCACTAAATACCAAATATTTAATGAGTGCATCTTCCGTGTTAGGCACTGTTGTGTGAGTTTCATAATGTAGAGAATTCATTAAGCTAGGAGAAATTCAGGCAGCTCCATCAAATACACAGAGAAGGATGAAACAGTCACTTTACCCATTTCCAGAACATATTCTAAACAGTGTTGTAGATAGAGAGGAAATAGCTTTGGAATAATTTATGAAGTTGTTTTCCCAGAGTAAAAATAAAAGTAAAATTCTCCCTAAGTTGGTCCAATATATCAAAATTCAGCACCAGGAAGTTTGGTCTATAAATACTTTGGCGAAGATTTTTCCATTTGGTTGATGTCATTAGAGTGCCCCATGGAGAGCCAGATTTGTTTTCATTCAATCA
Organism: Enhydra lutris kenyoni; assembly: GCF_002288905.1. NCBI lineage: Eukaryota > Metazoa > Chordata > Mammalia > Carnivora > Mustelidae > Enhydra > Enhydra lutris. The sequence continues at coordinate 75,436,480 of NW_019154086.1, read as the reverse complement.
CTTACTTCAGAGAGAGTTCAACAGACCAGCTGCATCCTGGTATTCAAGACCCCAGAGAGTAGTGACATTTACAAAACTGCCGTTTCAGCTCACTATCGGAAGATCAGCTATGCAAAGCAAACAGTCATCAATACCCTCCACATGTTGAAGCCAGTACCATAGAAGCAAAATCCAACTTTTGTAACAGATTATATAATGTCAATATTTTTTTTTTTTTCTCTCAGCCAGATTCTCATTCCAATGTCTGAAAAAGATAGGTGAGAAGTCTTCGGATACCAAAGACTGAATTGAGAAAGAGACTGAGGAAAGTGGGTCCGTGGGGGGTAAGGAAAACAAGAGAAGGGGAGGACATTAGAGAAGAAAAAAATACAAGAGATCTGATTTCTAGAAGTATGGGTACATGAACAGAAACAAAATAAAAATGTTCTTGACACTCTTAATCACATGGTCTCCATCCACCCTGGCTATCTGCACTTCCTCACCATATTCACTCTTGAAATACAAAAATCAATTCCAGTTCTCTAAACCTACTGTAGAGGGTCACCATTAATATTCCAATTGCAGAAACTGCCTTGAGATTTTTAGTCCTGTATCTTAATCAAGTTTGAGTACTCTTTCTTCTTGGTAATGTTCTTCCTATGTATAATATCCTGGTTTCTCATTTTGACTAGTCTTTTAGGTCTCCTAGACAAGCTTCTTTGACCAATTCTTCCTGTTCCATAGATGTAATCTTCAGGGTTCTCTCCCCTGTTCTCATCTTATTTACCCTTTTTTCTGGGTGGTTTCATTCATGGCCTCATCTACCAACAATATATCTCATGAATCCCTTATCTCCAGCTCATTCCTCACTCCTGAGTTTCAGTCTGCTATGGCCAATGGTTTCCCCACTGGGTATTTATAGCTAAAAGTACCATTGCAAATGCAACATGCTTAAATTGGAAATGACCTTTTTATACATCCCGTCCTTCAAAGCTGTACTTCAAAGCCGGTTAAATGATAGATATCATTATACAAATAGCTGGATGAACAAAATAAGGGATTTGTTTTATGAGTTAAGAAGACAACAGAAAGCTAAATATTTAGTAATTTAGAGTTGAAGATTTTATCATAAAAGCAAAATACGTGGTATAACTGTAATTTTAAAATGTAATCTACTGTATGATGTTTTATGATCTCACTGGACTGAAATTCTACTGTGTAAAAGTTTTATTATCATTTCAATAGACTGTAAATGTGGGACCAGATCTTATCATTGTATTTCAATTCCTACAAGAGTTGTGATTAATAAATATTTGTGGAGGAATGATAAAATTATAATGATGATGATGATGATGACATTGAAAGTGTTTTGTGGCAAATTATACCTCCCACTCTTTTTGTTATATCTTAAGTACTCAGTAAACATCATTGGGTAAAATACAAAAGAGTAACTTCTTACAAATGTATTAATCATAAGTCACTCACAGCCAGCTCAAGGTATTTGATAGAGATTATTAATACTGGAGATATTTTTACCAGGCACAGGTGTACAGGAAGAAGGGAAAGGAAACTGATACAGAGGCATGGTTCTCAAGGGCTGGAAGGGAGCAGGGGAAGTTGGAGGATAGGAGTTGTATGCTCCTTGCTCACCTGAATCCTGATGTCTCAACTCCCTGGGGAATGGAAGAGGAACGGAAGAAATGGAACTATACTTAATTCCTTTGTTCCAGTCCCAGAATATTCAGAAACACCAAGGATAATTTTAGGGAAATCATGAGAGAGACTCTATGTGTGTGACTGTGTATAGAAATAGTAAAGACAGTGTTGGAGCTTTAGTAAAATAGTAAACGGAGAGGGGAAAAATGTCACTCAGGTTCTGGGTACGCAAGTGGCCATCTTTTTTCTGATCGTAAATAAAGAATATTCATGAGGAGAACCCCAAGTGCTTCTACGACACCCAGCCCAGACTGCTGGGTATATAAACATAAATATGTATAACATATATATACACACATACATATACATGTTCATACACATACCTATATACATATAATATGTAGAAAAATGAATATATTTGATATATATAAATCACTATATATTCACTATATATATGTGTGGATTTATATATATATATACAGAGAGAGAGAGAGAGAAAATCTACTCTGCTAAGTGAAAGGACAGAGCATTTACCAAGAATTAAAAGCAGAGTTAGGTTTGTAACTAAAATAGTATAGAAAATAGTATTTGAGAGAAGTCCTTTGTGAAAGGTAAGAAATCAGTGAAATGAAGAGCAGTAGTAAAACTCAAGAGAGATCAGCCCTAGATTTTAGTGGAAAACAATGTTTTCATGATTGTCTTCAGCTAACATTATTTCATTTAACCTTTCAAAATGCTTGGAAGAGAGAAGCTAAATTTCTTTTTTCACAGATGAAGAATTAACATGCAGAGAGGACAGCCACACAGATGGTGAAAACCTCACCTTTGCTACTATAGCATTACTAACATTTGTCACATAAGAAATCGCTGAGGATGTTTAATATATTGTTTAACTGCAGGATACAGTTTTATTACTTTTTCCAGTTATTCGTCTTTAGCTTTCAAATTGCTGGTTGAAAACCAAAGCTCAATAGAACTTCTCATTTATTGTTGTGAGGCTGTAAATGGTGTGGCCATTTTGCAAAGTAGGTTGGCAATTTCTTACAAATTAAATATATCCTCACCATATGATCCTACTATTATGCTCTTAGATATCTACCCAAATGATTTGGAAATTCATACATACAACAGCCTGAAAAGAATAGGGTACTATTTAATGATAAAAAGGAAGAAGTTATCAAACCACACAAAGACATAGAGTAATCTTAAATACATATTGTTAAGTGAAAAAAAAAAACTGTCTACTAATCTGAGAAAGCTACACACAGTACATACTACTTATAAGACCTTCTGAAAACGGCAAAACCATAGAAATAGTGAACAGATCATTGGTTGCCCGTAATTCAGGCAGAGAGGGGAGAATTGAGTAGACTAAGTATAGGGATTGTTACAGGACAGTAAAACCATACTGTGTAATACTGTAATACTGGATATTTAACTATGCATTTGTCAAAACTTATAAAACATTATTGTACAAAGAATAACCTTAAAGTACATCTACTAATTAAAACAAAAACACTTAGAAGTCTGGGGATCTCAGGATGGAATATGGAATGTAACAAAAGCATCCATCTCTATTTACAGATATGTGCAACTTTCCTGAGGGAGATGGGAGATAAGGATAAGGATTTCAAATATCTTTGAAAATGAGTCGAGTCTATAAAACCAAAACAAACTGTATCTAAGTACTACATTGTAGTTGATAAATTTGTTTCCCATAAAGGTACCAGTCAACAATTCTGAAAACACTATGTACACATACTACAATTGAACAAATAAGCAAATGCATATATACGCTGGGAATCAGTCTCACTGTTACTCAGTTCAATTAGAAATATAATTATCATATGATCCAGCAATTCCACTTCTGGATATCTAACCAAAAGAAATGAAAGCAGGGACCTGACAGATCTTCGTACACTGAAGTTCATAGCATCATTATTCACAAGAGCTAAAAAGTGAAAGTAATCCAAGTGTTCATTGGATAAATAAAATGTGATATATACACATAAGGGAAAGAAAAAAATCTGACACATATTACAATAGAAATGGACCTTGAAGACAATGTACTATGTGAAATAAGCCAGTCACAGAAAGACAAATACTCTATAGTTCCACTTATACAAGGTATTCAAAATAGTCAAATTTAGGGTGGTGGTTATCAGGACCTAGAAAGAGAAGGGAATGGGGAGTTTCATTTAATGAGTATGGAGTTTCAGATTGCGAAGTTTAAAAATGTTGTGGAGATGGATGATGGTGATGTTGCAAAACAGTATCTATGTATTTAATGCCACTGAACTATACATTTAAAAATGGTTAAAATGGTGCATGGCATGTTATGTATATTTTGCCACCATAAAACAAATAATAACTCATGACATGAAATTGTAGAGGAATCTGATATGTACGTTTAGTCTGCTGTTACAGTACTGGTTACTCAAAAAGATTCATGTACTTAAATGCCTAGAAAAAATTGGACTAAAACACTGATATTAAGGTTTAGTGATTTTCTAAGAAACTGTAATTCTGTGAATAAGGAAACAAAAAAGAACATAAAGTTTAAATGTGCACCAGCAGATAACAGCACTCTCATCAGTAATATAAGAAAAATACACTCCATTAAACAAATGCATTGCCCTCTCTGGTACCTTCACCTGCACCTTAATCCATATTATTACTTGCATCAATCTTGAGTCACACAGAATCACTTAAGCCTCTGAGCTATGCTCTCTGACTTTTAACATTGTACACTTCCCTCATGTAGCATATTTGTTGCTCCATAAGTAATTTGGATAGAAAACTCTTCTAACAAAAGGCCTATTAAGTTTCACTATTGCTTTTATTCATTAAGCAGTGACAGTGAAAGGATAAAAAACACCCAATAACAATAACAAAACTGAATAGCTTGTACTTTGTAAAGCCAACTGTTCAATGCACGTTTGGGAATTTTATATTGAAAATCTTTTTTAAAAATTCTAGTTTTGATTACTGGTGTAGAATAATTTGATATGGCAAAATATTGACATATAGCTGTAAATATGTGTACCATTTATTTCTCCTAAAGCTCACATAGGCGTTTCCAACATCCAGTGGTAGTGGTATTGCTCATTCTTTTATTGCATGGAGATAGGAGTCAGCCTGCTCTTCCATGTCATGTTCATTAAACAGTGGTGACTCTCATTCCATCAAAATAAATTGACTCAGAGGTGAGTACATCCTAAAATAACCCTGAGTCTGAGGAAGACTGCATAAAAACATGACCTTAACGAATAACTCTTCAATAAATGCTTCTCATGGAATCAGGTAGATTCAGGATTTCTTCTGCACTCATTTCAGGTAGTTGGAAGAGATGAATAAAATTATGGAGAATGGGCCAGATGGCATATTTGAAACCCAGTGGGATCAGCCAGATGGAATGCTGCTATTTTGCCCATTTATCTATGAATAGAAAATAGGTATGGGGATGGTCTTGAAGCCTGTTAATAACAATGATTTTCCAAAGATCTCTTATTTCTGTTGGTTGTTATGTGTATAAGTATGTATGTGTTTGATGTAGTTATATTAAATTAAAAATAGGAAAAATGAGTGGGAGTTTGTCACCATCTTTAAAAATTACTTCTGAAAAACTGAAAAGATGTACCAATTTTAAATAATTATGAGGAAAAAGCAAACAAAAATTTTGAGCTAATTAGCATTTGTCAGTGTAATATTCTGTGGGATATTCTTTATGAGAGCTGTGACCGTGTGTGTGTGATGTTTGTGTATGTGAGAGAAAATAGAAATAGAAATTGGGATAGGAAGGGAGGACTCTTACATAGGGATGATAAAGTGGTCTTGAGAAGTAAATATTTGGTGGGTTACTATGCATTTGCCACATCAAGGATTATTTGTACATTCAAGGACATTAGTTCTTTTCAATTTCCACCTGGGGGGAGGGGTAGTGATTTTCAAAGTTTGGTTTTGTTTTTGTTTATTTGAGAGCAATAGATTTTTGTTGTTGTTTTTTTCTTTCAATCAAATGGCAAATACATTTGTAGCACAGAGAGCCAGAACACACACACACACACACACACACACACACACACACACATTTCATCAAATGACACTTGCCCTTACTATAAGTCATGCACTTTGATAGTTTCTATCATATTTTACTCTATTCTAGTTACTAATTAAATGCTGGTTGTGATCCATTAAATTGATTTTATTTCTCATTAATAGGTTACAAGCACAAAAGTATTGCCATAGAGAGTCTGATAAATTAAAATGATTTCGGCTTAAGTGTTCATCCTTAATCTTCCGTATTTTATCTCTCCTTTGTAGACATTTCTGATAACCAGTCAAAAACTCCCAAAATAATATTTTCCTCTCATTGAAACCATAATAGTTGTACTTCAATTGTACTATTTCAGTTTATTTTGCAACCCTCTGTTCAACTTTTTTAAGATCAACTTTTCCTTAAACCAGAGACACTTGCTAAAGAGTCAGGCAAATTACTTAAGTTGCAGCAAACAAACTGCAAGAAATGATGTTTCTTCTGTTAAAAAGAAAGCCACAGGTACAAAATGGAGCCACTTAGGTTAAGGCCCCAAGTCAGCAAACTGAGATTTAATTCACTCTAACCTAATTGTAGTTTCAACCCCCCAGAACTACAACCTTTAACCACTCAACATGGGAATTTCCTGGTCAGCACTAGGACATGCATTGATAGACTCCTTCCATTCCCCCTTGGAGGGTGACCTTGCCTAAAACAATGGATTCTATAATTTCCTTTTATCTGCTCCCTCTCAACCTTTAAAACCCTCCCCCCAGCCCCCACCTTTGAAACTTTTCTCCACTTGCTAGGTAGGATGCTGCCCTATTCACAAATCCATTAATAAAGGCAATTAGGTCTTTACATTTTTTGAACTTTTGTTATTTAACACTTCTAATAAACCAACATCTTCTTGCCTCATATAAAAACTAGCAGGAGTAATGGGAAGCAAGTTTCAGGCAGCGGTCTTCCTGTAACTTGCCATTTGTTGTTTTCCTGAAGTTCTAACTTTAAGGGGGATCAAAGTGTGAGATGAGCAAAGAATGCATTTCGGCACTGATCTCCAACCCCTGAAGACCCGGCGATCCAGGCAAGTGTGATTCACACTGGTTCAACCTCCCATCCCTTTGCCTCCTCTTTGTGCTCCAGTATTTTTCAAGTTCAATTCCTTGTTGTTGCCCTGCTTATCATTGTACTTTTACATTAACCTTGAGCTCAGCAGTCCCAGTTGGTATAGCTCTGTTACTTGAAGCAAAAACCAACTTTTTTCTTTCAAGTTAGAAACTTTTTGTATTACTTTTTGATGAAAATAGTTCACTGCTGGAAACTGCTCTAACTCCCCCATAAGACTTAGTCCATGGTCCTGGATTTTCAGAGGCCTTTTCCACCCCTTAGGTGCTTTTCAATAGATCACTTTATTCAGTTATCTATAGGGTGCCTTCAAAATGTTCCTGTGAAGGTGTGTGTGTATTTGCACCTCTTGAAATCTTTCGAAGCTTGACTGAACACAGCTAATGGTAAACCGGAATCAGGTTTAAAACCTAGGCCTTAAAAAATTTAAGAAGATAAAACAATGCAATTGACCTCTTGAGAAACTAACTGTGCTTTTTTATGATCTTTGCTTACTATCTATACCCACTTACCTTATGGCAGGGTACTCATCGTGCCTACCATTAAGTATGTGCTCAATGTACTTTGCTCTTAAGTTTTATTATCACTCTAAACCTTTTCATGTTTCTTTCGTAGTTCTAGATCATTCATACATAATCTAAAAATTACTTGGAGATTGATGTATAGAATCTAGGAACTAAGGGGCAATCTGCCACCAGATAGGAATCTAGAGCCCTGAGTTCTAGATGTGACTCATCTAAGAATGAGCTGTAGTTCATTTGGTCAGATTATTTAAAATCTTGGGTCCTTAATTTCACCAAATGAACACTAGATTAGGTAGGATATATGATCGTTACAGTGCATTTCTAGCAAGAATGGAGATATAGAGATATAAATAGAGACAGAGATATGCCTTAGCCATTGCAATTTAGAAACTAGTAATAAAAGGGAGGGTTAGCAAGCAAGCCAACAGACCAGTTTCAGATGCTGTCTGAAGAAATGTTAAATATTCTGGTTGAAAATTTTTCTGTATTGATCACAATTTGAGTCTTACAAATAAAATTTAGATTTTACATAATCGAATGAATATAGAATTGGTGAGAGAATTGAACACTTTAGGTTCTTGTTTTGGTTTTTCTTTGTTTTGTGTCTATTGCTTTTCTTTTGGTTTATTCTTCTGGTTTTAGTATAGAAAATTAACAAATTATTCAAAATATCTGGTTTTGAATTTTTAAGAACAATGCCATCTCTGTTCTACTTTATTTCAACTCCATAGGTTTCTCCATAGTCTAAGGAAAATACCCAAAGTGCCCATTATTAGCAATTATAATAAATTATGCAGTGTCTAAAAATGGAATGTTACTAAATAAAACAAATCAAGAAGATGATTTTAAATATCTAAATAAATAGATTATAAAGTGTTTGGGACAATTAACTTGAATCAAGGAGAAAAACAAACAAAAGAACACTTTCTGTTATTCTTTCGGATTATATTTTAGATATATTTTAGATGGTAATTTAGATAACTGGTTCACACACTTGCAATGCTTCTCAAAATGAGTGGAAATATTTAGATAAGCAGCATTATTTTTAAAATGTCACTAATACAAACTACTCAATTTATTTGGAGTCAATTTTAAATTGCAATTTCCATTTTCATGCCTCAGATCCCTTAAAAAGCTTTGCCACTGATGTCAGGAGAGGTTAATTGTATTCTCATATAGTGATGTTATTAAAGTATTTAATATTCAAAGATCTGAAATCACTTTTCAAATACTTCATTTTTAGCAACCTATACATGTTTCCTTTTTTCATTATAAAGCAAACTCTTCTACATCATGAAGTTATATTAACAATTTGTGTTCACCTCATTTTTTAAGCCTTAAGTTTTCTTTTTTTTCTTTTTTTTCCCTAGCAATAATTCAGGGTTTTTTTGTTTTTTGTTTTTATTGTTGTTGTTTTGCTCTATTCCTAAAAATAGTTTATTTCCCCTCATGGTGTTTTCGAGTTTTGGCTTCACAGAATTTGAATTTTTTTTTATATTTTACTGATTTCCATGACAATGCTATCACTTTCCTCTTTGCCTTCCTTAGTTTACAAAATAGTAATTGGCAAATGATATTTACTCTTGCTCTTAATGACAATTAAATGCAACTTAACATAACACTTTGCTTGAAAGTATAACATGCTAAAAAAAAAAAAAAAGAAAGCTATTCAGTAAAGTCTGAAATTTAAGTTGTCATCCAATAGAGCAGGTCTGATATTAAATTTTTCTTATGAAGAAAACATCACAAATCGAGGGTATGCAGAGGTATGTTGTGTAACTTCCTCATTGCAAAGGAGTTGATCTGCGAGGAAAAGATAACAAAGAGGAATTTTACACACATATTGAAAATAAAATGAGAGAGAAGGAAAGGAGCAAGAGAAAAGAAGGAAGTGTTGTTGAAGTATGTGTAACCTGAATGGCACTTAGAAAGTTCGTTCATTTTTGTTAACCTGGGCTACCCACTGGCATTGACTGGGTACAAGCACTAGCTCCTCAACCCTTGTCAGTGCTGATAACGGCCCTAATTCCTGGCCAGCAGCAATGGTAACATTCTCACCTGCTAATTGTCATGGTCATGTTGGCAATGGCTATGAAAGCAATGGAGTATTTGGGACACTGCAGGAGAAACACAACTCAGGAGAACTCAGGAAATCTTTGATATGGGCTTAAATTACCAAATATTTGCAAACATACTAAGCCAGGACAAGAAAGATATGCATGCCAAAGTAATTACAACTTATGAGCAGCTCGTCTCATTTCTGCATAGAATATTTCATTGAGTGGGGTGCCTGGGGGGCTGTTGTTTAAGCATCTGCCTTCAGCTCAGGACACGAACCCAGAGTCCTGGGATTGAGCCCCGCAGCATCCAGCTCTTGCTTAGCGGGGAGCCTGCCTCTCCCTCTCCCTCTGCCTGCTGCTCCCCCTGTTTATATTCTCTCTGTGTCAAATAAATAAATTAAATCTTAAAAAAATACATTTCAATGACCTCTTCCTATTCTTTTCAACAACTTTTAGTTTTGTTTCTTCAATCCATACTTACTACAAAAGGCTTCCTTTCCACCTAGAAATACTTTTTCTTTGCATTTAAAGTGTCAGAGCCTCTAGCTAAAGGCCACTTCTACACATTTTGGTTTATAAAGTGAACACAGGCATACTAATTATTTTTGCAATTTTCTTCTTTTTAATAAGGTCCCCTAAGCATTGCTCTGATTTCAAAAGGCTAGAGTTGTTTCCAGGCTCAGAATTAGGAAAAAGTCTTGTTGATAAGTCCTTGATTCCAATGACTCAGTTTATGTCAAGGTATGGCAGTTATTGCACATTAATTAATATCTTCAATGTCAACATATTTTGATTTCTGATTATATGTATAAATCTCCATTGCTCACTTCTTTGTTGTTTTTGATTACCTTGAATAGTGAAAAATATCCTTTGGTTGTTATTATTGATAATTGTTTCTATATTTAATAACTAATGCATAATTTAAGTATCAATTTTTACATATGTTGACTCAATACAATTTATCTTTATTTTCTGCAACATTTAAAATAGTGCGGTTAGCAGTTATTATTTTAAATATCATGGCCTTGAGTATCTTGAACTCAATTTTCTTAACATTATGGCATTTGTTCATTCTTTTTTTTTCTTTGTTCTTTTTTTTCTTAGTAAGTGTGTATATGAGATTGTGGTATGAACATTTGTAATTGTCATTTGTGTATGTTATTGTTACTATTTTCAGTTAAACAACTGAAACTGTTTGCCAACATTTTTCAAAAAGTTTCTCTTTTTTTATTACTTCAGTAAAATAACAGAAATATAATCATAGGTTTGTTTAATACAGGCAAAGTCTTTGCTAAAAAAATCTACATTGAATAATCCAGTAGAAATGACAGACCACATTTCAGGACATAGTAAGACAACTGAAAGAGAATGGGTTAGGGATGCATGGATATTTAGATAATTAGCCTGATTTTATACTTTACCTGGTTAAATCATATATCTGTTTTGAAATGTAAAGTGATTAAAATTAGTGGAAGCTTATATGTATAAATATAAGATTTTATAGAAAATTAATAGATTTTATATATAAGCAATACCAAACACACATTTCTTATTCTAGAGAACAAATACCTTTTAGATAAAATTTTTTAAAAAAATCTATTGGCATGTTATTTTGATTGGTAAATTGTGTGATTTTTAAGAATATGTTTTTTTGAAATTAAACTTGTATGTTTATACATGGAAATAATATTATTCTAACTAACTCTCTAATTTAACTTACCCAACTTTGAGCACGTATCTTTCTTGCAGTGGATCAATGAAAAGGAGGCATTTTTAGGTTACTTTTCCCAGAACAATATTAATACATAACAAAATCTAATGATTAAAAGCCCTTGCCTTCTCTAATTTCTGAATAAGTCCTATTTTTTGCTTCTATTTATAATTTCACACTTAAATTTAAGTGGAGCAAATAAAGTGTATGTTTAAGAAAATACATATAGGTAAGTCAGTGAAGTTTTATCAACATCCTCTCTCATGAATGTTTAACAAGCTGAACCATTTATACTTTAGTAGATTAATGCAAATAACTTTCTAGTGTGCTGCTTAATATTTAGAGTTACCTGTAAAATTTACAGTTTCTCAAGAAGCCTAAAGCGAGCTTACTGAATTTGTGCATATCTGAAAGCACATGTTTTGATCAGAAACACTATTTTAATAGTTATATACATTGGCATGCTAAAAACTTGAAATGCTTTCAAGGCTAAAATGCATTTAAGGTCAGCCTGCTGATACTGTTTTATTCAGAGATTCAGTCTCTTCTAAAAATTGTGGGGTTTGGAGATGGGGAAGGGGTAGGCAGAAAAGGAAACTTGTGAGGAACTTTTTATATACAGAGCCCAGAAATCTGTACCTACTTCACCTTACAAAGAACGTTTTCTGTAGGACCAAAACATTTGTTAAACACGTGACAAGACTCTAGTGCTCTTTGTAGACCTTCTGTCTCTTCTTTTCCAGAGAATATAATTTAAAACCAGTCTATAGACCTTTCCTCAACCCTAGACTCTACTAGAAATCTAGGAGGCAAGTCAGTCTTATGTCAGCGGTTTCTCAGTGCTGCTCAGTGCCTAAATCTGGTATTCTTTCTGCTAAATAAACTCTGGTTTGATTCTCCTTTTGATTCTCATTCTTCTGGATTGATAGTCCTCTTTGGTATCTAAACTTTTCTTTCCAGCAATTAGAGACCTTTTCTCAAACTTCTGATCCATTATCAGATCTCCTTAAATCTACCTCCCTGTAATTCTGGATCTTAGCCTCACTGGTTGATAAATTCAATCCCAATGTTCAGACTTTCTGGATTCCTCATATCATCTGTTGATGAGCCTTGGCCCAATTTTTTGAACCTTTATATGCCGGAATAATTCTCATCACCAAAGCTGCAATTGTAAGACAGAATAAAACAAGAATTAACAATTTGACCAGCTTGGTGGGTATGAAGATGTCATATTTATTGAAAATATTTAAAATGTCTTATCATCATAAATCAATGATTCCATTGAAAGTATGATGGTTCTTTAAATATATAAAGCCATATTGTAATACTCCACTTTTATAACTATAAATTGATGATTCTTCTAGTTAAATATGATATATTCCAAATTTATTATACCTGTTATACATTTCTGACAAACAAGTTAGGATCTTTCAACATTTATTACATTTCTACTAAGTGCTGGTCATCATAAGACATTTTGAGTAAATTTTTTAAAAACACTAAAGATATATGGTCCCTTCAGGAACTTTTTAACCTAGGAGTAAGGCATGGAATAAATGAATCCTGGTCCACTGGACAACATCAGTTTCAGTGCAAGGGAAATACAGAGTTAGCTACTCTGATTAAATGTAAATATATGCTTAAATTAAAGGATTTGAAAACTCATGAAGGCTAAAAATCCAAAGGACTGAGGAGTGGTTAATGCAAGATTGTATTAGGCAACCTTTATAGAATGGTGATGCTGTCAAGAGTCAGGGGCATTGTTATTCAGCAGAAGTCAGCATGGATTAAAAAAGATTTATGAAAATATTGGTACAAAAGTTCTCGCCTTAGAAAGTTCACAGGAACAATTTTATGTGAGAGTTATCTTGCCATAGTCTGAGTGGTATCAAAAATACATGAGGAGCTTTATGCTGAGTGACATGACATCAGAACCTATTACTGGCTTTGAGAGTGATTTAGGATTAGGAAGGATATTATAAAACAAGAAGTTATACAAGTAGTCATTAGTCAAACATAGCTCTAGTGTGACGGAAACTACTTAGCAGGATGCACGGGATATTTTAACTACATTTAAAACTGAAAACCAAAGTATCGATAGATTTTAAGTAAGAATAAATGATTGGGGAAGAGTATTTCATAATGGCATAAGTCGTTTCCTCTGAAAAAAGTGCTTCAGGAAATTGTATTTGCCACACATCTCAATATTGTTTTATCTAATAATAGGATTCGTTTTCATATGCATGCTCAATACATTTTTTTTTTTTTTTTGAGACCATCAAACCCACTCTGAGACTTTAATAGCTCTTTTAGGGACATCACATTTTTACCATGAGAACCCTTACACAAGGAGGAAGTCAAAATTCCAGCCAGACAGTACTATTATTTAGTTCAGTAAGATGAGAACTCGAGTAATTTTAAGGCTTTTACCATTTCCTAGGTTTTTAGGCTCTCCTAAAGTAGTCCCAGTAGGATGTATAAATCTCTTCTTCACAATTGTGGGCACAGTTAAAATTATTAAAATTAGAAAACTCTATCGGAGCAAAATTCAAATTGAATATAATTAAATACATGGGAAATTATATGGCTATCATTTTTTTTTTTTATTATATGCAGTGCGGTCTGGTAAATCAGTTCTTAATTAATTTCCTTATTTGTAGTGTTTGCCAATTTCTGAGCTACAAATACTCGCTCCATGGTCAATATCATGCTACCAATGCTGTAATAAGTGGCTTACAAAATTCTAGAATATTTAAGGGGTGCCTGGGTGGCTCAGTGGGTTAAACATCTGCCTTCAGGTCAGGTCATGAGAAATAACAAAATAAAAAGCAAAATAACAGGTCATGAGAAATAACAAAATCAGAGTATTTAATTGATTACACATAAAAAGAGGCTATAATGTGGAGCATAATGAACAGATCTTTTTAAAGATTTTATTTATCTATTTGAGAGAGAGAAAGAGAGCACAAGCAGGGCAGGGGGAGAGGGAGAGGGACAAGCAGACTCCCTGCTGGAGCCAGGCTCCCTGCATCACACTCCCTGCTAAGTGGAGAGTCTGCTTTTCTCTCTACTGCTCCCCTCTGCTATGCTCTTTCTCTCTCTTTCTCTGTCAAATAAATAAATAAAAATTTTTAAAAATTCTAGAATATTTAAAAATTGGTGCTCATGAACCAGTCGTATGGGCTCCAGCACAGCTCTAATAAATGATTCTTTAACTTAACAGGTATGGAAAAAGGCCTCTTTATTGCACAGGATTTTGAAAGAATAATAAGTGCTAAATTTAGTAAGTAAATATATAAAGTTATAGTTTTCCACCTGGGAGTTCTCAGCAAAATGATCTTACCCTAATTAATCAGTACTCCTATTCTCTCCATAGCCCCACCCATAGTGAAATCACCCAGTGATTTCCAAGACTGGATGCTTTAGCCCTGTTTCAGTCCTTGTCAGATGGCCATCCCTGGGTTTACAGGTGAACAGGCTTTGTCCTCAAGCAGAATGCAAATAAGACAGCTTCACTTAATCCTCCCACAACCCTTCTGATTTTTCAAAAAAAAAAAAATTAAAAGTTGGACTGGAAACCTAACCAAAGAGGCAAAGAATCTATACTCAGAGGCAAAGAATCTATACTCAGAAAACTATAAAGTACTCATGAAAGAAATTGAGGAAGAGACAAAGAAATGGAAAAATGTTCCATGCTCTTGGATTAGAAAAACAAATATTGTGAAAATGTCTATGCTACCTAAAACAATCTACACATTTAATGCAGTTCCTATCAAAATCCCATCCATTTTTTTTCAAAGAAATGGAACAAATAATCCTAAAATTTATATGGAACCAGAAAAGACCCCAAATAGTCAGAGGAATGTTGCAAAAGAAAGCCAAAGTTGGTGGCTTCACAATTCTGGACTTCAAGCTCTATTACAAAGCTGTCATCATCAAGACAGTATGGTAGTGGCACAAAAACAGACACATAGATCCATGGAACAGAATAGAGAGCCCAGAAATAGACCCTCAACTCTATGGTCAACTAATCTTTGACAAAGCAGGGAAGAATGTCCAATAGAAAAAAGACAGCCTCTTCAACAAATGGTGTTGAGAAAATTGGATGGCCACATGCAGAAAAATGAAACTGGACCATTTCCTCACACCACACAAGAAAATAGACTCAAAATGGATGAAGGACCTCAATGTGAGAAAGGAATCCATCAAAATCCTTGAGGAGAACACAGGCAGCAACCTCTTCGACCTCAGCCACAGCAACTTCTTCCTAGGAACATTGCCAAAGGCAAGGGAAGCAAGGGCAAAAATGAACTATTGGGATTTCATCAAGATCAAAAGCTTTTGCACAGAAAAGGAAACAGGTAACAAAACCAAAAGACAACTGACAGAATGGGAGAAGATATTTGCAAACGACATATCAGATAAAGGGCTAGTATCAAAAATCTATAAAGAGCTTAGCAAACTCAACACCCAAAGAACAAATAATCCAATCAAGAAATGCGCAGAAGACATGAACAGACATTTCTGCAAAGAAGACATCCAGACGGCCAACAGATACATGAAAAATGCTCCACATCACTCGGCATCAGGGAAATACAAATCAAAACCACAATGAGATATCACCTCACACCAGTCAGAATGGCTAAAATTAACAAGTCAGGAAATGATAGATGCTGGCGAGGATGTGGAGAAAGGGGAACCCTCTTACACTGTTGGTGGGAATGCAAGCTGGTGTAGCCACTCTGGAAAACAGCATGGAGGTTCCTCAAAAAGTTGAAAATAGAGTTACCCTACGACCCAGCAATCACACTACTGGGTATTTACTCTAAAGATACAAATGTAGTGATCTGAAGGGGCATGTGCACCCAAATGTTTATAGCAGCAGTGTCCACAATAGTCAAACTATGGAAAGAAGCTAGATGTCCATCAAAGATGAATGGATAAAGAAGAGGGTGTATATATACAATGGAATACTATGCAACCATCAAAAGAAATGAAATCTTGCCATTTGCGATGATGTGGATGGAACTAGAGGGTATTATACTTAGCAAAATAAGTCAATCAGAGAAAGACAACTATCATATGATCTCCCTGATATGAGGGGAGTGGAGATGCAATGTGGGGGGTTTGGGATGTAGGAAAAGAATAAATGAAACAAGATGGGATCAGGAGGGAGACAAACCATAAGAGAGTCTTAATCTCACAAAAGAAACTGAGGGTTGCTGGGGGAAGAGGGGTCGGGAGAGGGTAGTGGGGTTAAGGACATTGGGGAGGGTATGTGCTGTGGTGAGTGCTGTGAAGTGTGTAAACCTGGCGGTTCACAGACCTGTACCCCTGGGGCTAATAATACATTATATATTTATAAAAAAATTAAAAAAAAAAAAGTTGGACTGGAAAAAAAATAATGGAAAATAAAAATTTCAATTTTCCAGATGAGACAACTCTAGCTCCAAGGCATCCAGTAATTTTCTTAAGATCATTCATGCAATGGTTCAGATACTTCCCAGCCCTTTCTCTTTTTACTGTATGTCCCTTGGCCACATTTTATGTCAATTTCTGGTCCCAGCAACATGGTGAGATGGATGAAAGAGGACTTCATCTATTAACATATATAGTTGTGCTGAGAAGAAGATATCCATGAGTATGAGAAAAAGAAGAGGCTATAAAGTCAAAGCAGGAGTCCCGAAAACTGATGTTACATAAACACAGAGAGTACTGGACCAGATATAAGCAATAGGGATGAGGGAGTCAACTTTCAATACCCAAGAAAAACAAATATGCTTTGTCCAGTCCTAATACAGAAGGTAAATTTGTATTCCATTTATCCAAGGAAGAGATTAAAACAATAACAACAACAACAAAAGAAAAGAAATAAAAACAAAAATTTGCATCTGTCCAGATCATTGGGCTTACAAAGGTAAGAAAATATAGGCTCAGAAATCTCAAAGTCCTTGCCTTCTGATACACTCAAGAAATGAATCCAGTTTATGTACCATGTTGCTCCTTTCCTAAGTTCAGAAATTAATAATTTAAGTGTGGACCTATGAAAACTGTAAAATGCCAGAGAAAATCAAATGACAAAAGATTCGGTAAAACAATTTGACTACCTAAGCTATGCATGATTTTACAAGAAAAAAAAATAAAACTCTTAATGAAGATGAGCTAACAATATAAAATTTCAATCTCAAAAGGAAAATTATGCTCCTGAGGTGCCTGCTGACAGAACAAAGGATAGGAATTAAAATTTTAAGAAGTTATGATTGTAGTACAACCTATGAGAAATAACAAAATCAGAGTATTTAATTGATTACACATAAAAAGAGGCTATAATGTGGAGCATAATGAACAGACCTTTTAAAGATTTTATTTATCTATTTGAGAGAAAGAAAGAGAGAGAGAGAAAAAAAGAGAGAACAAGCAGGGGAAGAGGGAGAGGGAGAGGGACAAGCAGATTTCCTGCTGGAGCCTGATGTGGAATTCATCCCAGGACCCTGAGATCATGACCTAAGCCGAAGGCAGACGTTTAACCAACTGAGCCATCCAGGTGCCCCTATAATGAACAGATTTTTAAAATAAATAAATTCTAGCAATAAATGTGTATGTAATAATAAAATTGAAATGCTGAAGAAATAGATTAAATATAGTTAAAGAGAGTCTTGAGTGTCTACCAGATGTAGCTAAAGAGAGACTTGAGTGTCTACCAGATGTAAAGCACCAGACTTGATGTTAGGCGTATGCCTGAGCATAACAGTCAAAATTTAGAAGTTTTCCATCTATACACCTTAGGCCAAAATGATAAATAATGGCAACTTTATGGATTCCTCCTAAGACATGATTTCTAATGACTCAAAAATTTTCCCTATATTGAAGAACATAAAAAATCTCAAATGCCCTTTTGTACATCAATACTCATAAAAAGTATAAGCTTTAGAGGACACTTTTCCTTTGAATACCAGAATGCATGGCATTATAGGAAGTGGTGCTCATAAGACAAATCTTGCCATGGGGTGTCTGGTGGCTCAGTCAGTTAAGCATCTGCTTTCAGCTCAGGTCATGATCCCAGAGTCCTGGGATCAAGTCTCACATCAGCATCCCTGCAGAGCCTCCCTTCTACCTCAGCCTCTGCCTCTCTCTCTCTTTCTCTCATGAATAAATAAAATCTTAAAAAAATAAAAGTATTTCTTTAAAAAAAAAAGACAAATCTTGCCTTGATTGTTATTATTAAATTTTTGCTTTTGTTGGGAAGATTAAATGTGAAATCCTTAGTATCTAGTATAATGCTTATCATATAGTCTGTATTCAATAAAACAGTAGTTCTTTTTGATTTTGTAAACAGAATTTAAAATATACTGTAAGAAGTAGACTTATCAAACATTTTAGGAAATTTCCAATAAAATAAAATATAACCTACAGTAGAATTTAAATAGTGGATATATAATCATGCTCCAGGAGTTTCACTTTCCCAGAAACTCTGTGGTGCATATCAACATTCTTAGAATGCAGCTACTGCTTCCTCCTTCCTATTCCAAAACAGCACTGTAGCACCTGTGTCTTACCAATATCTCTTTCTACAATTTCCTTCTTTCAAACTTAGAAGTACTATGTATATTCCTTTAAAAGAATAACTTCTAACCCCTTTTGGTCTTATGAAGAAAGATCATATTCAAATCTTCATTTTAGAGATTAATGTAGTCATTTTGTTTTGCTGCATTTCAAATTATCATAATTTAGTGGTTCAAAACAATACATATTTACTACCTCATAATTTTGTAGGTCAGGAGGTTGGGTGGAGCATGAGTAGGTTTTCTTCTCTGAGTTTTGCAAAGCTAGAACCAATACTTAGGTCAGGTTGCATTCTCATCTGGAATTCAGAATCTTCTTGTAAGCTCATTGGTTGTGTCAGGTGATTGCAGGATTGAGGTCCCCATTTCCTAACAGGCTGGGTCGGGGGTTGTCACTCTTAGTTCCTAAAAGCCTTCTGCATTCTTTGGCATGTGACCTCTCAATCTTCAAAGCTAGCAATAGAAAATTCCCTTAATGAATCAAATCTTCAATGCCAAAAAGAGCCCTGTCCATTCTAAGGGCTTACTAGATTTGGTTAGGCCCACCAGATGGTCTTATTTTTAGTCACCTGATTTGGGATATTAATTATAGCTGCAAAACCCTTTTACTGCAGCACCTAGATTAGTGTCTGATTAAAGAAGGAGAAGGTAGGTATACAACAGGGCATGGGAATCATGGGTCTATCACTGAATTCTACCTTCCATAATTAAAAAGTGTAGGCTCAGAGAAAAATAATAATTAAAAATCACATGATTGGTTAAAAAAAATCAGGATAATATTAAATTCTACATAATTTTGTTAATTTCCCTGTACTACACTCTCCCATTCTTTTCCCATTATCTTCTGGTCTTCCTCAGTTACTCAAGGAAATTCCATACATATTTTTTCTTCTTTCACTCCTATATTTTTTCTTTTACCCCCCTCACTTTGAATTTATTTCTTAATTATTTACTCAACACAAATCCTAAATAAATGAGAAAGAATAAATGAATAACTAACTAAATAAATAAATGGTGCTTATTCCATTTGCCCTTGGGATGATAGAGGATAAGTACTGAAAATGGAAACAGGAATATTATTAGGAAGCTATTTCAGTAACATATGCAAAATATGATGATTGCTTAGACTAGGATGATATGAGTGGTGAGGAAGAGATGTACTCAGATTCTGGATTTATAGTTAGATTGGGTGTGAGAGAAGTCAAGAACAAGTGACCAGGTTCTTTACTTGACCCCGTGTTAGAGCGGACATTATGTACAAAGTCAAGAAAGACCCATGGATGGGTAGATTTTAAAGGTGAATTATGTGAAGAATTCAAAAATTGAATATGCTGACTTTGAGGTAGAAACTCAATTATTGAATAGGCAGTTGTGTATGTGAGTCAACAAGCATTACTGTGCTGAGATATAAACTTGGAAATCTTTGACATAGAAACTACTTAAGCCTCAAAGTAGTTCAGTTTGTCTAGAAAAAAGCAAATTTAAATAGAGAGTATAAGGGTCTATGAATTGATTCCTGGGTTATTCCAACATTTAGAGGTTAGAAGGATAAGAGCTTTGTAGCAAAGTGGAATGTGAATTAGAAGATTCAAGAGGTAGATAATCTCAAAGGCCAAGTGAACAAAGTATTTCAAGAACAAAGTAAGCAACTATTTAACTGGTAGATGAATTAAAATTGATCCTGAGAAAGTGACCATTTAACATGACAATGTGAATATGATTGGAGAACAATTTCATTGGATTAATGAGAATCAAATGAATTTATGAGAAAACGGGAAATCAGGGATTGGAAACAATGAGTATACACAATCTTGTTGAGGAGTTTTGCTATAGGTAGAGCTGAGAAATGAAGTGTGAGAGTGAGAGAGAACTTTTTTTTTGAAATTGAAATGACTATACCATATTTGTATGTTTATAGGACTGAGAAAATAGAAAGGAAATTTGGTGTTACTGGGGAAGAAACAACTTCAGAATTGATTTCCTTGAGTGAAGAGTAGATGTGATCCATTGCAAATGGAATGGGTATCTTGGATTTTCTACAAGGAAGGAAAGAAGAATGTAGAGGTTGGTAGCTTGGTGAGAGACCATGTAAAATTTCTCTCTTGATTGCTTTGTTTTCAGTTACCCATCTGTCTATCTATCTATTGATATATTTCAGATATATAAATCTGTAAAACCTATAATAAATTAATTATGAGAAATTCACTATGAGAAATAAGATTACCTCTAAAGACACATTAAGTTGCACCTCTAAAGACACATTAAGTTGCTCTAATCCTAACTAGTGTTTGTCTTCACTCAAGGTTATCACACAAAATAAATATCCATGCATAGATTTTTAGTAACTTCTAGAAACGTAGAGGGAATATGACTAGCAGCCCTAACATACAAAGAGGAAAATATCCTTGTTATAGGGATTTGGGTTATTAATGAATTGATAATGAATAATATAATTATACTACCTCCCCAAAATAATCTAGAGGTACAGAAAATGTATCTTTACAAATTTCCCCATAGTGGGAAAAAAAAATTTCCATAAAGTTAACCTAAAGACACAGAGGAAAAGTCATGTGTGGAGCCTTGCGGATCAAAGGACATACCACGGTTACAAAGCAATTTCCTAGTCTTGCTAGAGAATTATGCAGTGAAAAAAAGATTCACATTATTTTTTAAGATAACATGAAAACTTTCAATTTTATACTCTAATGGTCTTAGTCCCTCTCAAAATGCATTATTTCCTGTGCATAAGAAGCTGTTATGTATTTGTTTAGTCTACAGATATGTGTGGGTTTTTTTGAATTACATTCAATTTAAATCTGGTATTAAAAGGAGACACTGCAAATTAAGAGAGTCATCTTACTGACTCTTTTAGAAAAAGAAATAAGATTGTATACAGGAAAATGATTTTTTTTTCCAAAGCTACAATTCAAAATGACATTGGGCACTATACTACTTTCATCATTTTTTCATTAGAAATATATGTAACATGATCTGTAGCGATAAAATATTAGGCCTGATTTTAATATACCACACATACATTTAGTGATCTCCTTTCAAAGGTGGCCATTATGCTGTCCTTTCTGAAATAATAAGCATTAAAATGGCAATAAACAACAACTGTGTGTTATGCCCATCTTTATGTGCAAAAGAAAGCAGAATCAATGGGTGACTGATGTAAGCAAAAACATAAAACCTCCAAAAGGCAAAAGTATGCACTGGAAAGCACAGACAACTAGTTGGAACTTGGTGGCCAAAACTGGAAGGGGTTTTGTTCATTCCAATAATGAATGTATGCATGTGTCCATAGAAAGTTCTGAAGCTACCTGAGCATTGTATATCCTGTGAACTCTTGCAACTAACCAGTAAGGACTCTCTTCTAGGAGGATGACCCCCACTTATCAGAAGCTATTTAGAATAGAAAGAAATTGAACAGAATAGGAAAAACAGAAATCAAGTAATGAAAAGATCTAGTTGAAAAAACCAGAGCTTGGTAACAGAGCCAGGAAATGTCATAAAATAAATCATCATCATTGTTTAACACTACCTTAAACTTTCATAAAGGAAGACAATCTATCTGATTCAAGAATGCTTAGAATTTAAGTAAACTAAAATTACATATAAGGACACCTGGGTGGCGCAGTCAGTTTAGCAAAAGACTCTTGGACTCTTGGTTTCAGCTCAGGTCATGATCTCAGGGTGGGGAGATTGAGCCCCACATCAGGCTCTGCACCCAGCATGGAGTTTGCTTAAGACTCTCTCTCCCTCTTGGTGTGCCTAGGTGGCTCAGTGGGTTAAAGCCTCTGCCTTCAGCTCAGGTCATGATCCCAGGGTTCTGGGATCGACCCTCGCTTCGGTCTCTCTGCGCAGCAGGGAGCCTGCTTCCCTTCCTCTCTCTCTGCCTGCCTCTCTGCCTACTTATGATCTCTGTCAAATAAATAAATAAAATCTTAAAAAAAAAAGACTCTCTCTCCCTCTATTATGCTAAGCAAAATAAGTCAATCATAAAAAGATAATTACTATATAATTTCACTCATAAATGGAATTTAAGAAGCAAAACATAGGATCATAGGAAAATGGTGGGAAAAATAAAACAAAATCAAAGAGGTGACAAACTATAAGAGACTTAACTATTGGGAAAAAACGGGATTGCTGGAGGGCAGGTGGGTGGGGAATGGGGTAACTGTGTGATAGGAATTAAGGAGGGCACTTGATGTAATTAGCATTGAGTATTATATAAGACTGATGAATCACTGAACTCTACCTCTGCAACTAATAATACATTATATGTTAATTAATAAAATTTGTTAAAAAATAAAGAATAAATAAATAAGCTCTCTCCCTCTTCCTCTGCCCCTCCCTCCTTTCTCTCTCACTCAATTAAGTACATGAATCTTTAAAAACAAAAAAGCAAATAAAATAAAATTGTATATATATATGAACAACAACAAAAAAATAACATTACATCCTACCCAAGGCTACTATAAGGCAAAGAGAAATAAAGAAGTAACTTCTCTACAGAAAACAAAAGGGAACCAGAAAGCAGGCTCAAAAGAACATATTAAAACTGTACTGTACTATTTCAAAATGAGCTGAAAAATACCAAAAATATTATGTAATGTATAAAAAAAATTTAACTGAGAAAACTTTAGAAATTGGATATAGACTCAAAAAAGAATTAGAAATAAAACATTTACATAAGAAAACTAAACTAGAATATGCAAGGAAATAAACACAACAGATATAGCTCTATTAGAAATACAAGCTAAAAAGAAAAAAGAAGTTAAGATTAAAAAAATGAAGAAATAAGAATTTGAAAGTGAAAAATATTGTTGATAAGTAAAATGAAGAGAAACTGAATCTCAGGAATCTTATCTATACTTAGATCTCTCCTAAATTGAAAAATCAACCTTGAGCTTGAGCCTAATGTCATAAGAGAAAAAACTTATAAGTAGTTCTATAAATGAGTGTCTAAATGATAGAAAAATGTATATACTATTTTAGACAGAGTGTAGATTAGTTGCTTTTAAAGCATGGCTGTAATTTATTTTTTCTATTTCTCCTGTTATAGACTAAATGATTGTGCCCTTACAAAAGTGTTATGGGGAAACTTAATCCCCAGTGTGATGATATTTGGAAATGGGGGGACCTTTGGAAGGTGATTAGGTCATGAGGGCAAAACCCTCATGAATAGAATTAATGCTGTTATAAAGGAGACCCCAGAGATATCCTTTTCCCCTTCTACCATTTAAGGACACAACCAGAGGAAAATGGTCTAGGATCTAGGAACTAGGAAGTTCCTCACCAGACACTGAGTCTGCCTGGCTTTGATCTTAGACTTCCTAGGCTCCAGAACTATAAGAAATAATTTTCTATTCTTTAAAATTCACCCAGAATATGGTGACTTGTTATAGCAGCCCCAACAGATTAAGATAGTGCCCATCAAGTTGGGTAACTGTCTCCCATCTTTAATTAGGTCTTGTAACTGCTTTGACCATTGTCAATGAGAAAATTCATTAAAAGACCTTGCAGTTTCCCCTTTATTCACAAAGAGTAACAGAGCCCTCTGTATCCATGTAAGATATCTATAACATTGAGATTCCCATCTGTAGAGAGAACATGTAGATATTCCACCAATAGTTAGAGCCAATCCTGGCCCTAGTCATCCAAATCCAGTCACCAGAAGTAAGTGAAAAAGCTATTTTAGTCATCAATTTTCCATCCCAAAATATCATGGAGTAGAGAAGAACTATCTTCTCTCTATCCTTTCCAAATATATTTTCCAAGAAATCTGTAAGCTTAATAACACAATTGTTGTATTGGCTACTAAGTTTTGGGGTGGTTTGATAAGTAACATTATATATATGGGACATGATCACATAATCTAGCACATTTTCTGGAATTTAAACAAAAGGAAAACAAATCCTTTGGATATGTAAGGGGAAATTGTAACTTGTGGAAAAGGAAATTAGATTATCAAGATTTCCAATTTTATTTCAGAGGAAAATAAGCTAAATATGTAAGATTCTCAAAGAAAATATGATAAGCTATTTATATCCAGTAAAACTCACCTTCAGTTATGAAAGTCATAATCGGTTATCAACACACAAAAACTCAAGGAATATAGTTCCCTTGGTTTTATCCTAATACATATGATAAAGCTTGTAGAGAATGAGCTTAGGATAGCTGAATGGACTGTCAAAAAATGACTGGAGAAACACTGATATAAGGACATGGGATGGGTATAACATACATAAACAGTTGTAAAACTGAGGTTGAGGATTAAGTAGGAGAGAGTATAGTATTTAATGACTATAAAAGTTGATATTATAAATATAATAAAACATTAAAATATGCAAAGAGAATAGGGAAAACATGTTGAGAAGCATTTTAATGTTTTTTTAGTAATCATGATGGAAATAGTATTATTGTTGTTTTTGTGAGACTGATATATGAATAATGTGGAATATAACAAATAATTATCATTCTCTGTGTCCTTCAGAACCAGGATTTTTAGTGTGGAAGAAAGAAGATCTAGATATATTCGGAATGAGTTCAAGTAAAAAGCCTATAGTCTAATTTGAATTGAAATTATCAGTATGAACTCACAAGACATTTTATCTTTAAATATATTGTGTTAGATATCTATCACACCACCTGAAACACCACCTGAAAACTTAATGGCTTAAGACAATCATTTCATTTATTCATAATTCTTTGGATTAACAATTTGGGCTCAGTTGGTCTCCTGGGCATCATTCGTATAATGAAAGTCAGGTGACAGTTGAGGGTGGGCTGATCATGCTCCAGGATGACCTCCTTCACACGTCTGGTATTCAGTTTAGGTTTCACCTAGACGTCTCTTCCCTTCGTGTGGTTTCTCCTCCTCTAAAAGGTTTGCCCAGGTTCCTTCCCTTGGGATTTTAGTCAGCAAGAGGCTGTTATAAGCATTCCCGAGGGCTTTAGGTAAATAGCAGTAAGGAATCAAACATTTACCCTGTCTTTCCTACTAATGTACAACCAAATAATTGGTGAGCAAAAGCATTTCTTCATAAAATTATTCTGGTTAGTAAGTGAAAAGAAAAAGATATGTAGGCACCATTTTGCAACCTTCAATCAAATACAGATCTAGGCATTGGTTAGCAACTGATGCTAACATCAAAAAGAATCCAAACCAGTTAAGATGTGCCTCCTGGAAAACAAAGACAAAAACAAATATGTATATACATAACACCCCTATACACAGTCTCACCAAAGGGATCAAACTTAAGCCTGATCAGGTCTCTGGATCTAGTGGCCAGTTTGCAAGAAGTACAGAGGACAAAGTAGCATTTTGTATTACACAAAAAGCATGCAATCTACATGCAATCTACAACATCCAGATTGTGGGGAAACTCTAAATATTAACATTCAAAAACTTTAAGAGAAATAAAAGGGTAGAAAAGCACCCTGGAGCTTAAAGGAGATTTAAATATGTATCATTTTTTAAATGGGCAAGACTAAACAATAATGTCTAAGAATGCACACTTGAATGATAAAAAAAAATCAGAAAGAAAGGCAAGAATATTTCTAATGATAAAAATCAATGAAGTGGAGGGTGCATGAGTGACTCTGTGGGTTAAGTGTCTGACTATTGATTTTTGCTTGGGTCATGACCTCAGTGTTGTGAAATTGAGACCCTGCCACACTGGATGTGGAGCCTACTTAAAGATTCTTTCTCTTCGGGCGCCTGGGTGTCTCAGTGGGTTAAGCCTCTGCCTTCCGCTCAGGTCGTGGTCCCAGGATCCTGGAATCGAGCCCCGAGTGGGGCTCTCTGCTCAGCAGGGAGCCTGCTTTCTCCTCTCTCTCTGCCTGCCTCTCTGCCTACTTGTGGTCTCTATCAGTCAAATAAATAAATAAAATCTTAAAAAAAAAAAAAAAAGATTATTTCTCTCGCCCTCTGCCCCCACCGCCACTCAAGCATACTCTCACTCTCAAAAAAAAAAAAAAAAAAAAAAAAAAAAATCAGTGTAGTGATTATTTTGGAAGGAGCTCTGAGATCAGTATGGAGAAGAACATAGGGGCCCTCTGGAGTGCCAGGCTCAAAGTTCCATTTTTGACAAGGGAGAATGTTTGATGAGGTTTAGGACAGTGATGATACAAATATATTCTTAATGAGTAAAGACTTGAAATTCAACAAATCTATTACAGACATTCAGGCCAATTCTCCGAGAAAAACTCAAAATGCTTTTTTTGCAAAGTACTGGTTACACAACCTTTAAAAGTGGCTACTTGGGAGGTATTAGTATGGGGATATATATATTCTGTTTACTTACAAATTCATGATGACTTATAGCCACATGTGTTTATTTTCAGTATTACCTATACAGTGGAGAAAATTTAATCATGTGGTATGAAGAGTGGGAAAATTTTATATAGAAATGTGTAATAAAATGTTTTATTTACCAAAAATATGTTGTTAGAGTTCATTTCATATGTGCATACACTCACGCATTATCTAAAGGGAGGTCTATACATTTAAAAAGTGTTTCCAAGAATAAAATAAGAAAATGTATGAGGTCTAGACATTTTGAGCAATGGTGTTTAAGAGAGTGGAACCGTCTAACAGAGAGGACATTTGATTGACAGGCTTGGGGATGACTCAACTTGTGAAGAGAAGGATAACAATAGTGCTTCAAGCAAACTTTCTATTTCTGCTTGGATTATTTGAGAAATTCAGGCAAAATTCAACCAGTTGCTTCAACTGTTCACATCACCTCTGCGGTAGCATAATGCTACACTGGGAAAACGAAGCACACTGATTTAATAACTGACAAGGATGCAGGATATGTAGAAAGTACTGGTGACTGGCATTACTACGCCAATGCTCTGATTTTGATTTTCTATAACTTAAGAGGAAAGTATACAGGTAAGATAATCAGTTTTGACATTCTAAAAAAAGAGCCTTTCTCAATTGCCTTAATATTTTGATTAAAAGTGGATGTAAATAACAAGCCAAAATGCTTTGGGTGTTAATGTTTCATTGTAAATAGCACCACATATTTCAGAAATCTTGCAGTAATTTATTGTATAACAATATAAATATCACCTATTTCAAAGCAGCAGAGTATAAAGCAAAAGGGATGTTGTCCTTTGAAACGTGTTCAGATAAGGAAGAAGAAAAAATATTAAATTTTAAAAAAAGAGAGAGAGAGACAAAGAGGCATATAACAAGAATTTCTTTAATAGAATTGAAATTGGTTTCCCTGGACTTAAAATACTAAGGAAGGTAATGAACTAGAAAGTCTCTAGGCCAAAATCAGCCAGGAGGTTATTGCCACGAATCTGAGTTGTCATTCTATCTAGGGAAAATTCACGGATATGAGAGTAGATCACACTCATTTGACTCTAATCTTAATGTGTTTGGACCTAAATGGCAACAAAATTAATACTTTTGAGTGGGATTCCCTTCTTATTGCTTCTGCATCTAGGCTTGAAAATTGTATGACTTCTACTTCTCTGTTTTCCTACGCCTGCTAACCCTGATTACAAAAATTCCTTTTTGGTTAAATTTACATTATCTTCATGCATCTATGCATTTCTCTTTCCAGAGGAATAAATGCTGATTTACACAAAAATGAACTCTTCATTGCAGAAGCAAAAAATATCTTGGGAATGTCTTTAGTGAGCCTTACTATCCATGATTTTTATACCACAGTGACACTTCTGTTAGACATCTCTCCATTAACTGGTAATTTAAGTGATGTATTTCATTGTAGGTCTTAACAGTAAGCTTCTTTTTGTTTACAAATTGAGCCATGTTCTTCCAAACTATATACATAATCTGGTCATCTGAAATAGCAATGGATGAATACATATTTATGTATTTGGACTCACATAAGTTATATTGGACTACAGATCAGTCTATCAGTCCATTTGTTCTTATACACATGTATATGTGTAGGCATGCATAGTGTTGGTCTAGATGCTAACTAATATAAATTTATATAAATATCTAATAAAATATTAGTTGGTTTTACTTGTATAATGAACAAATTATTCTCCAGTCTCATCATATGCAATATGGGCATGGTTACTGTGCTTATTTCATTGGGTTTCACTTGTTCAAAAAAATACACACACTAGAAAAATTAATGGTTCAAAGGAATATCTAAATATTCTAAATATGCTCTATAGACAATTTTCTCAGGGAGATAGTAACTTTTAAGACTATCTTGGTAAAAAATTATTTTTATATTTTTATAAACACAAAGTCTTCTTTAGATACACGTATTTATGTTTGAAAGCAGTTATTACTACATTTGTTCAATCTGCTTTTTTTAATATAATAAATAATTATATAATATACTACATGGAAAAACAAGTAGCACAAATTATTTCAAGTGGGTAAGAAAGAGATTAGCCAGCCAAATTCAGTAAACCAAAACTCAGTCTTTAGTCTAATATATTATTTCCTGAGAAATTTTAAACAAGCTCATGACATGATTGTTGGAAGCCATTTTGATTTGCCCCCATTAATGAAGGTACTTTCAAACAAGAGTATAATAAATGTTTCACGACTACTCAAGGCTAACCCCAAAAGGTTGGCTGCTTCTGTCAGTCTCCAAACTCTCCTCTGAGACTAGACTACTTTTGGAATGCACCACTAATTCTGATGAGACAGCAGCAAACTTGCACCTAATTCTAAACACTTTTATAATTTTACTGCTTAGGGCCTCTTGGTGTCTCAGTTGATTAAGCATCATATTTTGGCTCAGGTCATGATCTCAGATTCCTAAGATCAAGCTGAGAGTCAGGCTCTGTGCTCACTGGGGAGTTTGCTTCTCCCTCTCCCACTTACTCTCTCGCCCTCTGTCCCTCACCCCATTCATGCTTGCCCTATCTCCCTCTCTTTCAAATAAATAAATAAAAATCTTTAAAAAAATTTTTTACTAGTTAATAAAATGGGTAGTTGCCAGGAGCTGAGGGTGGGGGGGTGGAGGGGGAGATGTTGGTTAAAGGGCATAAACTTACAGTTATGAGTAAAATCCATCATATGTCAATAGAACAGACTAGAGAAACTAGAAATGGACCCTCAGCTATATGGTCAACTAATCTTCAACAAAGCAAGAAAGAGTATCCAAAAATGATAGTCTCTTCAACAAAAGATATTAGGAAAACTGGACAGCAACATGCAGAAAAATGAAACTGGACCGCTTTCTTATACCATACACAAAAATAAACTCAAGATGGATGAAAGACCTAAATGTGAGACAGGAAACCATCAAAATCCTAGAGGAGAACACAGACAGCAACCTCTTTTACCTCAGTTACAGCAGCTTCTTACTAGACATGTTTCCTGAGGCATGGGAAGCAAAAGCAAAAATGAACTATTGGGACTTCATCAAGATAAAAATCTTCTGCATAGCAAAGGAAACAATCAAAATAATGGAAGAAAATATTCTCAAATGACATATCAGTTTAAGGGCTAGTATCAAAAACTATAAAGAACTTATCAAACTCAACACCCCAAAATCAAAAAGCCAGTCTTGAAATGAGCAGAAGACATGAACAGAGATTTCTCTAAAGAAGACATCCAAATGGTTAAAAAAGACATGAAAAAAATGCTCAATATCACTCATCATTATAGAACTATAAATAAAAAACACAGTGAGGTATCAGCTCACACCAGGCAGAATGGCTAAAATGAACATGTCAGGAAACAGCAGATATTGGTGAGGATGTGGATAACGGGGAACCCTCCTACACTGTTGGTGGGAATACAAACTGGAGCAGCCACTCTGGAAAACAGTATGGAGGTTACTCAAAAAGCTAAAAATAGAGCTATCCTACAACCCAGCAATTTCACTAAGTATATATCCAAAGGACACAAAAATAGTGATTCCAAGATGCATATGCACCCCCAATGTTTATAGCAGGAATGTTCATAATAGCCAAAATGTGGAAAGAGCCCAGATGCCCATCAACTGATGAATGGATAAAGAAGAGCTCTTCTTTACACACACACACACACACACACACACACACACACTGAAGTATTACTCAGCCATCAAAAAGAATGAAATCTTGCCATTTGTAATGATATGGATAGAACTAGAATATATTATGCTAAGCAAAATAAGTCAGAGAAAGACAAATACAATATGACTTGACTCATATATGGAATTTAAGAAAACTGATGAATGTAGGGAAAGGGAAAGAAAAATAAGATAAAAACAGAGAAGGAGGTAAACCATAAGAGACTCTTAAGTATAGAGAACAAACTGAGGGTTGCTGGAGGGGTGGTGGGTGAGGTGATGGGGTAATTTGGTGATGGGCTTTAAGAAGGGCATTTGATGTGAGGAGCACTGGGTGTTATATGCAACTAATGAATCTCTAAATTCCACTCCTGTGACTAATAATACACTATGTGTTAACTAACTTGAATTTAAATTAAAAAAAAAAAAAAAAGATGAGCAAGGTTTGGAGATCTAATATACGGTATGGTGACTCCAGTAAAGAATAATGTATCACAAACTAGATAGTTACCATGAGAGTAGAGCTTTCACCCCAAGAGCAGCGAAACAGTAACAGTAACAGTAAACAGCGAAAATATGTGAGATAAAGGATGTATTAACAAACCTTATTATGGTAAACATTTCCAACATATATGTTTATCAAATTATACATTGTATACTTTTAACTTATGCAATAATGCAATGTTATAGGTCATTTTTATATCAACAAAGCTGAAAAAAAAGTTACCATTCCAGATATTCTGTAAGACTGACTCCAAAGGGGGAAAAAAAAAAGTATATACCTCAATAGTATTAGCACCACCACATTTAAATGACTGCTTTGTATAGAATTCTCCCAGCTTGTTTCTCTGAGTTGATTTTCATCTGCCTAATTATACAAGTATAGGAGCCAATAAAATCATACAAATCAATATAATAACTAAACAGATGAAAAACAATAAAGCAGAAACATATGTGCACATATTATTATAACTAGCCAACTAAAATAAAATCTGCTAAAATTATCCCACTTGGAAAGCTCATTTTAATGGTTTTTCTGTAATAAGAAATAATGTTTCAAAAACACTTTTTACACACACACACAAAAATGCAATTAATGAAGACACACACACCCCGCTTTCTAAAGCACCTTAATGAATAGATATTGCAGCAGCAAATCAAGAACAAGAACAACACCACTTCTGCTTACAGAATTCTCACTCAGCTTCAAGGCCACTGCAGTACTTCAGAGGAGAAAGAATTTGGCAAATAGACTACTCAGGAAGCAACAGATCTATTTTGTGAAGTAATGGAAAAACTTCTATGATTTAGTTATATATTGAATATTTCTACACTTTTTCATTTGTTGATCCTTGAAGCAGCAAAGAAGGAAAAAAAGATCAGTTGATGGGAAGCCTAAGTAAAATGTTTTCTTCATGTTTTTTGTTCTTCCCTTTTCATTAAAGAAAAAAATATAGAATGTGTTTTTATGAGACCATTGAATCAAAGATTTTAATGCAAATTATTTTTAATCCTTTTTATGCAAAGATAATTTTAAAAGGAATGGAATGGTTTCTTCATAAATGTGCCATTCTATATTCAGAGATTAATGATTTCTGGGCTCTTAATGTGAAGGTTAAGAAGATATGAAGTATAAGAGTGTGTGTGTGCATGTATGTGTGTGTGTGTGTGTGGTGTGTGTCCATATGTATATGTAAAGTAGGGTAAAAGTAATAGACAACTATTTCTTCTAGGTATGATTCTATTTTCCCCAGCAAGTTCTGAATTACTAATCAAACCTCATAGCTCTTAAAGTTGAAGTAACTTCCGATTTCCTTCCTATCTTTTGTGAGGCTGATTAAATTTAGCACTCATGATATATATAGGCTTTTAAAACAGAAGAGCATATTTGACATCAAGCAATTAGACTAGGAAACACTGTATAGATTTCTTTCCTCACATTTTTTCCCACACACACCTGTGTTCTAATTTCTAGAGATAGATATCTCTTACTGAAAGGGCTCCATGGGCCGTGCTCCTTTATTGAAGAAACAGTGAAAGTGATGGTATTGACCCCTCCTCAGGCTGACCAGGGATGACTGGCTTTCTGGTTTTTCCTCTTGGGAAAATGTCCAGATCAGGACCAAGAGTCCTGAGACAATTTAAACTTCCACTGAAATGACAATAGAAAGAAGTTTAGGCCATATTAATGGATACTTATAAAATATTATATATCCGAACATCAGGAAATGGATTCTTTGCAATTGCACATGAAACCTACACCAAGCATAGGCAATAAATCAACTCTTATAAGTTTAAAGAATCAAAATCTCATGGAGTATGTTCTCTGACCATTACGCTATTAATTTAGAAATCAGTAACAAAGAGATATCTGGAAAATCTTCATGTATCAGAAATTAAATAATCTCTTCATAAATAAATCATAGATTTATAGGATAAAACCCAATGAATATTTAAATGGTGTTTTTTTTCCTTTTTTTAAAATTATTATTGTGTGTGTTCCCTTATATCTTTTTTAAAATTCAATTAGCCAACATATAGTATATCATTAGTTTCAGTTGTATTACTCAAAAATTCATCAGTTGCATATAACACCCAGTGCTCCTCACATCACATGCCTTCCTTAATGCCCATCACCCATTTATACATCCCCCTACCCACCTCCCTTTCTGCAACTCTCAGTTTGTTTCCTAGAGTCAAGAGTCTTTCATGGTTTATCTTCCTCTCTGATTTCTTTCTATTCAGTTTTCCCTCCCTTTCCCTGTGATCCTCCACACTGTTTCTTATATTCCACATGTGAGTGAAACCATATGATAATTGTCTTTTTCTGATTGACTTATTTTGATATATCTTAATAAATAATAATGAAAACTCAATATTTCAAAACTCAGGATTCCCAGTTAGTCAATGTTTTGAGGGAAATATATATATATATATATATATATATATATATATATTCTTCTTCTTAAAGATTCCATCCATTTATCTGACAGACAGAGACCACAGGTAGGCAGAGAGGCAGGCAAAGAGAGAGGAAAGGAAGCAGGCTCCCCGCCCAGCAGAAAGCCTGATTCAGGGCTTGATCCCAGGACCCCAGGACCATGACCCAAGCCGAAGCCAGAGGCTCTAACCCACTGAGCCACCCAGGCACCCCGGAAATATATATTTTTAAATGATTCTATTAGAAAAAGGGAAAGATGCAAAATCATGCTACTACTTTATAAAGATATTTTACAAAAAGCAAAATTAAACAAAACTAAAAGAAATAAAATAATACCAGAAAAAAATAAAAAATAATAATAATACCAAGAATCAATGAAATACAAAATAGATAAATAGTAAAATCTATAACCAAAGTTAGTTCTTTGATGCAGTTAAAAAAAATTATTAAATTCCTCGGAAGACTGATCATGAAAATAAAAATGAGAGAGAGAGAAATATACACAGTACTAATATCATAATAAGGAATTTTATTAGATAATATTAATATTTAAAATATAACAACATTGTACCAATAAAATTGACAGGTAAAATGTATATATTCCTTAAAAATCACAAATTAACAAATCTGAATCAAAAAAACAAAAAAAAAATCTAAGTAGCCCTATATCTGCTGTTGAATTTTTTAGTTGAAAAAAAAAAAATACAGGGGTGCCTGGGTTGCTCAGTTGTGAAGCGTCTACCTTCAGCTCAGGTCATGATCCCAGGGTCCTAGGATCAAGCCCCACATGAGGCTCTCTGCTCAGCAGGAAGCCTGCTTCTCCCTCTCCCACTCCACCTGCTTGTGTTCCCTCTTACTGTGTTTCTCGCTGTCAGATAAATAAATAATCTTTAAAAAAAGATTTTTAAATAAAAAAAAAAAAAATTCCAGACACAGATAGCTCTGCAGATGAATTATACAAGGCATTTAAGAAAGATACAATATGGTATCATGCAAAGTTTTGGGAAAACCATAAGAGGAAAGAACATTTCCCAGCTTGCTCTTTAGAAGCACACTTAACCTTGAAACAAAAGTCAAGCCTATTACAAGCAAAGACAAATGTAGACTGATATTCCTCATGAACATTAAAAAAATTACTAAATTCCATTCAACAATACATAAAAAGGATAATATATCATGACCAGATAGGTCTTATTCCAGGATTGTAAAATGGTTTAGCACAAAAATCAATGAATGTTATCTGCTACCTATATTTAAAAATCATATAATGACATCAATACATACAGGAAGCATCATTTAACAAAATTCAACATGATTCACAATAAGAACTATCAGAAAACTAAGAAGAGAATTTCCAGATCAAAAAGTAGACAGCCATATAACAACCTATAGCTCACATCTCATTTAATGGGAAAATATTGAGTACTCCTCCATCTCAATATTGAGAACAAGAAAAGATTGTCTCCTTTTAACATTTCCTCTCCACTACTCAACAGTGAGATCACATCTATCCAAACTCTTCTGAAGGGTGTGGTGTTCATATAGGCACTAGAGTGATTACTTGTATCCATAATTTTCTCTCCAGTTACTACAGTAATTTTGTTCAAAGAGCTTCTAAGAAAATTTAACCAGGATTTATGTCACATAGGTGAATTATGGATGTCTGGTGATGAAAAAGTGCAGCTTCTCTGGTTTTCTAAAATTCATGTTAATGGTAAATGAGCCACAAGTTCAATATTTCCCATTATCACATGACTAGATCAATAAGCCTTTGCAAAGCACATTAAGCTTTATATAATTATATAATTACAACAGAATTCAAAGGAAACAGGTTAAAACTTTATAATCTCAGTGAATTGGATTTGAAATTTCAATGTGATACAAGATGGTAATTCAAAACATATGCTTAGAGTATAACAATTTGGGGAGATATAACAGGATATTTTATGGCATCAGCGGAGTTTTATAATTGCAATTTTACAAAATATTATAGGGAGGCATATAGAAATCTGAGAACCAATGTGGCAACTCTTTATTTTACAATAGCAGGAAAAGTTCCCACTGACGGTCTAGTAGGAATCGAAAAGGAAAGAAGGCATTTGGAGGCACCTGGCTTAGCCAGCTAAGTGTCTGCCTTAGGCTCATGTCATGATCTCAGGGATCCTGGGATTAAACCCCACATGAGACTCTCTGCTCAACTGGGAGCCTGCTTCTTCTCCTTCTCCCTCTGCTGCTCCCCCTGCTTTTGCTTCTCTCTCTCTCTCTCTCTCTCTCTCGATTTCTCAGATGAACAAACAAAATCTTTACGAAAAATAAAAGGAAAGGAGCATTTTATTTTTTTTTTATTTTATTTTTTTTTAAAGATTTTATTTATTTATTTGACAGACAGAGATCACAAGCAGGCAGAGAGGCAGGCAGAGGGAGAGGAGGAAGCAGGCTCCTTGCTGAGCAGAGAGCCCGATGCGGGGCTCGATCCTAGGACCCTGAGATCATGACCTGAACCGAAGGCAGCGGCTTAACCCACTGAGCCACCCAGGCGCCCCAGGAAAGGAGGCATTTTAATAGCACTCTTCCTCTCAGATGAAAGAAGAAATAAATACCATACATGAGAAACAGCCAATAAACATTAATTGTAGTGCCTTTAAATAAAATTTGAAGAATAATTTGAGTTACAAAATATTGTGCTAATGAATTGGAAAGAGTGAGCAGTTTAATTTTATGATTGTGCTTTCCCAGTCTGATTAGGGTCATTCATTCATTTTCCCCTGAGCAATTTTTATGGACAAACAACCATATGCCTGGTACTGTGTTTGGTAATGGAAACTGGAAATAGAAAAGTAGATAAGACATGGAATTCCTGATCCAGTATAAGAAATAGAGGAGACAACTGGTAAATTATTATACCAACACCATGTAGTAACTGTTGCAATTATATAAACAGATGTGGAGTATACAACATCTAGTTAACTCATGACTTGAAGAGGAAGGAGCAGTGTTACCACGGATGCTTTCTTACAAGCTTGTTTTCAAGTCAGGGTTTGCATAGAAAACTGGAAGTTTGCAATATGAGAAGGGGAAGAAAATTCACTCCAGGCAGAGAAGAAAAAAGAAAAAGAAAACATTGCATTATTAAATGTTACCTTGCTTGTTTGAAATGTTGAAAAACTCAGAGATATGGGATCCGTTATCAAAGGACCGAGACTGAGACAAAGTGAAAGTTATGCAAAGCTTTATTCTATGCCAAGCATTAGAAGTCAGACTGACCCTCCAAAGAGAGCGACCCTGTCCCGATCTCACAGGCTGGTTTTATAGGGCATAACCACAGACCTCAAGGTATGTGGCTTTGGCTGATTGGATGTCTCCTACCTGTCTGGCCTTATTTAGGCATGTGTTTTAGCAACGGTTACCTGGAACCGATACCAGTAACTGCTAAGGTGTTCATTAAACAACAAAATGGCTATCTAGGCAACATGGAGTCGCTCTGGCTAAGCAGGCCCAGGCAGGCCCTAGGGGTTTAACAGGTTTTAACATGGAATCGGCCCCAACAAGTGTAGTGGGATCCCAGGTTGTACCTTATAGCAAACAGGTGGAGAGGCTTGGGGAAATAGAAAGGAACAGGAAGCTTTAAAGAGAAGCTTGAGCAAGGTCGTGGATCACGTTATAGCCTAAGGCAAGGTGGAATTTTTTCCCATAGACAGCAATAAGGAAGAGTTGCTTTAAAACAGGAAGTTACATAACAAATTGTGTTTATAGAAAGACCTTAAATGTGGCAATTTCTCAAATGGATCCGACTAGTGAGAAACTTACAGGACGGTAACCAGTTGGGAAGCTAAAGCAGTATTTCAGGGGAAAAAAGAGAAGCTGGACTTGTAGAGAGGTAATAATGGCATCTAAAATAGAATTCTGTACTATCGCTATGTAGATGAGAGCTGGTGATTTTTGTAATTAGGTACATTGCATAAAAACGTCTATGACATCTGTAAACCTTTTACACGGTTTCTTTGTTTCTTTAATAATTCCTCTCTTTCCTTTCCCTGTACTGCTAACCTACATCCTTCACGCTAAAAGAGTATAAAAGTGATCTGTGCTTGATTCCTCATTGGTGCATCTGAATGATTTAAAACAACAAAATTCTAGATGGAGATACTGAAATTTCTTTAACATGTGCTGAAGCACTTTTTAGAGATAAAAATCCCTAATAATGCCAGTTTTCCTCTCATTCTCTATTTGATTTTGGTGAAGGAAGAAAATAAGAGGTTTATGATTTTCTCTGTAAGAATGATCATTTTATGCTCTTGCAAAAACAGTAGGATATATGTGTGTATTTGCGGAGCAGGGGCTTGCTACTGATCATCTTATCAACATAAAGAAGAGATGAGATCAAAGATGCCAGCATTAAGGTTTTTTTTTTTTTAATTTGCAGTTTTAAACCAAATTTTATAAGAAAAAAATAATATATCTTAAACTGCTGAAGTCGGTTTTTAAAAACTTTGCAAAGCACAATGCTTGGCAAAATAAAGGGTATATAGTGATGGTCATGTTTGATGAAATAGTCTGTTTTATGATGGAATTTCAGCAACACCATACTTTGCTCAGAATTTCAATAGTTTGGTGGTCTGTTCCTCTCAAATTCCAGCAGATTCTCAAGTTGACAAGGGACTTTGGTCTGCTATTTTTCAGGGAACCACATTTAAGTCAGGTAGACCTGTTTATGTGCTCAGAGAATGCGTTATTCCTAGGGGTATGTACAGCCCTCTAGGTAGAGGTGTGAAGGATAAGGGAGGGAGGTGCATTCTCCCACTGAGGCTTATGACAGGCTGCTGTAACCTCCTGCTAGAGAGAATTGGTCGGTTCGTGCAGCCTGGTGACAACCCTTAGCCTTTGCATATATAACAGCTCAGTGAGAGTAGGGGAGACATCTTTCCCTTCTATGTATCTTACCACTTAAAATAGCCTTGAATATGGTAGACACTTAAAAACTTTATTCAAGGAGCGCCTGGGTGGCTCAGTGGGTTAAAGCCTCTGCCTTCGGCTCAGGTCATGATTCCAGGGTCCTGGGATTGAGCCCCGCATCGGGCTCTTGGCTCAGCAGGGAGCCTGCTTCCTACTCTCTCTCTCTCTGCTTCTCTGCCTACTTGTGATCTCTGTCTGTCAAAATAAATAAATAAAATCTTAAAAAAAAAAAAACTTTATTCAATCAAATGAGTCTAAATGCCCAACATGCTTAACAGATGGTACATTTTCCCTATCTTCCCAATTGCAAAGTTATGCGAAAAGGGTGCCTCAAAGGCAAAACAAAATCCATATTTTTTTTCTGTATTTTTTCTTTTTTTTTTTTTCAATGTATTTTTTTAATGCAGCCTTTGAAGAAAGTGTGGGGGAAAGCTGGGCCTTGATGAACATTTGATTTAACGAAGAGTCCTGCTGCAAACTAACTAAAAGCAAGTTTCCTAGCCTCGCTCAACGTCACTTTCCACACCTATAATTAAAAGTGAATGGGGGGTGCTTGGCTGGTTCAGTTGGCTTGATGTCTGCTTTTGGGCTCAGGTCATAACCCTGGACTCCTGGCATCAAGCCCAAATTGGCTCCCTGCTCAGTGGGCAGTCTGCTTCTCTTTCTGCCCCTCTCATGACTCGGACTCTGTCTTTCAAATAAATAAATAAATAAATAAATGTGATTCTTCCATCTCTTCAATGACACAGTTTCCCTGGAGATTATGAATTGTGATCACAGACAAGGAAAGAGGGAACGTTAGTTTTGTGTACACACACATACACACACATGACACAGAGGAGTATTTAACCACGGGATGCTTTAGACAATGGAACTTCTACCTTCCTCCAACATCTCACCACCCACTCGCCTACTTCTCTGCCACAATGAGACATGATTCCACTGAGGACGGAAGTGCACTGGTTAAGATGATCACTCACCTTGCAAGTGACACAAAGTCAGCTCTATCCAGAGGCATAAGCTTCCATTCTCTTTGCTATTTCTCCATCATGATTTTACTCTTCCGTCTACTCATTTTATATCATAAGAAAGGTGAGATGGCTTGCGGCATTGAAGATATAATTTGGCCAAGTATAAACAGAGCACCAGAAATTGCTGAACATGAGGATGATTACCCTATCAGCTGAGATACGTGGGCAGGTTTGGGGATAACAAGTAATCACAGCATTCACAAGCTGAACCTCCTCCTCCGTTCATAAGGAGCAGCTAGTGACATTTAACTTGTCGCTTTGTTATGTCAACACTTATGTATTGGGTTTTTTTCAATGATGACATGAAGTCTCTTCACCTTACCAGTATATTTTCACTTTATATCAAAATTATAAAAACTGCTTATGTTACAATTATTCTTTAAACTGGAATGCTTTACGGACATATAAGAAAAAAAGCACAAAAAAATATGTAGATGGTACTCGCAAATGTATTTCTAATAAATGGTTTTTCTGCCAAAAAAGATAACTAGCAATTAACTATTCAGTGATTTTAGAATCAAACTCATCCTGAAAGCCTGCACAAACCCTCTGTCGCACCCTCAAGTCGTAAAGTTTCTAGGCGCTATTAGGACGTCTAAGAACTAGAAAAGTTTCTTGCAGCTTTTCAAATTATCCAGTTTCAAATCACAAATATTTATTAACACTAGAGACACTAGAAGTCTAGGGGTCCCCTGTAGAAATCTCTGCAAAGAGGTGGCCTGCACCTGTGTTTCTCAGAATTTAACCTGTGGATCCTATTAAAATGCAGATTCTGGCTCCCTAGCTCTGGGATAGGGCCTGAGAGTCAGGAGCTCTAACAAGCTCCCAAGGGAGGTTAGTGCGAGTGGATGGTGGAACACACTTTAAGTGGCAACTGTATAGAATCTTCCCTCCCCAGGAAACACTAACTGCTGGTTTCTTGCTGCATAAAACACATTAAAGGTGAAGTTGTGGAGGCCTCTTTTGGCAGGTGCTATATCAAGTGATTATCTCTACTAGCATAGTGCCTGACATAAGTAGGAATTATTGCTTATTTGCTGAACGGTTAATCTAGGCTGTGAAGTTTGATCCAAACAAGGGCCCTGTTTATGTAGCTATCGCAACTACAGGGATGCCTGAACTGTGTTAAATAGTAAGGATAATAGTAAGGATGTGAAGAAGTGAGGAATCCTTTGCAATCTCTAACAAAATATCTTTTAAATGGAAGGAGTCACAAGATACTGTTCTCTGATTATTTCAGGCATTAATTCATACAGCCTTAGGACAAGTAAATTGAACTTTTGGAGTATGAGTGTGGAGTCTTTTAGTTATGAACTTATTTTAAATTTCTGTCGTTTTGCTATGCAAAATGATGTGGCTCATGTTCGGTGTCTCCATGTGATTATTTTTTAATATCTTTTAAATAAATATATGAACTTATTTTTTTAAGATTTGATTTACTTATTTGTGTGTGTGTGTGTGAGAGAGAGAGAGAGAGAGCGTGCTTGTGTGCAGGAGCAGAGGGGGGACAGAGGGAGAGGGAAGATCAGACCCCTCACTGAGCAGGGAGCTTGGGTGGGGGAGCTGGATCCCATGATCCCAAGATCATGCTCTGAACCAAAGGCAAACACTTAACCAAGTGAGCCACCCAGGTGCTGCTATATGTGAACATTAAATACCACATTAATGTTATTAGTAGGTCAACATCTAAGCAAACAGGTACTTTCTAGTTTTATTTCCATTTTTTAAAGAAACAATTTATTAAAAACATTACATTCTATCAAAAGAGAATTTCCAATATAGTCTCAGAGTCACCAATAAGAAAAACCATAGATCTTTAGGAGATAGATAGAACATAGCTTTTCATTTGACCACATAATGTGTATGGGGGCTATGAAGAGAAATCTGCCCCCTAATGTTATATAGTCTGAACTTTTTCTTCTAAACAACAAAGTTAAAGAGATTATATATATATATATATATATATGAAAAGGAGCAAATACTGGTATGATAGCTGTGTTCACATATTTTTTAGTATCATTAGCATTTCATAAATTTGAGGCAAGATTAAAAATAGGATGCATTTCTTAGTGAAGAACAACAACAAAAGGAATTACAAAAAACTTGATTTTTAATTGCCATAAAAAATGTCAAGCTGATTTAGGTGGTTCTTATTTATTTATTTATTTATTTATATTAATTTTAAAAGGGACAGTAATTGACTTTAGGATTCTGCAGCAATTACTTTCATGAGCATCCACTGCTGGTTCGATTTTAGACTGTAGAGAATGGCTCCCTCTACTGGTCAAACAGTTGGTGATGTATATGTGAAATACTTGAATGACCCAAATTCCAAAACACTGATTATGAAAAACATTTGGCGCTTTAAGAATAGCTGTTGACTAAGTTACTGCTATTTTCATGCTCTGAAAACAAAAAGAATTAGGTGTGCAGTAATACCATAAATTATTAACTTATTAAAAAAAAAGTGTGTTCTGTTCCCTATTACAAATTAACCAGAAGAGTGAAGATAGTTCTAAAAATAGTAAAGATAGATGGATAGCCAAAAACATTTATTTAAATACAAAACACTATATTTTGCAGCAATTATACCCTTTTTCTAAGCTAAATGATACCACAGAATACCTACTTTTTTCTGAATTCAGATGTCTAGATTGCCTCTAACTGAATAATATTTAACTTAGACCCATACAGTTTGTCTTTCCAGCTAAACTATGCATTTCCTGAAAGGAAGAAATATTTTCCATATTCCTAACTTAATAGTCAAACTTTTAATACATTTAAAAGCCTTTTGTGACTTTTGAAAAATTTAATCCTGCTGGCTGCAGTTTTTCTTCTTTCATTTCCAAATTCTTTACAAATCAATTTCAAACCTGATGAAAAAAGAGACTTTCTTACTTCAGTGCTAATAAATAACTACATTTTAGATCATATATAGAGCATACTAAAGGAATTATTCTGAATTACTCTTATAATATATCATTTTTTCTTATAGTTTTCTCTTTTTAAATCTGGTTTGCCATAAAAATCAAGATTTTTTTTAAATTATACTAAAAAGTTAACAACTTGGTTATACTAAAAAATTAATAACTTGGAAGATCTCAAGCTTTTGTTCTACTTGCCAGTAACAGTGATCAAATTTTTTTTATGTTGAAGGGAAAAAAAAAAAGCACAAGCATGTGAAGTTATTGTCCCAGCAAAATTCACATAGTCATTACTTGGTAGATTGCCTCTTGAATGTCAAATCAGAGCTCATTCAACTAGAACCATCTCAGTGATGCCTTTTAAGGTTTATAGGACCAAAGTTTTGCTACACCTGGCATCTTTCAACATT
This sequence comes from Enhydra lutris kenyoni, assembly GCF_002288905.1. Classification (NCBI taxonomy): domain Eukaryota; kingdom Metazoa; phylum Chordata; class Mammalia; order Carnivora; family Mustelidae; genus Enhydra; species Enhydra lutris. Next base: position 75,393,551 of record NW_019154086.1, on the reverse strand, counting down.
ACCACCACGAAAGGTATTTCTGTACTCAAATTCAGATTTTGAATTCTGCCTATCTTTGTGGAACTAATAATTTTCTTTTTGAATTATATTATTTTTTATTTTTTTTACTCTAGTTATTTTGCAATCCACCAACAGCTAAACTGCCAGAAAATTAATACATGTATTTTAAATTGAATAACATTTTCAATACAATCTTCTTAAAACCTTATAGATTCAGGGTTCGTGTCTTTCTCTAATCTCTTAAAAATATTATTACAGAGATTTTCACACTCTTCTCTTGCATATAAAACATTGACAACTATTCAAGTGAACATATTACATTAGGCACAACGTAAACTCATTGGTGTGAATACAAGTCAAAGTTGTAAAAAAATAACAAAAATTGCAAATTCCTCCATTCACAATAAAGAATTGCTTTTTTTTTTAACATCACCCTAATAAGAGGATGTGAAAAAACTGTGTTTCTATGTATAGATTATAAATCTATTTAAAATTGGAATGGCCTTTGAGCTTATCTAAATGTAAAAGTATTTCTATAAACTTCTCAAAGTGAAAAAGTATGCAAATGAAATATGTCTCTAGAATTAGAACTTTGGGAGCAGGTGGCTAGTGGTATGAGAAGTTTAACTGATGCTGAACATTTAACAAGAGAAGTAAATAATCTTACTTTTTTCTAAGCGTTTTCTGATTGAAGAGCAGGTTTAAAAGCCAAAAATGGCCTTTAATTTTTAATCAAATGTAAGCCTAAAAAACATGTGATTTAAAGACACCATGGAAATGATTTAATACCCCATTAATACTTGTCTGAATCTTGTGTTTCAGTTTTAGATACATTAATGGAACTCCAAAAATTATCTTTAAAATATATGTAATCAAATTGATCTAATCTTAGCATTTTGAAGAATCCCAGAGGTCACCTAATGCAACCTTTAGTTAGTACATCAATCTTACACCATTTCTAACAAATGGTTATCTAGCTCACGCACAAACACTTTTATCAGTGGGTAGTGTAAAAAAGTTTTTGATGACATTAGTAGGATGATACAATTTTTTAGAAGTTTATCTATTGAATGGGTAAAAATGTGGTGTGTGTGTGTGTGTGTGTGTGTGTGTGTGTATAGACACAAAATAGAATATTACTCAGCCATCAAAAAATGAAATCTTGCCAATTGCAACAACGTGGATCAAACTAAAGGGTATTATGTTAAGTGAAATAAGTCAACCAGAGAGACAGTTACCATATGATTGCACTCACGTGGAACCCAAGAAACAAAATAGAGTAGCATAGAAAAAAGGAGGGAAAAATAAAACAGGATATGATCAGAGAGGAAGACAACCCATAAGAGATTCTTAACCATAAGAAACAAACTGAGCATTGCTGGAGGGGAGAGGGGTGGGGGGGATAAGGTAACTGGATGATGGGCATTAAGGAAGGTATGTGAAGTAATGAGCACAAGGTGCTATATAGAACTAACAAATCACTGAACTTTACCTCTAAAACTAATAATACACTCTATGTTAATCAATTAAATTTAATTTCCTTTAAAAAAAAAAGTTTATATGTTACCTGAAAAAAAAAAAAAAGAAGTCTCCTTTTAACTTCTACCTATTAGTTCTTTTTCTGTATCTTGGAAAGAGTTGGTGGTTTTTATTCCATAATTTCTCATATGACATAATCACAAAATATTTTATTCTGAATACCTTTTTCTGAATGTTTCTTAGTTTGCTATTATTGTCCTAAAAGTCTACAGTCAAGAATTGATCAATTTTGGGGGGTGCCTGGGTGGCTCAGTATGTTAAGTGCTTGCCTTTGGCTCAGGTCGTGATCTCAGGGTCCTGGAACGGAGCCCCATGTCAGGCTCCTTGCACAGTGGGGAGTCTGCTTGAGATTCTCTTTCTGTCTCTCTCTTTCTTCCTCTGCCCCTCCCCACCCACTCATGCTAGCTCAAATAGATAAATAAAATCTTTTTTAAAAAACGAGCAATTTTTCACACAAAGTTCATAAGAATAGAACATATTAGAAAAATGGATTCTTCATCATCACAAAATATTTAATGTGCATATATTATATATATTTAAATACTGAAATATATTTATAGCATTTTCTTATAAATTAAAAAATAAATAATGTCAAAACTTAGAACAGCTTATTGGTTATGTTTACAACATTCCACAAAAATTATGTGAAATGCGGACTGTTGGGACAAAGCTGCAGAAATTGATAATTAATTATAAAAGATGTTGTTGGATTATTAAAGAGCTTCATCATTTCTTTTAATTAAAAACGAGGCTCCAGACACACCATCTCCTTCTCAAAGGTCACTTTGACCAGTCCGTGTGCCTCCTTCCTGAAATATCGTAGCTACTGTTGCTTTATAAAAATGTTTTCTCTCATAAGAATAAGTGTTATATAATTGTGCATGTAAATAAAGTATATGATGGTGGGGAAAGAGGAAGTGGAATTATTTTTGCTATTTGAATTGCTTTCACTTTGACATTTAATAACTTCATGTACATAAGAAATAGTATGTTTACCTTTTAGCATTTTCATTTTTCAAAGATGGTAAAGATAAATCTGTTTCCTGCTGGGAAAATTTTCAAAGAAGTTATAGAGTTTTCAAAATAGCTATAGCCAACAATTCTGAAGATTTCCTTCTCAAATAGTATGAGGTAGTTTGCAAACTAATCATTTGATAGAGATTATAGTTCTTTTCTATAGGAAATGGGTTTTTAGATTTAAATTGTCAGGGTTACACTGTCTTTATTTATTACTCTGATCGTTTATAGATATTACGAATGCTCTCAGATGAAGAATTTCAAGAAGAGAGGTAATAGTTTCACGATGAGTGGATGGACTTACAACTAGAGCTTCTAGAAGATTATATATACTACGAAATGTACTTTGCTGAATTGGTTTTATCTTTAAATAATTGTTGTTGAACACAACCTTTTGAGTAAACAAGTGCCAAAAGTTACTCCTAATTTTTTTGTTCAGTATTTACTCAATTTTATATCTAAAAAGAAGCTAAAGTTAATTGCTACAGCATGAAATGTCAAATTACAACTTTACATGTGACATTGAATGTGTAAGATTGAAAAGATTTTCCTGATTTTTTAGACATTAGTATTGAAGACTTACTTTTCTGTTAGGTTACACTATTTTACCAGGATTTCTGTCTCGGTAATATAGGTAAATCTTGCTAGAATCCTCTTTTTGGAAATGGGTACTATACATATTTATACAATATTAGTCATTATATCATTGTTTTTTAAAGTAAACGTTCATAATTTTTTAGTTTCTTGTAATTACTTTAAGGTGCTGTCACTATGTGAAGCTTGCTTTTCATGTGTATGAAAAATAAATGTTGCTCAAAATGGATTATAGACCTCAATGTAAAATGTAAAGCTAGGAAACTCCTAGAAGACAGCACAGGAGAAAACTTAGATGATTTTGGGTATGATGATGACTTTTTAAATACAATACCAAAAGCAAAGTTCATGAAAGAAATCATTAACAAGCTAAACTTCACTAAAATTAAAAACGTCTGCTCTGTGAAAGACAAGAGAATGGGAAGACAAAGTCATAGACTGAAAGAAAACACTTGTTGAAGATGCAGCTGATAAAGGATTCTTTTCTAATAGATACTAAAAACTCTTAAGACTCAACAATAAGAAAACAAACAACCCAAATAAAAAATGGGCAAAGGACCTTAAGAGAACTTCAACAAAGAAGATTTACAGATGGCAAATAAGCCAATGAAAAGATAATCCACACCATATAGCATCAGGGAAACACATATTAAAACAACAAGAAAATACTAATACACACTTGTTAAGATGGCGCAAATCCAGAACACTGACAACACCAAATGCTGGTGAGGATGTGGAAAGACAGGAACTCTCATCCATTGCTGGTGGGAACGCAAAGTGGTAAGGCACTTTGGAAAACAGTTTGGCAGTTTCCTCCAGAGTGAAGCATACTATCACTCTGTGATTCAGTAATTGTGGTCCTTGGTATTTACCCAGAGGAGCTGAAAATTTATGTCCACACAAGAACCTGCACATGAATGTCTATAGCTGCTTTATTCATAATTACTAAATCATGACAACAACCAAGATTTCCCTTAGTAAGTGAATGAATAAATAAACTCTCTGTACATACAATGGAATATTATTCAGCATTAAAAAGAAATGAGTTATCAAGCCAGAACATTTTGTGGAAACTTAAATGCATATCACTAAGTGAAAGAAGCCAATTTGAAAAGGTTATATACTATATGATACCAATTAAAATCCTATTGTTACTTAGTTATAAAGCTTTAACATATTTAAAGTTCAACACAGGAAAATTATTTGAGAGGGGCTATATCTAAAACTCAAATTAAATATAAATATCTATTTCAAAATTGATTTTTTTTCTGATTAAAAAATTTCCCCAAGACTCAAAATCCCTTTCATTTATAAAATCTCTTTTATTTATAAGGGGATTAATTTCTTTTCCTTTACATATAATAGCAAAATTAAATACCAACAAGTTGAAACATCATGAGAAAACCAATATTCTTTGAGTAATGTCTTCCAACAACAAATGGTTATGTATGAAATCCAGAAACTATATCATATTAAATTTCTGAAATGATAAAACATTATAACTCTAATTCTGGAAGTATCCACTTCTATGTTCCTTTGAGGATATGTATGAACATTATTAACCCTTACCTAAGAAGAATGGTCATTTTGAGGAAGATAAAGAATATCCATATAATAGGAAAAATCCTTCTTTAGTGGGATTTTTCCATATCTGATAATTATCAATAAACTAATAATTAAATTACCATCATTATTACCCATGATAAAAACCCAAGCTTACAACAGGAAGGTGCAATAACCTCATACACTGCTTATCTTTGAGTGATTCATCTCACTCACTGTATTAATAACTTCATTTCTGGATGTATTACTTTCCTTGCATGAGCAGAGCTGTAAGTGATGATCAAAGGCCATTGCAGTGCTAAATTGAGGAAAAGTTTTCATGTATGGTCTTTCATTTTTTAGCTGATTTTCTCATGAAACCTGATGTCACTCCCTAGCCTCTCTCCAGAAATTAATTCCACATGATTGGAAACTCATCAGCATTTTGCATTAGCTGGGGCATGCCTGAGAATATTAACTATGGAAATACATATTACCTTTTTAAATCACTACCTTTTCTGTCATTGCAGTGAACACTGAATTAGTAGAATTCTCTCCTTGGGACTCTTAAAAGGCACTGTAGATACACAGGGAACCAAGAAGATTATAAACTGAAAAGCCTCATACCTCTAACACTGCATATGAGGTGGCAGCTAAATGAAGGCATTTCTGTTCACAGGAGTAAGTGATATTACATGAATTATATCTACATGGATGATGAGACTTCCATTTCAAAAACAGGTGTTTAAGTGTCTGCTGTGCTTGTTTTTGTTTTTGTTTTTAAATCCCTTCTTTTGGCAACATTAAAAACATGGCTTCAGAAAATCATTTGTGTGTAATTTTTCAAAAGTTTACATCATATGTATTGACTCGCATTTAGAATTTTCTAAATATTTGAAGATAAAGGGGGACTATCATTTATATTATTCATGGGTACAGAAAAGAAATTAAGATGCATGAATTCTGAGAAACAGGGAAGGAAACATTCAAAAGATTATAACATAGCAGTGCTAAATTTAGAAAAATTGATCATATATAAATTAATTTTGCTTTTAAAATAAGAAGGAAACATCTTTTTCTCAGACTTCCCTTTAAAATGAGAAAGCATCAAACATTTATAAGAAATAATTTATGAAGATGATCCTTCTTTAATAATGATGAACAACACTAATATTTACCTTAAGATGCTATTTTAGGGGCACCAGGGTGGCTCAGTGGGTTAAGCCTCTGCCCTCGGCTCAGGTCATGATCCCAGGGTCCCGGGATCGAGCCCTCCATCGGGCTCTCTGCTCGGTGGGGAGCCTGCTTCCCCCTCTCTCTCTCTACCTGCCTCTCTGCCTGCTTGTGATCTGTCCGTCAAATAAATAAATAAAAATCTTCAAAAAAAAAAAAAAGATGCTATTTTAGCTCATCATGCCATAACCAATTTTTTTTATTAATCTATTTTGTTCTGGCATACATGATTTGCTTTTCATGATATATGATTATATAAAGGAATAAGGCATATTTTAAGAGACATTTATTATATTTCTAAAGTAAACTTTGAATACCATGTCAAGATAGAAACTGATTTAGTGCTGGCTGAATAACAGTGTAGCACAAACAAAACACCTATTTTGGCTCCAAGACTTTAAAAGTCTTTGAAATAAAATTTGAAGTTAGTTAACTCATAGGCTTATAAGATTTCAAGTATGTTTTGCAGACAAGGCAAGTGTTTTTACATTTTTTTTCTTGCAAATGTAATTTAGATATTCAATAGGGTGTTAGAATATTAAGTACTTATTTACCTGGAAGAATTCACTAATAGTTTTTAAAACAATTTAATAGACTGAAATTATTTTGGCTAATTTTAGCAATATATAAGAACTGATGGTATGAGACAAATCAGAATATTTTAATTTATAGAGAGCTGAGCTAATCACAGAACATTGTAAGAATATTTTTATTTGTATAAAAAAGAATATTTCCCATTATTAAAGTATTTTTTTGTCTTTAATGGACTATATGGCACAACAAATTATATATACTACACTGACAGGAAAAACTGAAACAGGGCAAAGAACCTCCATTAAATCCCATTTTGATAAACTCTTTCCAAAAAAAAAAAAAAAAAAAAAAGACACACATTCCTTTTTCTCTCTATTCTCTATCTCTATTTCTATCTTTCTATTAGAAGAGCTGAAGAGATTGATTTCCATCAGTAAAGTCCACACATATCAAGATAATTTTTGTTATATATTTGGATTTTGGTGATGAATTGGGTTGTTCTAAAAATTATGTATTTGCCAGATTTTTCCCTCATTCAAAGGTCAACTATCTTATTCAAAATAGAAACACTAATTTGTAAAGTTATATGCTCCTCTGTGCTTATTGTAGCATCATTTACAATAGCTAATATACTGAAGCAACCTAAGAGTTCATCAACAGATGAAAAAAGTAGATATGGTATTTATATATGTGTATGTGTGTGTATACATACATACCATGAAATATAACTCGGCCATAAAAAATAAGATCTTGTCATTTGCAAGAACATAGATGGACCTAGATGTTATTAAGCTAAGTGAAATAAGTCAAACAGAGAAAGACAAGTGTCATATGATTTTACTTATGTGTGGAATCTAAAAAACAAAACAACAACAAGAAAAAGAGAAACAAACCTGCCACTACAGAGAACAAACTAATGGTTTCCAGAGAGGAAGGGTATGGGAAGATGGGAAAAATGGACTAAGGAGAGAGGAAGGTACAGGCTTCCAGTTATGAAACAAATAAATCATGAGGAGAAAACTACACCATGGGAATATAGTCAATGGTACTTTGATAGTGTTGTATGGTCATGAATGGTAGCTATACCTGTGAGTATAGCACAAATTATTTGTTGACTCACATGTTGTACACCTGAAACTACTATAACATTGTATAACTATACTTCAATTTAAGAAAATAAACAAAGAAGCCAGCTATCAGTTTACTTCAAAATGGTTTTAACTAAGTGTGATTAAAGTCTGTTAAATATCAGGATGAAATATTTTTACACTTACTTGTTTGAATTCAATTTATCTCATCATCAAGAAAGGGATGTAGGATACTTGGGCTAATAGACTCTCCTCAACTACTTTAAAAATGTTTTTAAATAAATATTTAAATATTAATATTAATTGAATATAAACATCAAACTATTTTAAAAATCTTTTAAGTAGTTCAGCTTTATAGCACATTTTTTAAACAGAATGAGAGAATCTCATTTAACTCAAATTATTGACTGAGTGCACAATGTCAATGGTATTGTTTACTTCAGAAAGCCTTGCACACAAGTCACAGATTATACTTTCTTCAATAAATTCCATAACTTTCAAGGATTTCAGTTTTAAAGACAGTTACCTATGGAGAGGTCGACTTAGCTCTATTCATACATGAGTAGTAGAAAAGAAGTCCTCTTATGATAGTTTCCATTTGAACAAAATATGGATGTGAAGAGTGGTATTGACTTAGAAAGATAGTACAAATAATTATAAGATACTCTGGTTACAATCAAAATAGCAGTATGGTTAAAAAACAGACTCTGGAACCAGAGTCAGAATTATATTTTTAGAGTTCTCTGTCAACTTGACCATCCACACTTCTAATCTCAATCACTTCTTCGCTCTGTGACTTTGGGCAATCATTTAACTATCTAGAGCTGGTTTTCTCATTGATAAATGAAAAAAATAATAATAGTATCTACATTATAGACTATTTACAAGGACCAATGGAAAGAACTTATATCGGTACCTGAAATATATTGTGTACTAAAATAGTTTTAGGATTATTTTCTCCAATTCTGTTCTGTTTTGTTTTTCATTCCACCACCCTGAAAAATTTACCCAGGGAAAATGCTAATAAGCTGCAACCAAAATAACAGATATCTTAAGTGATTTTATTTTACAATGCACTTTAGAAGAGATTGCTTTATTGTCCTTTACTTGAAAAAAGACATCCTTAATATTAATTAAAAGTTATCATATATATACATTACATATGTATAATTTATATTTGGTACTATCCACAATTTCAGGCATCTACTGGGGGTCTTGGAACATATCCCCCATGGATAAGGGGAAAACTGCTATATAAATTAAATTTATTATTTATAAATGACAGGAAAACAATAAAGCTTCAATATCATTAAGTAAGAATTCAAATAATAAATTATATTTGCCTTGTTCATTGTCATTCATATCATTAATGTGATATTTCCTGAAGTTATTTAGTTTCATTACTTTTACTGCTATTCATATAATGTCATCCTTTACTTAGTGTTATTCTGTCAGAAGGGATTTTAACAATATGGTATCAGTTACAAACTATTGAGATTTTACTACATGTAGAAACTAAGCTTTTCCTTCATAAGAAAAGAGGTTTATCAAACTAAAATTATAACATATTTTGGAGTTATATATCACCTTTGATCTACCTTCTATTCAAATAATAGAATATATGTTAATTTTAGTTATGATATCCAAGAGATTTAGTTATTCATTCATTCCAGCCAATCTACCTGGTAGTTTCACTTGTGGTGAATAAAAGAGATTTGGAATGTGTGATCTAAAGTTAGAATCCAGATGTGGGATCTGGATTGGGTTGCAGCATTACAGACTCACAGTGAAACTGAAATAGCAGTTGCCTTTTTGCACTAAAAATTAAATTGTCAAATATTTAGCTTAGTATGGATTAACTATTTCCAGACTATATGTAATTTTTCCTTTTTATTCCTCTTTCTCCCTTCTTCAACTCATCCTTTTAGAGGAAAACATCCATATTTGGAACACTCTTCTTAAACCTTGTCTGCCACATTGTACAGAGGGAGAGACAAGTCCCGCTTTCTTTTCACACCTTGGCCAGGCCAATAAATGGAGATTTTGATGGTCAGTACCCATGTGAACAGGACATTTCCTGAGATATGATTATGACTGGTGTCATCACCCTTAAAAGCACAGGATCAGAGCACACCTACAATGGTACCATCTAATACCTTTAAACATTGTTAAATATCAATGATCTATCCCCAAACATTATCCATAGTTTTTAGATAATAGAGTTGTGAAGGCAGTCTTACATTTGTAACGAAACCATCAAGAGCTGTTTGATATCCTTTAGGAGAGTTTCTTTCTTTAAATGTGCTTAGAGCCATTTGTAATTTTCTTTGAAAATCTAAGTCACTAAAATAATTTAGCATAAGATAATAATATATACATATATTTATATATAACAAATACATTTATATATACACATATATGAATTATATATATGTTTATAATGCATATATAATATATAATGTATAATACATAATGTATACATTTATATGCCATTATATATTATATTCATTATATATTTATATATTAATATATTCATTATATATGTGTATGTGTATATATATATGAACTGAGATTAAAAAGAAATATTCTAAGTATAAATTCCATGATTGTGCATCATATCCACTTATTCTGTGTCTATAGTCTTGACTTGTGAAGGTGAATATACATAAAATGCAGATAATAAAGTTTATTATCCACCCTCAGTCCATGGGAGTCAGAGCCTAGCTCACTCAGTCAGTATTGCCTAAACACATACACAGGTGGATCCATAGATGCATGTCTTGCACATAGATAAAAGTGTGTTGTGATAGTTACAGGACGTTGAAAGAAGAAGAAGAGCATACTTTTGAAGAATAATTTAATTTGGGCACATTCTCCTCCTGTGGAAAAATTATTTCTATTTTAAATATAAGGTTGTGGGGCACCTGGGAGGCTCAGTGGGTTGAAGCCTCTGCCTTCAGCTTGGGTCATGATCCCAGGATCCTGGGATCGAGCCCCGCATCGGGCTCCCTGCTCAGCGGGGAGCCTGCTTCTCCCTCTCTCTCTCTGCCTGCCTCTCTGCCTACTTGTGATCTCTGTCTGTCAAATAAATAAATAAAATCTTAAAATAAATAAGTATAAGGTCGTGATAATCCAGGCTGATCTCTCAGCTTCTGGTTGATGTCATTTTTAAAGATAGGTATAAATTCTCTGAAGAGTAGTTAGTGCTTAAATAGTAGAGTGTAAGCCAAGATGTCACTTAATGTAAGATATAACCAAGTAATTATCTTCATTTTTAATATATATCATGTTTCAGTGACCAGGCCATCTGCCCATGAAAATCAGAGCTTCTGTAAGCATGTCACATGGCATCCTTCTCAATGTAACACATACTTAAAACAGACGTGAAACGGAAGCTGTTTTTCTTAGTGGAATCTCCAGGGATATACTGTGTCCTACATACCTGTGGAGCCAACCTACATATTTGTTTAAATGTTCAAGAAGGCCAGATTTATCAGCAAATATAACAATCTTCAAAATAATAGAAAGTCTAGCTGAGAATTCATTTTTATTTCATGTATATTTAATGCTATAAAATTTAAAAATTATGACATAGGCAGGTTATGGGATAAGGAGCCATAAAATACGCTTGTTTTTAAGGGTATTGTTACACACTGGAACCACATCGTACTTCTCTAGGAATAGGCCACAAAGAATCTTGTCTAACTTTTATTGGTATCCTGAGCGTTGGGCCAGTGCTAAACAGTGAATGATTCTTTTTGTCCCAGTCTCTTTGACTTTCAAATAGATCTTGACTTGTACAAGAAATAATGGCATCTTTCTGCCCATAGACTTTGAACTGCATTAGCTACTTGTGCACATTATCTCACATAATTGTTGACATAATCCTATAGGTATTGTTATAAGAAGAAAATAATATTCCAAGATTTTAGAGGACACAAATCAAGGTAACACAGCAGTTACAAGTGCCAAAGTTGGGATTTGACACTCAAAGCTTCTCTTATGCTAGGTAGTATTTCTAAGTGTTAATTTCTTTTTTCAGAGTTCTTGGTTGTCATATAGTCATCTAGTAATGCAACAAAAAGGCATGGGATAGAGGCGAACCTAAACTTATATTTCAAAACTTTTTAAAAATTTCCTTAAGGGAGTAAATCTTTTAATAATTGGCCTTCATTGATTGTCAATTATTTTATTTTAACCTTTATCCATTCAACAAGTAGAGACCTACTATATCCTGGGCAGTGCAGTATACACAATGATATATTTTTCTCTTAATAAACTTAACTTTAACAGGAAATTTTTTTAAAAAAATGACACAATGGCATTTTGTGATAAATGCCATGCTAGAGGTGTAGGTAAGGTATTTAGGAGCATATGAGAAACTGTGGAGAATCTCTGAATCATTAGGATGTCAGTTCTGAGAGAAGAGTCCTAAGGAGCAATAGGAGATAGCTAGATAAAGGGGGAAGAAGTCCCTTCCTGACAAAAGAGTAACATATAACAAGGACTTGCATTCAGAGAACAAGTATCTTGGGTTATCTGGAACCCAGAATTTGAGTGGGTACGATGAGATACAAGGATGCCATAGTGCTGTGGGGAGGGGGAATGTGGAGAAAGAAAGAAAAAAGACAGAGAGAGATAGCAGTTCCATATTTCTCATCTTGATCCTTCGCTCTTGCTAGAGAAGCAAAATAATTGGTCCAATACAAGTTTTAAATTTTCAAATCAATGAAAATATATGTATTAGCAAGTGAGAGGCACTGTTTAGTTCAATGGATCTCAGCCTAGACAATTTTTTCCCCTAAAGAGATTTTGACAATGGAATATTATAGAATAGAATGACAAAATTATATAATGATTGTTAGGGAGAATGAAAAGAGCACTAAAGAAATCTCTTCTGCAATGGATGATGATGATTTATATATTCATTCAATAATAACATATTAAGAACATAATATATTCCCGGTACTAGAAATAAGAAAAGCAGGAAGCAAAACAATACCTCAAAAAAAAATGTTCATTTTAGAAGACAAAGGCCAAAAAGTAATTACTATATGGCTAGTGGATATTTTAACTTACCCAATATCTGTATCTTCTTCCTCCATTCTAAATAGAACCTTGATTTTCATTTTTTCCTCATCCATTAAGTAATGACTCCTGATGTTCTGATTAGGGTAACCCAGTGCTTCTCAGCTGGGGGAGATTTGTCCCCATGGGATATTTGACAATATCTAGAGACATTGTTGATTGTAATGATTTTTATGGGATGGCATCTAGTGACTATAGGACAAGAATGCTACTGAACATCCTACAATACATAGCACCCCCCCATAACAACAACAAATTATTTGAATCAAAATGTCAATAGTACTGAGGGTGAGAATCCCTGATGTAATAGTTAAGAGCATAATCTGTCTGGTTTTGAATTCAGCTCTACATATGCTGGCTAAGTGACCTAAACCCTAAACAAGTTTCTCTTTTTTAACAACTTTAGGAAGGTGTAATTAATATACGAAGAACTTCACATACTTACTGTGTACAATTTGGTGAGTTTGAACACATGCAAACACCCATAATGCCAATACTCTAATTAAGGTTATAAATGTAACCAACACCTCCCGGAGTCTCCTTATGTCCCTTTGTGTTTATTCGCTTTGGCTTTTGTGGCAGAAACACAATATGAAACCTATCTTCTGAACAAATTTTGAGGTGCATAATATTGTACTGTTAATTATAGCCTCTACATTGTACAACAGATCTCTAGAACTTCTTCATCTAGCATTACTGAAACTTTACACCCATTGAATTTCTTAATGATATACCTAATGTTTTATTGCTTTATTTTCCTTATCCCCAAAATTATAGTAATAGTTCCTATTTCACACAATAATTCTAAGTGACTGGTCTACAAAGCACTCAATAAATATTAGCTAGTATTAAGTTCTTCAAGAATCAGGGACTGGGTCTATTTACAAAATGGTTCAAGGTTGTTTGAAGCATAATGTGCCCTTGACAAGTCAGGGTTTGCTTGTTTCTTTGTTTTGGTTTGCTGGTTTGTTTTAAGATTTTTATTTAGTTAGTTAGTTAGTTGACAGAGAGAGAGCACAAGCACAGGGAGTGGCAGGCAGAGGGAGAGGGAGAAAAAGGCTCCTGGGGAGCAAGGGAGCCAAATGCAGGACTCGATCCCAGGACCCTGGGATCATGACCAGAGCTGAAGGCAGAGGCTTAACTGACTGAGCTACCCAGGCACCTGACAATTAGTTTCTTATTTGCTTCTCAAGGTCCTGGCCACTATACTTGCTTATATTTGAACTTTAGATTTTGTTGTTTGTCCAAATTTTTTTTTCACTAGAATATACTGAGTGTAGAAAAATCTACAATTTTTACTCATACGGTAACTGAAGTTTGCAAGTACACTTGAACTAATTATTTTGGACATTTAAAATTGTGACTCTCCAGGGCTTGGCCAAACTATATCTTTCACATAGTAAGAAAAAAAATGTTTGCTAATCATTCAAGATATCACTGGAGATATTCATATTTTTCAGGAGTTAAATTTTTCAACTTTTTAAAAAAACCTTGATATAAAATAATGTGCCAATTACAAATACTTCATCTATTCATTCTATTAAAGCAAAATATCAAAGGACTTCTAGAAAAAAATCATAACTTCCTTCCTATTCTTTAATAATTCAACATTAAAAAGACATTTCCCTGCATTATACATGAAATAGTAAATAGGAAATAGTAAATCTCTGCTTTACCTAACCAAGACTTTAACCAGAAAACAAACAGCTACATATATATGTGTGTGTGCGTGCGTATGTGTGTGTATGTCATTCTTTATTACCAATTTTGCAAAACAAATTTTAAAAGTTATCAAATGCAGCCAGATGCTAAATAGTAACACTGATAATGTCCTTACACATATTTAATATTTGGACATTAAAACTGTTATATTTTGGGGCACTTGGGTGGCTCAGTGGGTTAAAGCCTCTGCCTTCGGCTCAGGTCATGATCCCAGGGTCCTGGGATAGAGCCCCACATCGGGCTCTCTGCTCAGCAGGGAGCCTGCTTCCTCCTCTCTCTGCCTGCCTCTCTGCCTACTTGTAATCTCTGTCTGTCAAATAAATAAATAAAATCTTTTTAAAAAAAACTGTTATATTTTAAGGCATCCTTCAGAAACCATCAAAATTAGATTTAGAAAATGTTAAGAGAGTTTACATATAAACATTTGTCTGAATATATTATTGTTTTCTGTGAGTATCATAATATTATCCAGAGAATTTAGTTTCAGAAGTTATCTCAAATTACATTTAAAAATTTGGATTCGTTGGCCATCTGGATGTCCTCTTTGCAGAAATGTCTGTTCATGTCCTCTGCCCATTTCTTGATTGGATTATTTGTTCTTTGGGTGTTGAGTTTGCTAAGTTCTTTATAGATTTTGGACACTAGCCCTTTATCTGATATGTCGTTTGCAAATATCTTCTCCCATTCTGTCAGTTGTCTTTTGGTTTTGTTAACTGTTTCCTTTGCTGTGCAAAAGCTTTTGATCTTGATGAAATCCCAATAGTTCATTTTTGCCCTTGCTTCCCTTGCCTTTGGCGATGTTCCTAGGAAGAAGTTGCTGCGGCTGAGGTCAAAAAGGTTGCTGCCTGTGTTCTCCTCAAGGATTTTGATGGATTCCTTCCTCACATTGAGGTCCTTCATCCATTTTGAGTCTATTTTCGTGTGTGGTGTAAGGAAATGGTCCAGTTTCATTTTTCTGCATGTGGCTGTCCAATTTTCCCAACACAATTTATTGAAGAGGCTGTCTTTTTTCCATTGGACATTCTTTCCAGATGGCCAACAGACACATGAAAAAGTGCTCCACATCACTCAGCATCAGGGAAATACAAATCAAAACCACAACGAGATATCACCTCACACTAGTCAGAATGGCTAAAATTAACGAGTCAAGAAATGACAGATGCTGGCTAGGATGTGGAGAAAGGGGAACCCTCTTACACTGTTGGTGGGAATGCAAGCTGGTGCAACCACTCTGGAAAACAGCATGGAGGTTCTACCCTATGACCCAGCGATTGCACTACTGGGTATTTACCCTAAAGATACAAACGTAGTGATCCGAAGGGGCATGTGCACCCAAATGTTTATAGCATCAATGTCTACAATAGCCAAACTATGGAAAGAGCCTAGATGTCCATCAACAGATGAATGGATAAAGAAGATGTGGTATATACACACAATGGAATACTATTCAGCCATCAAAAGAAATGAAATCTTGCCATTTGCGACAATGTGGATGGAACTAGAGTATCATGCTTAGCGAAATAAGTCAACCAGAGAAAGACAACTATCATATGATCTCCCTGATATGAGGAAGTGGAGATGCAACATGGGAGGGTTAAGGGGGTAGGAGAAGAATAAATGAAAGAAGATGGGATCGGGAGGGAGACAAACCATAAAAGAATCTTAATCTCACAAAACAAACTGAGGGGGGCCTGGGGGAGGGGGGTAGGGAGAGGGTGGTGGGGTTATGGACATTGGGGAGGGTATGTGCTATGGTGAGTGCTGTGAAGTGTGTAAACCTGGCAATTCACAGACCTGTACCCCTGAGGATAAAGATACATGATATGTTTATTAAAAATAAATAAATTAATTAATTAATTTAAAAAAATTTGGATTTGACTGTCAAAACTGTGAGTAAATAAAAGTAATTGCATAAATATTCTTTTTGAAACAAGTTTCAAACTTCAAGAACAAAAGAAAAAAAACTGTGTGCCACTTAATATTTTTAACACTCTGAAATAGAATAATCATTTTTTGAAGTTTGAAAACATAAAGATCTTCATACACACAGACACACGTAATGATGCATATGAACAATACTGTAATAGCCATGCTTTTTTAAAAGAATGACTTTTTTCTTCTTTCTTTTTCTTTTTTGGCTTTGCTTTTTTGTTCTTTTTTGTTATCTTCAAAACAGCACCATTCTGCACACTGCCTCTCTCAAGAGCTTGTTAATCATGTAGTATGGACCCTTCTCTATTCTCTTCATGCTTAATCTTACAATAATAGGGATATGCTATAAGTGTGGGCATGCACACACATACACATACACATACAAAGGGTTTGGGGTCCATTGGGTGCTTTAACACAAACTTGTATACTTCACTCTCCTGCATGTTGCTTTCTTCACCTGTGACTACTTTCTAGTTAACTCTTTCAGACTACTGTTACTACATTTGTCTTGTTTAATGGGCCCATAATATAGTTGCACCATGAATATTCCCTAATTTACTTCACCTTTTCTTACAGATGGTCATTCAATCTGTTTCCAGGTTTATTACTACCTACATACACAGATGTATATACTTGTATTTACCCGATACTGTTTTGTTTCCTACAACATAAAATCTCAGAAGGACGGTGAAAACTAATCCAGAATTATTTAAGAGAGGTGTCTGTGAATATAATGAAAGTATTTACGAGAATTATTGAGCTGTCCTATGGAGTAAGAATGCTACACAGCTTCAAATAGATCTTAAGTAACACACACCTCACTGTATTCACAAAACAAATAACAAATGTGAGAACAGTGAAGTTAATCTTAAGTCTCTCCTTTAAGAAACTAGAGAAAACTTTCATTTGTCTTGTTGGTCTGGGAACAGTTTTTCTGAGTCTTAAGTTATCCACATTCTGCTGCTCCATTGTTCTGCTATTGGGGCATCCCTTTGGCCGTACTCCCCCCGCCCCAGGATCATCTGCACCAGTGCATTCTTTTTTTTTTTTTTTTTTTTTTTTTAAAGGGAGGAAATTCTAGATAACTTTTTTTTAAAGAATTTATTTATTTATTTGACAGAGATCACAAGTAGGCAGAGAGGCAGGCAGAGAGAGAGAGAGAGAGGAGGAAGCAGGATCCCCACTGAGCAGAGAGCCCGATGCAGGACTGGATCCCAGGACCCTGGGATCATGACCTGAGCCGAAGGCAGAGGCTTTAACCCACTGAGCCACCCAGGTGCCCCTGCACCAGTGCATTCTTACATTGTTTACAGAAAATCTATGGCCTGTGTTTATATAACTGTGCAATGGTCCTGTTAGGCACCAAGCACCTTAACTCTAGGCTGACATTTTGCCTCCCTTTAATACGCTCAGCCAAACATGGAACACCAGGTACTTCGGCTGAAAAACTTTCATTGCCAAACTGTGGAAAGAACCAAGATGCCCTTCAACAGATGAATGGATAAGGAAGATGTGGTCCATATACACTATGCAGTATTATGCCTCCATCAGAAAGGATGAATACCCAACTTTTGTAGCAACATGGACAGGACTGGAAGAGATTATGCTGAGTGAAATAAGTCAAGCAGAGAGAGTCAATTATCATGTGGTTTCACTTATTTGTGGAGCATAACAAATAGCATGGAGGACATGGGGAGTTAGAGAGGAGAAGGGAGTTGGGGGAAATTGGAAGGGGAGGTGAACCATGAGAGACTATGGGCTCTGAAAAACAATCTGAGGGGTTTGAAGAGGCGGGGGTTGGGAGGTTGGGGGAACCAGGTGGTGGGTATTAGAGAGGGCACGGATTGCATGGAGCACTGGGTGTGGTGCAAAAACAAGGAATACTGTTATGCTAAAATAAAAAATATATATAAAATTAAATTAAAAAAAAAAGAACTTTCATTGCCCCTTTCGCCTCCCTTCTGCTCCCCTTTCTGTGCCTCTCTTACTCATTGCCTCTATAGTCTGAAAGTCTGCTTTTGCTACTATAAGGGGAGGTATTCTCTCCTGCCAGCTTTTTACACAAAGAGTACTTTTTTTCAGGTGGAGTCTGGACTGAAAGCTTTCTTGGTCAGACACAAACATGGGCTCATGCTTCCTGTGTACCCCCCATTACACAGGCCCTGTAGCTGTTTAATGAATTTTTGCTCACAAATTACATCAGCTTCACTTTCACACACTTTTAAGCTTTCTACCTCCTCCTGAAAAAAAAAGTAATAATTTTGCCTTTTTCTTGAGTCGATTGGATAAGAGCAAATAATTATTTCCTGAATAAGTAAATATTAAACAATTGTTTATTTACCTTTTCACATAACCTCTACCTGGGTTCTATACTTAATAGAATAAACCTGTAATCTAATAAATTAAGTGCCAAATCTGAACATAGAATTCTTTGCTTTTATCAAACAATGTCACAGTTGGACATAGGATTACATTTTCTTACATTGTGTGGACACTCAAAAAATGCATTCTAAAGTTCCATTAAATGCTGGGGTTTCTTCCCAGCACTGTCTTAAAAAGACTGCGAGTGTGAGTGTGAGCATGTGTGTGTAATTGTATCGAAAGATATAGAACATTTAATATTTATTTTTATTCATAGGTTTCAGCCTATACAATTCCAGAACCGGGGTCTTTGTAAAATTTGAAATTAGACCAGTATTTAAGTAATTTCCTAAAAGTACTAAAATTGAATCATAGGTGTGATGTCTTTGAGAATCTTAGATTATTTTATTTTAAGGATGGCAGTTTTTACTCATTATTTTATCCTTGTGCATAGGCTGATATTGAGCACATAATAAGCATCCCTTGAATGTTGAGAGGAAATTAATGAATACCATGATTTTGAAGGCTTGGATTAGCCTCTGAAACCAATTAGAAGGAAATTTCAAAGACCAAGAAACAGAACTTGGCATCTTCTCTATTACCCATCTGAAGGCAATGCTAAAGAAAATAAAATATACTCTCTGAATTTGTCTTTCTTAGTGCTGAGATCAATTTCTTTCTTTAAATATCCAAGAGTCTGTCATTATTTGTTCTGTGGGCACACACAAAGGGGTGTTATGGCATCCATTGCTAACACAAGTTAGAGATTGCTTAAAAGAGGCAATGTCCTCATGTTTTTTGCTAATGTTTTTAGGGCATACATGCCGGGCACAAATGAAATTCAATCATAGTCCTGTTACCTTTGCTGAGGCGGGTTTGGTTGGCAGTTTTCTCTACCAGACCCATGAACTTTCAGATTAGTAGCAACTGGGGCAAAAATATTTCATGAGAATTTTACAGTTCTCTTTCTGTAGTATTTCTCTTTTTGTAGTATTTATAAAATTTAAACTTTTTTTTTTTAAGATTTTTTTATTTATTTATTTGACAGATAGAGATCACAAGTAGGCAGAGAGGCAGGCAGAGAGAGAGGAGGAAGCAGGCTCCCCGCCGAGCAGAGAGCCCGATGCAGGGCTCGATCCCAGAACCCCGAGATCATGACCTGAGCTGAAGGCAGAGGCTTAACCCACTGAGCCACCCAGGTGCCCCAAATTTAAACTTTTTGATACTTGTATTTATAAATACCACTGTTTTCCCCCCAAAAGACATAAACAGAAACAAATTATTAGTTGTTCTGTAAGAATCAGAGGTTTGTATGATTACAAAAAAGAAATAGACCAGGAATGTCACAGACAAGTTTTGTATTCATTTAAAAATTAGATTTATAAAATAGATGTATTTCTAAAAAATAAATACATGAATAAAATTTTCTAAATCGAATCATATTTTAATGCTCTTAAGGTTCTTGTTATTAGAGGTTAGTCAGGAATGTTTTTGTAGTGCTGATTATTACTTCACTTATCCCCATTTATAGGTGGATGTACTTGTATACTAGATTTCATTAAAAAAGACAAAACATGCTTATACATTGTCTTGCACCCACCAAGTAATATACTTGTTTTATGTATTATTTTTAGAAAATATAATCTCAGTATAATCAGATTAATTATATGTTGCTACAGCCTCATGATTTGATTATATTAACTTCCTTACAAATCCATAGTTTGAAGCCAACTACATTGTAAGATCTAAAAGTTGATGGACTATCATAAGTCTAGATCCCATATTGCATAGAAAGATAAACTATACTTTGTAGGTGTTTATTTGATATTTGAGCTAAGCTTAATTTTTCCTTCAGCAGCATGTCTGGTTCTTTCCCGTGGCTTGGAAAAATAGTGACTCAATTCTCAGACTGAGGAGAGTAAGCTATCACACTCTAACAGTTCAGAAAAGAGGGAAGATCTGCTTGTAACCCTATCAAGGTCAAGAAAAACAATTCCTGCTTGTCTTTTTGAAAATCTTGTTTGCAACAGTGATGACAACAAGTTGAATATGTCCGTTTTGGGGGATCTATTTATATTTATGGAGAACCAGTATGACTTTGAGAGGTAAAATTTGATATATTCCATCTTCCTTAAAAATATATTAAAAAACAAATAAAATACTGAAAACTAATCACAATTATGAGAACTAAAAGGGTAAGAAGATTAGGAGAATAACCAGAGTCTGTATCCTTGAGAAAATTTACATTCTCTGTGATTTTTATGGTGATGTATGCTGTCATGTTTTGGAATACTTAGCTCATGCTTTAACCCTGATTAACCCCGTAATATTATTGACCCCTTTGGCTTAACTCTAGGAATAAAACTAATAGATAAATCCATATTTCATATTAGAATGATCTCTAAGGGTTCACTGAAGCATTCATTTTTTTCCTGCTGTTAATGACAGGCAACTAAGAGCACAGATTTCTAGAAACATCCGCCATGAGGCAAAACTTTAGAACAGGGACCTAGAATCAACTTAGCAATTCTTTAGAATATTGGAATAGACCAGAATAGACTTTAAAATTGAGTCCAAACTTGAATTACAAAGTAGTTCTAAAAATCATTCAAGGAAATTATTGAAGGAAGTAATTGAATGAAAGTTCAGAGAGAAGAAAGATATATTCTCTTTGATTGAAACAAGCAAGACTCTTTGTGCTATTTTTGAATAAATGAATGAAAAAAGGTGAATAAGCAAATGAAACAATATTTAGAATCAGACGTTTGAGAAACCAAAGAAATAACTCATGCTGTGATTTTGAAGAAACTTCTTAATAAAATTAATGAGTTTTCTTATCATAATTTTAAAAATCTAAGATGACAAAAATACATGTTCAATGTGTCTAAAGAAAATGGAAGTATGTAAGGTTAAACGCAACAAGAGGATGAGATACTGAAATGTAATGAGTTAGAGCTTTGTTAGTTTTCTTGGTATCCTCAGAGGACAGTGCTATTCCTAATGATGGATCCCCTTCCTTTCAACTAAAACTCCTCTGCAATGGAGGCAAATTGTTTTCAGTGAAGATAAAGAAATCCTTTTAAAGTAGTAAATTTCGGGGCACCTGAGTGGCTCAGTGGGTTAAACCTCTGCCTTCAGCTCAGGTCATGATCCCAGCATTCTCTGTTCAGCAGGGAGCCTGCTTCCCCCTCTCTCTCTGCCTGCCTCTCTGCCTACTTGTGATCTCGGTCTGTCAAATAAATAAATAAAATCTTTAAAAATAAATAAATAAATAAAAAATAAATAAAGTAGTAAATTTCTTTTCTATAATACAGTATCCAACAGGCAACCTCTTGATCTTCACTTATCTGAATAAATCTTTCACTTGGAAGGGACAATGGTGAGCAGATGCCAAGTTCTCCTACCCAGCTGTAAATTATTAGCATTCTGGCTTATAAATCAATCTCTTTTAAGTATGATCACTGAGAATGTGACACTGACCACACTTGGATGTACCAACAAAGTGAGCAGCTGATCCGGAACCCTGGGTCATGGTGAATCTGTGATAGTGTTAACTCCCCAGCAAGTCCTGGCCTGAAAAATCAGCTGATTTGAGACATCACATTATTATTTGGAGGTCCAGAGAACCCTGCAAATTTCAAAGCCATAGCCTGGATTATAGAATGGTATCGAAACCTGTCCCACACTGTGGATGTATGGAGCCAGTAGACTACAAAATTTAAAAGTGCACAGCTTAATGAGCAAAGTAGAGATTGGAGGGAATGCATAAATGAGCACAAATAAATATCCATGGATTATTTCAAATGACAGATTATTAAAAGCTTTTAGATGATGGCATAGAAAGATCCTGAGCTCACTTCATTCCATGGACACAAATCTACAGTGACATGTCAAACAATCCCCTCTCAAAAGAATCTGAAAGCTAGCTGAAGAGCACCTCCGCAACAAAGGGGAAATGGGCCACATTGAGACAGGTAGAAAGGGCAGAGACACAGTCTTGCAAAAAATCCCACTCCCCACAGTGGGGAGGGATCTCATATTGTGGAGCTTGTCCCTGAGAAGCAAAGCATTTGTGTCCCACATCAGGCATCCCAATCCTTGGGAACTGCACCAGAGAGATGAACCTCCAAAGTATCTGGAATTAAAAACCTATGAGGCTTACTTCCAGGAGGACCTCAGGGCACAGGGAATCAAAAATTTGTTCTTAAGGGGCTTACACAAAGACCCACTCACCCTGGGACCCAGTACAAAAGCAACAGTTTCAAAAATGCCTAAAACATAGGCAAAGGCACTTGTTTTCTTAATGTGTCTGCTGGAGAGGTAGGAATCTCTTGGGACTCTCTCCAGGACTGGAGGCAATAGTGGGCACCATTTTTTGCATTCTCCCCAGCCTTCTTGGTGCCAGTGCTGGAGGATGCCATTTTTTGCACCACCCCTGACAACTAGCCTTAGTGGGAGTCTACCCTCACGCACCACAGCTGCAGACTACCCCCTCACTCCAGCCAGCAAGCACCTGAAACCCACACAGGGCATAATCTATTAGCACCTGGCTATTATGGCCAGAAAGGATTGTGTTTCTAAAGTTCAAGGGTCTAAAAATAAACACAGAGATAGTCATTGGCAGGTTACTGTCAGGGCACTACACAAACATTAGACTGAAACATACCCCCAATCTTTATGTGAAAAAGGCCTATATTCCCATCCTGGAGTTTCAGGCTGAGGGACAGCCCTAAAGTCAGCCACACATCCAGACACTAGTGAGGCACCTCTGGCCCAGAGAATGTGGGCAGGGAGGCACCATATTAGTGCTTTCCCTCAGCCTCTCTGCAGCTTGCTGATACTTTCCAGAAAGGGGCTAATACACACAACAAAAGTCACAATTTTTGCAACTGTCACCCAAGGGACATTTCCAGATCTCTTGGTCTGGAAGTTAGAAGAGTTTACAGTTGCAGACTTCTACTTTAAAACTACTGCCTGAGGTTCTTGCTTATAATTAAACTGAAGCTAGATACTGTCTGAGATTCTTTCCTTTGGAACAATGATAGCACTTGGCATACTCTCAACAACTGAGACCTAACAAGAATAGATCAGGCTACTTTGAAAATCACAAAGGGCCAAGAAACATCAAAAGCCAAGGAAAGGTTGAACAATAAGTTCAGAAGATAAGGAAGGTATTAAATAATAACATATACACACACAATGAACTACTACTCAGCCATAAAAAAGAATGAGACCTTGTCATTTGCAACAACATGGATATTAAGGGTATTACACTAAGTGAAATAAGTCAGGCAGAAAAAGATAAATCATGTATGATTTCACTCATACGTACAAACAAAACAAATAAACAAAAAAAACCTCATAGATACAAAGATGGGTAGTTATCAGAGGGGAAAAGAGTTAGGGGGACAGGCAAAATAGGTGAAGGAGTTCAATTTCAAGGTGATGGGAGGTAACTAGACTTATGGCGGTGATCTCTTTGTAGTGTATACAAATATCAAATTATAATGCTGTATACCTAAAACTTATTTCATATTATATACCAATTTACCTCAATTAAAAAAGAAAAAGGCTATGAATGCCTGTGGGATGGATAACTCGTGTAAAGAAAGAAAAGCAGGACATTGAACACTGAGTAATAAAGAAAGCTGGTTTGATTTTAACATAATTCCAAATATCTAAAGTTGATATTTTTTTTCTTCTCAATTCCCTGATTAAGGTAATTTACAAAGTCATTTTGAATGCCCTGGTACATTCAGTTAGATTTTAAGTGCAACATTTTTTATTTTAAAAGATTCTGAGGGCACGTGGATGGCTTTGTTGGTTAAGCGTCTGCGTTCAGCTCTGATCATGATCCCAGGGTCTTTGAATCGAGCCCCACGTGGGATTTTCTATTTAACTGGGAGACTGCTTCTTCCTCTCCCTCTCCCCCTCCCATCTGCTTGTGCTCTCGCTCTCTCTCAAACAAATAAATAAAATATTTAAAATAAGTAAATAATAAAAAAATTCTGTACCTAGGCCTTCCGTTCAGATCATAGAAAACAAGCAAGCAGGGGCGCCTGGGTGGCTCAGGTCATGCCTTCAACTCGGGTCATGATCCCAGGGTCGTGGGATCGAGTCCCACATTGGGCTCTCTGCTCCACGGGGAGCTTGCTTCCTCCTCTCTTTCTGCCTGCCTCTCTGCCTACTTGTGATCTCTCTCTCTGTCAAATAAATAACTAAAATCTTTAAAAAAAAAAAACAAGCAAGTTATTCTTTTTAACAAAGATGATGAGAAAGTTATTGATATGATATCTCTCCTGTCAGTTCTTAACAGTGTTTACATAAAACAAAACAGAAAGCTTTATTTTGGGTTGCAAAATCTAATTATGAGTGTGACTCCATAGTTCTATTAGAAAAGTATAGATTTGGTTTCCAAGTTAAAGTCACGTTAAGAGTGACATCGTTCATGTTTACTGATACTTAGACACAAAGTTAATCTAGAGAAGATACTATAAATTTCACACCTCATGTAAATAATATGTTAACAGTTCAGAAGTGTTCAGAAATGATCATTTAATGCTATTGGATTGTATATTTTAAACTTCAAACAGGCTACTGCTTTAACCAAAAAATATGACACTGTTTTGAAACAATTCAACAATGACTTTTAAGAATGATTATCTTTCTATTTTAACTATTTAGAGCATATGGTTCAAAGCCATAATGATATAACAAGAAAGTTCTTGGTCTTCTCCAAGCATAGGTCTAGCATAAAGTAGGTACTAAATTAGTGTTTGTTGAGTCAATAGATATGCCATATTTGAATTTTGATTTGACCAGTTTGTGGCTCTATGTGACTTTGGGAATCATGATACTCTATAGGAGCCACCATTTTTCCATCTGACAGTTTTCACACTACATGGAAAGAATAGATAAACTTACTACATTAAACTACTTTGAAAACTATGAAATTATGTATCTATATATTTGAATATTTTCAAAATGTTGTCTTTAAATATTTGCATACATTTTAGAATATACCTAAAAATAACTATCTATTTTGAAAAAAAACAGAACCACAGAGGTTCTAAGATTTTTATTTGTCATCCTGTTGACATCATGGGAGATTGGTAGGATTCAACACTTAGGGTCTCCCTATTTCATGTGCTTCTCTTCAAAGCTTCTCCCTTATCTGAAGTGAGCAATGAATTTTTTTTTTTTTTTCAGAAAATTTGTACAGTGTCTTTTATACTAAATATAGCAGACATCTAGCTGCATTCTATGTACAAAAGCAGTGACAAGTATGTTGTATAAAGCTAAAAGTTAGTCCCCTGGGTTGAAATCTGTGCTCTTTGTCTTATCATAATGGTCTAAATTGTCATGCAAGTAGTTGGTATGTGGACCTAAGGAGGGGAGATTTTCAGAAATAGGACACAATGAAAAGATACAAAGGTGAGGTTGCAACTAAGAAAACCGAGATTAGTAAATTATCCCAGAGGAAGTAAGATGAGAGAATTAATCTGCAGTAGGTTATGGATTGATTTGCCACTTGAGGATACAAAAATCTGTTTTTCATTCTTTGGTAGTGGGGGTAAATGGAAGCTGGTATATGCTCAGAATTATCACAATGTGAGGAGATGACACAGCCGCTAAAGGAAAAAGCTTTGGTTGTGATTTATTATTTAACACATTTGATATGGTTGAAGAGTCAGACGCAATTACATGAGTAGAAAATAAAATAAACCTATGGAGCCAAGAATGTGGAATCTAAACTAGGTCAGAGCATGGAGTCTGGCCCGGATGTGTGAGAGGGTAAGACCCAGGAGATCAGCCCACCTCAGAGGCTGGGCTGAAGTTGTGTCTACAGGTGCAGTCCAATGGTCCCAGAGGTGCTAAGAGGGGAAGTTCCAGAACACTGGTTACCAACGGAAGTGACATTTTCATTACATAGAAAGCCCTGTGGTGTTCAGTAAAGGTTTGGACAGGATAAGTTTAAAGGTCCTTTCACATCTATAAAGTCCCTATTAACAATAAATAATCTCTCCTAATACCATTTCTCCAAGACACAGCTTATATCTGGAAGGTCTTTCAAGGAGAGCTTCTATGATCAGATTCTTGCACTACGTCTGCATCCGTATCAATTCTGTCAGTCACTAGCATTGAACCAGTGGGAAAGCACTGCCTCCTATCTGAGCTTTCATGTATCCCAGTTACCCGTAAGAGATGCACGTCTCCATGGCAGAAATGCCACCCCAAGTGTCAGGTCTCATCAAGACTGATCCAATAGGAGGAGATGCACAAAGTGGATGGTCTCACATCTCTGAAGTGGTGCTGCTGCTCTAGCCACGGAAGATTGATTTTTAAATTTCCAAATGTGGGTATCTCACACAATAGGACATCGTTTATTTCTATCTATCTTTCTCACTCTTTTCCTGAAGTTTTTCACTAGGCCATGAAATAAAAGGATTGTGCCTAATGTCCTATATTAGTTTCCTGGGGCTGTTGTACCAAGACATCAAAAACCAAGTGGCCTTAAACAACAGAAATTTATTGCTTTACAGTCCTAGAGGCGAGAGGTCTAAAATCAAGGTATCAGCGGAGCCTTGCTT
Organism: Enhydra lutris kenyoni; assembly: GCF_002288905.1. Taxonomy (NCBI): domain Eukaryota; kingdom Metazoa; phylum Chordata; class Mammalia; order Carnivora; family Mustelidae; genus Enhydra; species Enhydra lutris. Next base: position 75,366,310 of record NW_019154086.1, on the reverse strand, counting down.
CCTCTAACAGCCTAGGGGAACATCCTTCCTTGTCTCTTCTGGCTTCTGATGTTTGGAGTAATCCTTGGCATTCATTGGCTTATAAATGCATCACTCCAGTCACAGGGCTGTCTGCTTCCTGTGTGTCTCCCTATCATCTCTCCTGTGTGGATGTTTGTCTGTGACCAAATTTCTCCTTCCTATGAGGATTCCAGCAGTATTGGATTGGGGCTTATCCTATTGACCTAATTTAACTTGAGCTTTACCTCTCTAAAGATCCTATTTCCAAGTAAGGTCACATTCCGAGGCACTGGGGCTTAGGACTTTAATATATCTTTTTGGGGAGACACTAATCAACCTAAAAAAGCCCTCCATGCAGTGTTTGTACTTTTATGGTCATATGCTATTTTTGCACACTGGTATCTCACTTTGTGGGTGCTTTTCACAAGATTCCAATGTGGTAAAGTAACTGTGATAGAATTTAGGAAACTTCTGCCTGAGGATTTACAATTCCAGGGGTAAAGACTGACTGACAAGACAGAAACACATTTTTTTTCTCTCTCATTTGGCTTGTGAAGGTCCAGAACACAGTTCGTATTTTTTCAGTGTGCTATACTACCAACATACAAGTTGGTGAAAATAATGTTTAAGTCACAAGATATAACAAAATGAAGGAGGAGACAGACTATGAATAAGGTTTGTTCAAGGAGTACTTCTGTCATTCTGTTCTTACTGTGTTGCTACTCAGACAACATTTCTCTTTTTACATCAACTTGGCACCTTTGCTCAAAAAGGAAGTCTGACCTGACTTTTAAAGTTACTATGAAAAGAACTTTGTTTTATGTTAACCAAAAATGGCTCTAATATTAAAAGATTAATCCCTTTTGCCTCTAAACATATGATTAACCATAAATTATCACACTAGACCTGATCACATCTTTCAAAAGCCTATTAAAAAACAAATTAACCTTTTCTCTCTAGTCTGAACTCCCTTGTTAATATGAAAATCAGGAGCAATTCAGGACTCTTAGCTTTTGTTATCCCAACCATATTCCTTTGTGTTTTTCAAGTTGAGTTGTGACTGGAGAGTGAGTCATACCAGCTTAATTAATTTAGTTAAGAACCAATTAAAAGCAGTATTTTGTGCATGAGAAAGCTGGTCTGAAGTGTTTTGAATTTCATCAGGAGTTTGCTCATTACCCAGGCTTCCATATAGATAGCTGTGCCATGGGGTTGGGGGGGAAGGCGGTGGACACACTTACATACTGTGTTAGACTTCCTTTAATTCGTACTCATAAGTGAATTCATATGAGTTTTCAATTCTAAAGCAGGTGCAATTTATATTTACACTCATAAACAAATAGCACACATCAAAAATTATTACCAAAGTTCTTATTGTGATAATAATGTAGCAAGGTTTATGAACAACTAACTCATATATTTTCTTCCTCCAGTAGACTAAATGATCTAAACATGCACTGTAGGAAGATTAAAGGGAGATGTATTCTTTCTGTATCCTTCCCACCTCATTAATTTGGAGAGGAGCAATGTGACATAGTATATTTTTAAAGCAATGTGGTTTAAGAGTAGTGCAGTTTAAAGCAGTCTGATCTTCAGATTTTTGCCCTATGGAAGCAGATGTGTAGACAAAGTACTAACACATGAATCTTTTTATAAGTTCTGTAGGTCTCTGTGTGTTATTTGTACCTATTTTTGAGGCAAATCCAGCAAACAAAAGCTGTGTATTTGGAAAGAGTGGGAAAAGTTTTGGACAGTGAACTGGCTGATTTAATACAGGAGTCAGAAAATGTTTTCCAAAAGGGACTGACAGTAAGTATTTTAGGCTTTGTGGACCAAATGTCTCTGTATTTGTTCTCTGTTATAACTAATCAACTCTACACTTGTAGCATGAAAACAGCCATTGGTAATATATAAACTAATGGACATGGCAATGTTCCAATAAAACTTCATTTACAAAAACAGAAGAAAGACTGAATTGGACCTGCAGGCCACGGTTTTCCAACCCTTAATGTAGGATATAGTAATGGCACTGACCCTTAATGGGTGGGTAAGAGTTTCCTCTTGCTAGTGTTCAGTTTCCTCATCCTAAAATGAGGTTAGACTAAGGAAGCCAGAAGGACTCTCCAGCTTTGCATTTCTAAGTTCACACATAGAAATGGTCTCTAGAGATACTTCCAAGCGTAGCTCTAGGGTTAAGAAACTGATACTGATTCTCCAGTGTCCTCTTTGCCAGGAGGGAGGGGTGGGGGAGAGGTAGGGGGAGGGGAAGTTCTCAATAAGAGAAAATATAAAGAAACTTCTTTTCTTTGTGTTCTTTGTGTATGGGTGTTATCGAGATTAAACATGAGAAATGAAAACAGTTATGCCTTTAATACTTTTGAGTTCTTTATTCTCTAGAGACCATAGCTCTGCTTAGGATAAAAGGTAGACATAACTATTTAGAAAGATTTCAAAAACACTTGCTTTGGAGTTAGTTAGCAGTGGACCTTTCAAACTTGCAGACGACAATCTCAGTATTAGAGGTTTCAGGGCCGGTAAACCACAGGCTAAAAAGTGGCTTTCAGAAACTTTTTTTTTTTTTGAAAGGGTAAACTTCACTGGGAAAATTCTCTTTGTTGGAATACCTCATTACCCAGCAATGCAGAATAAATGGGGCATTGCTCTCTATTGATTTGCCACCACAGCCTCAGTAACTAAACATGACCTGAGGCAGTTTTCCAAACAAGAGGTTCTCTGTTTAATTGTTGCTTGAATAATTTTTCATTATCATTACTCAGGGATTAGAATTTCTATTTTTACTTGGTGTTACTTTAAGTGTACCCTTTGTGTAGTGTATTTTCCAGCATATTAGAATCAGTCACCTATTACAAGAATATCATCAAATGTACACACTGAGAGTAATTCCACCACAGTGTATCTCAGAACTATAAATACACAAATAATCAGCCCTCATTACTTATTTCCACTGGGTTAAGGTAAGTGCATGTATAAATTTCACATGTTTAGACTGTATTCACCTTTATTTTGAACCCCATTCTTAATAAAGCTCCCTGTCATAGCTCAGAGAAACCAGAATTCTATATATTTTATCTGCAGGTCTCCACATGAGCTGGAACTGTTCTCTATGAAATTATTCAAATAATTCAAATAATGGCTCAAGTAGAGCCCATTTGCAGAATTTTTCTACCTTAGGCTTTCCTTTTTATTTTTCTTTTTTTTTTCCTTAAACATAGGATGTATTATTAATATCATTTCGAGGGATACAACAGAGTTAGTTATGTAATTTGATCTATCTTTTTATATTTGTCAAAAGCAGCATATGTAAAAACAAATTAAAATGTGGTTACTAGATACTTAACCAGACCAGTAAATACTGAGTATTCATGGTGTCTTTAGTTTTCACAATAAGGAAGAGATACAGAAAATAACTGAATTACATGGCTACTCTATGGTTTGTTTTTTGGATTAGGTTAATGTGACTCAATTATATAAGCCACAAGGTCTGGTTCACCTCCCAAGCCCTCAAATATTATAAAATTTGATATTATTGCCACTTTATCAGAAAATGTCTCCGGTCAAATCTAGATCCTTGTTCTAGCAGAAATTTTTCTTTAATTTTTTTCTTTAATTGATTTCTTTAATTTATCTTGCTAATACCTTCGGCTTGTGACTGCTGTCTCTGGTAATACTTGAAAAAGTGAGATGGTTTGTAGGTATCTACTCAGCCACTTGTTTCATTTACACAGCTGTTCAAAGGCTTGGCTCCCATAACCTTAAAACTCTGGTTTTTTGGGGTACCTAGGTAGCTCAGTGGTTAAGTGTCTGGCTTCGGCCCAGGTCATGATCCCAAGGTCCTGGGATCGAGCCCCACATAGGGCTCTCTGCTGGGTGGGAAGCCTGCTTCTCCCTCTCCCATTCCCCCTGCATTTATTCCCTCTCTCACTGTGTCTCTCTCTGTCAAATAAACAAATAAAATCTAAAAAACAAAAACAAAAACAAAAAAATCTCTGGTTTTTACTAAAGTCTCAGATGTAGGACAAATATAGGCAAATTTGTAAATTTTGAAATCATGGTAAAATATTGTATCTCTGTAAAGAATGTCAAGTTATTTGAAAGTTATTTAGGTTTTTTAAGAGAGCCTAAAATTTTTCAAATTGTTCAGTCCATTTTAATTTTATAAGAATTCTTTAAAGATTGTAAATTTCTCTTGAATATTCTATTAGATGGAGAGGGTACTATTAAAGGAAAAATAGATGAGAGATAGATAAGAATTACAGTAAAAATTGAATCAAGCTGGCAAGGGGAAAATAGAACAGTAAAAGTAGAGTGAGGAAAGCCTCACCAATTTTTTGTTAAGGAATGTCCTTAATATTGTTCATGAATGCAAATTTACTTCAATTCACAAATCTATTCATTCTTCCTCAGCTTCATAAAATGTAGTGACTTTGGCCTGATTATATAATTACATCATATAATAATTGTTTTGTATTTTGATATGCCTGTAAATAAACCACCTTCACACCCCCAGAGATTTTAATAATCCAATATTTGAAAGAAGGAGAGAGGATAAAACAAAGGGAACAAGTGATTCAAATTCTTATCTTCTAGACATCTCTAATTTTATTCTGTTTTAGTGTATGTATGTGCTTGTGTGTGTGTTAATCTTTCGCAGCTTTTAGCTGGTAATCTATCTGGCACTCTAACTGAATTGACCAAAAACTGTACACAACCATAAATGGAGAGGATGAAAGGGAAAGTGAGATTTACAGCCTTGATCTTGAAGATAAAACCAAGGAGGCTGAGAAAAAATATTGTCTGTTAGAAAAGGAATTATTTCTGTTGGAGTATATCCTTTATAGAAGGTATTTTTATTCTCTCTATTAAAATTGTTCATCACCAATGCTCTTTGGGATTATATCACCCAGAAAAAACAATGCTTGCGGCAAAAGGTTGAAGATTTTCTTAACAAGAAAAAAGCACTATGAGATTTTCAAAGGAAATACAGAATGTTTCTCTAATAAGCACATTAATAACTTGCAAATGTGTTGTCACATTTAGGGCAATAATTTATAGAACATTTCTCCCTAAGAATAAGATTTTCTGCATTAATTTAAGGAAAATGTAAAGAAGAAATAAAGCAAAATTACTTGAAAAAAGTTTTAAATTTAAAACTTAGTTGATTCAGTTCTTATACTGACTACATGTTGACAGTTTTTCATAAACTATTCAGTTACTTTGCACATATGCTTATATCTTAATTCAGCTATTTGAGTTATTTTATGTCCCTTTTTTAATCTTTTTGTTGTTATACAGCAGTCGGTTTATCACCTAATTCCATTGTAAATTTACATAATAAAAACTTGCTTATAAGCAATTCAGAGTATCTTACATGTTGACACATATCACCATACTATAGAGTAAATAACTCAATTTTAATACTAAAACGTAAAAATAAATTAAAATTAATAATAATCATCAGTGCTAGAAGGATTGCTGCTGCTATGACTAATTCGTTATTTTTCGAAGACATTTAAAATACTGTGTGTGAAGTACACATTAGGAGAATTTTGGTTGCAAGAGTCAAAAACCAAAGACAAGCAGATCAAGAGCAAGTGATGTATACTGAAAGGATAACAGTATGGAAAGGATTACTAACGGTTGTTCAGAGTTTCAACTCTGCTGTTTACTTTCTGTATGACTCCAGACAAGTTAACAAACACTCTGTGTGCCAATTTCTTCATGTGTAAAATGGAAATAATAGTATCACCTATCTCATAAGTTATTGTGACCATTAAATGACCTTGTTTTTCAAAAGATACAGAACAGAGCTTAAATGTTTAGTGCTATATGACTGTTTATAATAAGTTCTTGAGCTATTCTTGTTCTTGTTAGGGCATTTCTAAAAATCAAGAGGGAAGTATGCAGCTGGTCTTCCAGAAAGAAAGCAGGGTCAGGAGTGATACAGGAGGATCAGGAGTGAACAGAGCGCCGTCTCCTACTTTCTGTCTCTCTGCACATCTATTTTAATCTAGCAGATGTTCTTATTCCCATTTTACCGCTGGGAAACTTGAAACTTAAGAGAAGTTTAATACCTTTCCAAAGTCACCCACTAAGTGCTACAGTTGGGATTTGAAGTCCAGTTTGTTTAACTCCAAATCCTTGTTACTAAAAACTACACTAGCACATCAATCAAGATTTCTTAAAGTTTCAAGTAATATCAAATGAGGATTTGTGTACTTTTTCCATTAGTTAATTTTTAATAAATTGTTAAGTACTTACATATGATATGATCAGATCTTCATTAGTAGGACATTCAATTTAGTTAGGTTTGCAGGAAGGAGATGGATTTGCATCACTGCATGCATTCATATTCTATCTCTTGGTGTCTTTGATGCCAGTGGTCTTTTCTGTAACAACATAGTCATCCCATTATCTAAAATAATGAAGTAAACGTGGCTTTTGAGAACAAAACACACATTGTACACCATATTAAAATCATGTTATCTACCCTTAATCTAAGGAAGTTAGGATATAGGAAGATGACAAATTGGCTAAGAAGATGAGAGAAATACTTAACTTTATGACCAAAGGATCCTTGGCACTTTCGACAAAGGACAAAAAAGAATTGAAACATTATGAAGAAAAAAATTAAGTGATCTGGGGCGCCTGGGTGGCTCAGTGGGTTAAAGCCTCTGCCTTCGGCTCAGGTCATGATCCCAGGGTTCTGGGATCAAGTCCCATATGGGGCTCTCTGCTCCGCGGGGAGCCTGCTTCCTCCTCTCTCTCTGCCTGCCTCTCTGCCTATTTGTGATTTCTGTCTGTCAAATAAATAAATAAAATCTTTAACAAAAAAAAAAAAAAAAAAAAAAAAAAAAAAAAAAATTAAGTGATCTGTCAGAGTTATAGAGAAAAACAAATAACAAAACCTATCATTTTAGAAGGTCTTTGGAGTGGATCTGGGTCCAAATTTTTTTTTAATTTTAGTCTTAGAGAAATATTAGAAGATTAAGTAAATTAGAACCTTATAGGGAAAGATATATGGATTTCTCAATACTCAATACTAAACCATTAAAGAACTTGGAATCAACTCACTAATTAGAAAGTGACTTTGGAAACCCACAAAGGGGAAGGAAAAAGGGAGCAAAAAAATAATTCTTTTTGACATGGGCTAGGTAAAGAGGTATAAAGATCTCTTCATGTTCAGTTTTCCCTCCAAGTCTTCCTACAGCAATCATGATTGTAATCAATATTATTCAGCTGTTAGTTGCAAATCAGTTGCTATAGTGATTATATACCAGGATCCTGTTCTAATTCAAATTTTGTTAAACTGGTTGAGTCAGCTGAAGTTGATAGACTTACTTTATTGGTCAAAAGAATTTGAAGAAAGTACAACTAAATGAAAAGGAAAGCTAAAAGTGCATCATAAAAGAGGATGGCAGGAAATAAAAAATTTAGCAGTTGGAAAATGGACATCACTTGCTCATTTTATTTAATAAAACATTATAATTCAAAAGTCCAACTATAAAATTTGTTATAGTTGGCCCATGTTATCACTGTAATATTTTGTTGTTATAGCTGTAGACAATATTTGAAAATATTAATTGATTTGTTGGAAATAGTTACCAAATATAGAGTGATAAAATATATCCTTTTAAAATAATATTTATTAGATTTTTATTAAAAGAATAAATATATTTTCTGGATATTTGGAAAATATAGACATGTAATGGTTTAACATTAATTTAAACACCAAATAAGGGAAGCAAAGAGAAAAAGCCATTAATATCTTAAAGACTATCAATAAAAAATATATCAATAATTTATGACACAAATTTGCTGTCTTATCAGGTCAGAAGCCTTAGACAATTTATTATATTAAAATTAAAAGTTGCTTATTACATATTAAAATGCCAATTTGGGAGATACTTACCTGTTGTTTAAAGTGCAGATAGCATATCTTCTGATCGTTTTAAGATTTTTAGCTTTGTGCTATAATATTTAATATTTTAAAATATTATATTTAATATTTTCAAATAGTCAACACATTTGACATTATGGTTATTTTAAATGTTTCTCTAAAATGTAAATCAATCTAGACTTTGTAATCCAAAGAGACAATGAGACTTTAAAATTTTATCAGCAATCTTAACATAGTTTTTTATTGCTAATTTGGTTCTGATATATTAAACTACATGATATTTCTATATTTTCTTAAGATGCATTTCCAATGTGTTTTTTAAAATATTTTAAAGTAAGTCCTAATGGAATATAACAAATGAAAAATATTTAGTCTTTGTAAGAACTACAAAAGTCTGCATTGTTTCAAACAAGTCCTATACCCTCCAGCCTCCCAGCTCAACAAAACAGAAACTCCAGTTGGTATGGCCAAGAACACAGGGCTCTCTCTCCTCCCAGCTCCCAGTCAGAGGACAAACCTCCTAAGATAGGCAGGGCATCAGCAATTCTCACCTTCCCCCAGCTACCTGTTACTAAAGCTAAGTTCTGTGCCACTGCAGCTGAGGGTTAGGGTTCCCTTCATCCACACAGCCCTTACTTGTAGTTAAGCACTACTTTGACAGCAGCACTGCTGAGAACAGTGGAGTCCTAAAAGCCCTTGCCCTGACTAGTAGGATAAGGGTGACACACTGGGAGAGGCAAACAGAGACCTGGCACTGCTGCCCCACCCATCTACCAAGTGCTCAGCTCCTAAAGTGGGATGTCACTCAGAGAAAAGTATACCACGGTTCTCATTACCAGCACCAGGGCAATGGGTCAGAAATTTTGCTCCGGCAGGAAAAGTAAACTGTAGAAGAGAACCCCAATACTTCCCCAAAGAAAGTGGACTTAATTTACAATAGTACATGGAAAAGATCAACCCTAAGGACACTCTTAAAAACAGTGAAAGTTGTAGTGAAAGGCAACCAAAGGAGATTGATCAGCTGTAGGCCTGTGAGTCTGTGGAAAGAAAGAATAAAAGAGATGGATGAGAAGAGCCTTCTTGGGGCCAGATAAATCTGAACCACTGACCTCAGAAACTATCCCTTCAAAACCTGGATCAGTCTCTGAATCAATTTGTGCCTAAAGGCATTGTTGAAAATAACAGAACAATCAACCAGCAAATCTTGGGTTTAACTGTTGGGTATGGTCAGGGGAAGGGAGCTCTGAGACAAAACCAGCCCAGTGAGGTAGGGTAGAGTGAAGGTCAGAACACAAGGTTGCTGCAGTATCCGTTGATTCTCGTTATTCATGGTAGTTATATTTCACAAAGTCACTGCAAACACTGTATTGGTGAATATGGAACTTTTTGCTCATAGGGAAAATACTGGGCTAAATTCCTGCAATTTCAGGCTCTTGTCACAACATTTTTGTCAATGCATCAATTCACAACCTTATCATACATGTGTTTCTGTTTAAAGATGCTTTATTTTATATATATATATATATAAAATAGACAATAGATATTAAATATATATACACATATACATACATATATATACATATATACAATAGATATTAAATATATATTGTTGATTCATAAACATTGAACTCACAACCAACATGCCTGACCAGAGCTTATCTAACACATGTATTTTCTCCGTAAGACGCATCGCAGCCTCCTTCAGCACTATGCTTGCAGCCATTTTAAAGAGCAAAAATCACCAGCACAAAGCACAATAACAGCTCTAGATTCTGAGAAGGACACTTGTTTATAATATGAGAGTGGAAACACTGAAGGAAGAGCATCAATCACCTTGCTCAACCTCAACTGGGAACACGCACATTGGGTGACTCAAATTTTTCACTGTTCTGGGTATATCCATGAGTGATCACAAAAGCACAGTGAATATTGATTTTAGGTTACAAGAAATTTTAGTGAAAAGATAAATTCACAAATACTGAATCTGTGAATAATGAGGATCAACCATATCATCTAAAATGTCCATTTTCCAACAACAAAAAAATTGTAAGACATACAAAGAAACAAGAAAGTATGTCCCACACAACAGAAAAAAAGCAGGCACTAGAAACTGCCTGTGGAAGCAAACGGATGCCACATTTAAAATACAAAGCCTGTAAGCCACTAAAAGTATGTTCAAAGAACTAAAAGAAACCATGACTGAACAAGCAAAGGAAGTTGTGACAGCAATGTCCATTAGTACTGGGTTGTAACTGAGCTGAAGATAAATACATGTCTGGATAGTTTCATTTTGTTTGCTAAGAATAAGTTATGTTTTAATTTGTAGAGCAGATCACTGAAAAACCATTCATTGACATGAATTTATTCCAAACAATATATGATCTAATTATATAACATATGTGAATGATGATTTTTTTCATTAAGCCTAATGAAATAAAGTGACATAATTCACAATGTTGTAAGAATGCATCACTATGCACATTAATATAGCATGAATAAAATGTTGAAATGGAGCCTGTTTTACTCTGTTCAGGCTGTCCTAACAAAAATACCCTAGACAGCCACAGGGGTGGCTTACACAACAGAGATTTATTTCTGACAATTCTGGAGGCTGAGAATTCTAAGATGGAGGTGCCAGCAGATTAGCTTCTTGGTAAAAACTTTCTTCCTGGTTTGCAGAGGGACACCTTGCTGTATCCTCACATATTGGAGAGAGAGAAATCATCTTTCAAGTTAGGAACTCTGCCAATAAGGGCACTAATCCTATTCAGAAAGGTCCACCCTCACGACCTAATTATGTCCTAAAGTTTGCAATCATTAACACCATTAGGACTTCAAAATATAAATCTAGGGGGAGGAGAGACACAAATATTCAGTCCTTAGCAGAGACTATCAAACATTCTATAGAACAAAGGAAAAGAATTATGATGACAACTTAGATGACAACCCTTCTAGGCTAGAAACAGCACACATGTACACACACAGACTGAGAGGGTCTTAGTTCCTACTTCATTCCAAAAATACTGCTTAGCTTTAAAGTTGCTAATGAGAAAGAGATTGTCTGTTTTCATGGAGCTTTTAGTTGCGAGGAAGATAACCATAAAGGAAGTAATGAGCGTTATACATGTTAGGAATCCTGCAGGGGGGGAAAACATCCATTAAAAAAATAAATAAATAAAAAGAACAAAAACATATCCAAATAATTGAATTAAAATTTTAAAAAGTTAAAAGAAAGAAAGAGAAAGGAAAAGACTGGTATAAAGGCTTCATCATGTCCCACTAAATAACAATAAAAATTTAGCACACTCAGATACAAAATATGCATCTCTTATATACCATATGCAGATCTTATATTTAACACCAAAAATTAAGTATAATAGGACAAAATTAGACTTGTCTAAGTCTTCATTGAATTTCTCATAAATACTAAAAGAAAATGACCACATATTTTCAGAGATTTGAGGAGAAAAGTTTTGATCCAATAATTTATTCTCTTTGTGCACAATAGAAAAAGATCATTGAATAAATAAACGTTCAATAATTACTACCACCTATAACCCCCATTTAAAAGGAACATGATATGGGGCGCTTGGGTGGCTCAGTGGGTTAAAGCCTCTGCCTTTCACTCAGGTCTTGATCCCAGGATCCTGGGATCGAGCCCCATATTGGGACTTTCTGCTCAGCAGGGAGCCTGCTTCCTCCTCTCTCTCTCTGCCTGCCTCTCTGCCTACTTGTAATCTGTCTGTCAAATAAATAAATAAAATCTTTAAAATAAAATAAAATAAAAATAAATAAATGAAAGGAACATGATATAAACATAGCTAATTGGAATTTATATTAAATCTATTAATTACGAATTGGAAATTTCGTGGTATAAGATAAAGTCTTGTAAAACAGTATGAAATTAAAATATTATATACCTGTTCATCTTATATATTCAAAAAGTTTTAAATTACCTGAGGAGTAATAACAAAGTCTAACAGGTATCATAACTTCCTATGTGCCAGCTATTGTGCCAAATATTTTACATGTATTATTATTTCATTTAATCTTTATACAACCTCATTTTGGGGTTTCTTCATTTTACTTTTTTTTTTTTAAGATTTTATTTACTTATATGACAGACAGAGATCACAAATAGGCAGAGGCAGGCAGAGAGAGAGAGGGGAGGGGGGAAAGCAGGCTCCCTGCTGAGCAGAGAGCTCAATGTGGGGCTCGGTCCCAGGACCCTGAGGTCATGACCTGAGCCGAAGGCAGAGGCTTAACCCACTGAGCCACCCAGTTGCCCCACTTCATTTTACTTTTGAGGAAACCAAGGCACAAAGAAGTTAAATAAATTGTTCACCCATGAATATGGTGTTTGAACAAAAGTAACCTAACTCCAGATATCCACTCTTCACTATTTCTCATAACAGGCTAGTGAGAAAAAAAATGCAGAACACACTACTGTACATATCATATAATTTCCATATCATTTATTTCAACCAAACTTTATGAAGACCTGCAAAGAGTCAAGTACAGTGGCTATCACATTTTAAATTTTGTACAATTAGAATATGTTAACTGAGAAAATGTTGTATTTATATTAAACAGAAAAGTATGCTACAAAACACTTTGAAAGCTTGTGTATCTTTCATAATTAAAACTGATTATCTCAATTCTGACTTTATATAATTTTTCTTTAAAATATTACAAGGATGAATACCTACCATTTATATCAACATGGATGGAACTGGAGAGTATTATGCTAAGTGAAATAAGTCAAGCAGAGAAAGACAATTATCATATAGTTTCACTCTATGTGGAACATAAGGAATAGTACAGAGGATCACAGGGGAAGGGAAGGAAAATGAACGGGAAGAAATCAGGGAGCGAGACAAACCATGAGAGATTCTGGACTCTGGAAAACAAACTGAAGGTTACAGAAGGGAGGTGGGTGGGAGGATGGGCTAACCAGGTGAGGGGTATTAAGTAGGGCATGTGATGTGATGAGCACTGACTGTTATGAGCAACTAATGAATCGTTGAACAGTACATCAAAAACTAATGATGTACTATATGTTGACTAACTGAACATTAGTCAACATATTTTTTCTTTCTTAAAAAAGAAAAAATAGGGGCGCCTGGGTGGCTCAGTGGGTTAAGCCTCTGCCTTCCGCTCAGGTCATGATCTTAGGGTCCTGGGATCGAGCCCCGCATCGGGCTCTCTGCTCAGAGGGGAGCCTGCTTCCTCCTCTCTCTCTCTCTGCCTGCCTCTCTGCCTACTTGTCATCTCAATCTCTCTCTCTCTCTCTGTCAAATAAATAAATAATAAATAAATAAATCTTTAAAAAAATAAGTAAATAAATAAAATTTTTAAAAAATAAAATAGAATATTACAAATAATCTTTAATTCCATTCTTCCCAGTAAAATTTTAATTCTATCTCTCCATAAGGATGAGGAGAGAGGGATAGTTGGGCAGTCACACTTTAACGTAATACTTTGTAATCCTTGTATTCATATTTTGTCTATATGTAAATATTTCTATAAACACAGAGAGATGTTTACATATTATAAAACTACATGAAATCCTTCTGCAGCTTGATTTATGCACTTATTTCATTTTCTTGAGATATAGCCAAGTTGATGCATGTGAAACTACTTTATTTTTTAATTTCTTTGTACAAAATATTCAAGACATGCACTAATTGTATTCTATCCATTCTCTTACTGATGGGCATTTAAGTCATTTTTAGGTTTCTTGAACTTTAAAAAATGCTACAATGAATATCTTTGTACGTACATTCTTGGACACATCAGGAAAAATTTCTCTAGAATATAAATCTAAAAGTTGGATTTCAGGATCATCAGAGACATGCAGTGTTTTTCAGTTTATTACCTATTGCTCATATCTGGTTTCCAACTCCATATATAAGGAGCCTGGAAGTCACCACTCCATCCTAACAGCAGATTAAAAAAAAAAAAAAAAAGTAGGTGGACTGAAATATCTACAATCCTTGGATTCATAAAAGAACAGAGGACACAGGGCAAGCAATGCCCCTGAGACTGGAGTGACATATACACAAATACAGGGAGGCATAGATAGCTTACCTGGAGACTCATGAGCAAAAACCACCTTGGGAACGACCCCACTGCAGTAGGAAAACCTAAACTCGTTTGACAAATAGCTGGAGGCTCAGTGTGGACAGATTTGAGAGTTAAAAATTCCAGGGAGACCAAGTAATTTAGAGACCCCCTACTATACTGTAACATTTATCTCCAGAATCTGGACCAGTTTCCCATAGTAAATACCTGAAAAAACTCACCATGGGCTTCTCACAGCGGGGCAGGGAAGAGGAACCATTTTGAAATATGCCGGAGCCCTCTGCTTTTCTTTTCTTTTTTTTTTTTTTAAGATTTTATTTATTTATTTGTCAGAGAGAGAGAGGGAGAGAGAGCAAGCACAGGCAGACAGAATGGCGGGCAGAGGCAGAGGGAGAAGCAGGCTCCCTGATGAGCAAGGAGCCCGATGTGGGACTCAATCCCAGGATGCTGGGATCATGACCTGAGCCGAAGGCAGCTGCTTAACCAACTGAGCCACCCAGGCGTCCCCCCTCTGCTTTTCTTTACAAGGTCTACCTCCAGGGGCAACTAGTTAACCAGACCCTAATGCACATTATCAGAGCCCAAGCTACCTGAGGAAGGAAAATCACCTACTCCATTTGGCTCTAGTCTTCCAGGTGGAAGGAGGGAAAACCTACCTCCAACTCACTCTAGCCGCTTGTCTCACCTAAGTGAGGTGAAAAATGAGAAATGCTTGTGAGACTTGCAGTCCAGAGACATAGGCTCACTAGGAGACAAAGGCCTAACAAAGGTTTACAGAATACTTTCCTCCTCCACCACCTCACCACGTTGTTAAAAGGCCTATTTATGGCAGTTTCTTTGCCTGATATCTCATGTCTGGTTATAAATACATAAATAAATACAGGGCTTACCAAAGGCAAAAAACACACTTTGAGGAAAAAGAACAAGTATCAGAACCATACATAACAAGGATGTTGGAATTATCAGACCTGGAATTTGAAACAACTATAATTACTATGCTAAGGGCTTTAATAGATAAAGTAGACAGCAGGCAAGACAGATGGGCAATGAAGCAGAGAGGTGGAAATCCTAATAAAGAACCAAAAATAAATGCTAGAGATCAAAAATGCTTTAACAGAAATGAAGAATGTCTTTTTTATGGGCTTATTAATAAATAATACTGGATACTGCTGAGGAAAGAATCCCTGATCTAAAGGAGTATATATGGATAGAATTCCCAAAAATTAAAAAAAAAAAAAAAAGAGAGAGAGAGAGAGAGAGAGAGAGAGAACAAAGACTAAAACAAACAGAAAACAAAAACAAACAAACAAAAAAACAAACAAAAAAACACAGAGTATCCAAAGACTATGGGATAACTACAAAACAATTAAAATACACACAATGGGAATACCAGAGGGAGAAGAAAAAAAGGTACAGAAAAAAATATTTGAAACAATAATGATTGAGAATTTTCCCCAAATTAATGTAAGACCCTAAAACACAGACTCAGGAGGATAAATGCCAGTACATACACATATACATACATATACATACACATACATACATACATACATACATACCTAAAACTACACTCAGGCATATCATTTTCAAACTGCAGAAAATCAAAAATAAAGAAAAACTCCTGAAGGAAGCCAGAGGAATAAATACCTTACCTAGAGAAGAAAAAAGATAAGAATTGCATCTTACTTCCCAGAAACCATGAAAACAAGGGAAGAATGAAGTATTTAAAGTGTTGAGGAAACAAACAAACAAACAAAAAACTCTGATGTAGAATTCTGTACTCTGCAAAATTATACCTCAACAGCAAAGGAGAAATAATGATTTTGTCAAACAAACAGAAATTGAGGAAATTTGTTGCCAGTTGACCTGCTTTGCCAGAAATATATAAAATTCTTTAGAAAGAAGGACCTCTATTATAGGTCAGAAACCCAGATCTACGTAAAATAATGAATAGCATCAAGAAGAAATAAGTGAAGGTAAAATAAGAACTTTTCATTTTCTTATTAATCTAGCATAACAGTTTATTCAAATTAATAACAGCAATGATGTATTTGACTATGCATGCATATGTATATAACTTATGCATACGTATTACATGCATACATACATATATATGCTTACTTGTGCTTTTTTTTTTTTAAGATTTATTTATTTATTTGACAGAGATCACAAGTAGGCAGAGAGGCAGGCAGAGAGAGAGAGAGAGAGGAGGAAGCAGGCTCCCTGCTGAGCAGAGAGACCAATGTGGAGCTCGATCCCAGGACCCCAGTATCATGACCTGAGCCAGAGGCAGAGGCTTTAACCCACTGGGCCACCCAGGCGCCCCACTTGTGCTCTTATATATAAATGTAATGAATGATAGCAATGTTTCAAGGGACGGGAAGGAGGGATAAGAGTTATTTTGTTATTTTAAGATATTTGTGCTAACCATGAAGTGGTATAGTTTTATTTAATATAATACCTTAAATGTATTTTGTAAATTCTAGGACAACCACTAAAAAATGCAAAGAGTATAAATGATACCCTAAGATAGGAGAGAAAATGGAGTCATAAAATGCTTAGTAAAAAAAAAAAAAAAAAACACAAAAAGCAGAAGAAGTGTAAAAAACAAAAATAGAAACTAAGACCTAGAGCAAAAATAAAACAGTAACAAGCATGGTAGATATTAATCCAACTATATCAATAATCACTTTGGATATCAATGATCTAAATGCACCAATTAAAAGACAGAGACCATTAGAGTAGATCAAAAAACAAGACCTAACTATATGTTGTCTATAAGAAACCCACTTTAAATATAAAGACACATCTAGATTAAATGTACAGTGATTTCAGACAGAGCAGACTTCAAAGCAAGGAAGTTGAGATGGAAAAAGAAGCAATATCACTAATGAGTTTAGAAGTTTGTGCCAGTGTAGATACCCACCAAGCACTAAGTTCCAATTTCACTGTGTTGTCAACTCTGGGTAAGTCATACTTCTAGATGTTAAAATTTAATCTTTTAAAATTTTCTGTCTTTTTAAATATGCATGAGGTTGAACTTCATTCTATATACCTACTAGCAGTTCCAATTTCTTCTTTGAATAACCTTTTTAGTCTGTTAGTCCACTTGTACAGGATCGTTTCATCTTAATTCTTTATTTTTGGAATTCTTTAGACATTGTGTATACCAATTTTTGGTCAAAATATCACAACTATCGGGGCACCTGGGTGGCTCAGTGGGTTAAATCCTCTGCCTTCAGCTCAGGTCATGATCCTAGGGTCCTGGGATCGAGCCCCGCATCGAGCTCTCTGCTCAGCAGGGAGCCTGCTTCCCCCTCACTCTCTCTGCCTGCCTCTCTGCCTAGGAATGATCTCTGTCTGTCAAATAAATAAATAAAAATCTTCAAAAAAAAAAAAGTGGGTTAAAATATCACAACTATCTTTTCTCAGTCTGTTTTAATTTTTTTAACAGTACTGCCATACAGAAAACTGTAATTTTGTTGTTATCCATGTTTTATATTATTATAAAATTATTCATGTTTTTCAATATGTGTTATCTTTTGAATGGGGGGGTCTTACTTCAGGGTTTTTTTGTGTGTGTTTTTTTTTTATCCTAACCTGAAATCTTTCTCCTACATTTTCTCCTACGTCAGCTGTAAGTTTGACATTCCTTTGAAAGTAGTGTATTTCTTTGTGTATAGCTCTGAAGCACCTAAATACATCAGCTTTATTGTTTCATGGAAAGGCAATGGACCCTAAATTATTGATTTAAAATTCCTTTTATTGGGGCACCTGGGTGTTTCAGTCATTAAGCATCTGCCTTCAGCTCTTGTCATGATCCCAGGGTCCTAGGATGCAGTCCCACATGGGGCCCCTTGCTCAGCGGGGAGCCTGCTTCTCCCTCTGCCTGCCCCTCCTCCTTCTGGTGCTACTTCTCTCTCTCTGAGACAAATAAATAAATGAAAATCTTTAAAAAATAATAATAAAATAAAATTGTCTTTGTTGTTGTTCTTCTTGCAATCCCTACACATTTGGACATTATCCATGTAATTGCAGATTTGTTCCTAAGATACATTTTTTATTTACTCCTTGAGACGATAGTACCCTGTTTTATACTATAAGTCTCCATATCTGATAGCGCAAGTTTTTCTTTTAAAAATTTGTGAATATTTATATCCCTTCACTATTGTACCAGTGAATTACCTTAGTCACAGACAACGGAAAACTGAAAAGGGGATTTATTAGAGATATTAGATTGTGTATGAGATATCCAGAATGAGCAGGCAACTTCACTTGGATATACACAACCAGAAGTAAAACAATCAGGGAAAATGTCTCATTAAAGTTTTTGTTTGGTGATTTGTTTGTTTTTTAACCTTGGGTTAGACTGTGTCACTCATCTCCCAAAACTTAGTCACGGCTCTATCAGAAATACTGGATGCTTCGAACCACAATGTTTGCTACATAGCCAATCCTTTTCTGAATAGTTGACATCACATGTTGTTAACTTTGATATTTTGTGCAGGTTTGGCTGCTTGTGGGTCTTAAGCTTCTAGTAATTCTGAGCTAAATAGTTCTGAGGTAAATAATACTTAGGTAGGGGCACCTGGGTGGCTCAGTGGGTTAAGCCTCTGCCTTCGGCTCAGGTCATGGTCTCAGGATCCTGGGATCGAGCCCCACGTTGGGCTCTCTGCTTAGCGGGGAGCCTGTTTCCCTCTCTCTCTCTGCCTACTTGTGATCTCTTTCTCTATTGCAAATAAATAAATAAATAAAAATCCTAAAAAAAAAAGTACTGAGGTAAATTGTTCTTAGCTTTCTAGTCTTCATAATAATGTATGACTATTTAGAAAGAGGTTAATATCCATGCTGGCCAAGTCTTCTTTATGAGAACATAGAATGCATTCATAACATTTTCTCTCTTTTTTGAGGTATAATATAATAAGATACATGGATCTTCAGTGTATAGTTTGAGGAATGTTGACAAAATATATTCTAGGGTGCCTGGGTGGCTCAGTCCTTAAGTGTCTGCCTTCGGCTCAGGTCATGATCCCAGGGTCCTGGGATCCAGCCCTGCATGGATCCCTGCTCAGCGGAAGCCTGCTTCTCCCTCTCCTACTCTCCCTGCTTGTGTTCCCTCTCTTGCTCTCTCTCTCTCTCTCTCTCTGTCAAATAGATAAATAAAATATTTTTTAAAAAAATATATTCTAAGTAGAACATTCTCATATCTTAGGAAGTTCTTTCAAAGAAATTTCCACTTAATGCCCCTAGCCCCAGGGCAGAAGCATTCACTATTCTGATGCCAATCACCGTAAGTTAACATTGGTTAATTCTGAAATTCACATAATCCATGTATACTTTGTGTCTGGCCCCTTTCTGAGATCATTTTTGTTTTTTAGGATTTATCAATGTTGATGTTGATAAGTTATTATTTTACTGCTGAGTAGTATAAATTAATGTGCCAAAAATTTTAGCATTATGAATAAAGCAACAATAGGCATGCTTGCCCAAGTTTCTCTTTTTTTTTTGTAAATATATGCTTTTATTTCCTAAGTGTTTTGATGTGAAATTGCTGAATCGTGAACAAGTCTAATTTTATTAGGAACTAACATTTTCCAAAAGATTTGTATACATTTTACTTTAGTGATAAGTGAAAATTTAAATTGTGATTGATCCTCTCTAATAGTTCACACTTAGCCCTTCATAATTTGATCTACTTCATGTGTGTGTAGTTATATCTTATTGTAATATCAATTTTCTTGATGATTAATGATGTTTAGCAATTTCTTATACACATTTTAACCACTTGAACATGCTCTTTTTGGGTGTAAGTCTCTGGCCTGTTTTTAGTTGCCTTGTTTGTCTTTATAATTGTGATAATTATCTATATATTCTGAATGTGAGTTCTTTGTCAGATATATGTATTTTGAATATTTCTGTTTTGATTTTATTTTTATAAGGAGCTTCAAATAAGTAGACTTTTTTATGAAGTACAGTTTATTTTTTTTATTTTTGAGATTAGTAATTTTTGACTTCTGAATAAGAAATTTTTGATGAGACCAAGTTCCCAAAGATATTCTGAAAAATCCCAAAGACTTTAAGTCTACAATTTATCTCCAATAATTTTGTGTATTTTACGGGGGTATTATCAAGTCTCAACTTTTTTCCATTTAGATTTTTTTGTCTATGTTTATGGAGTAGTATTAAGTGTCATTTTTTTGCCCATTTAAATATTGTTCCAGTGCATTTGTTGGAATGACTTTTTCTTTCCTTATTGCATTGCCTTGGTGATTTTGTGCTTCTGGTCTTTTGAATTATTTGTTAAATTTATTCCTAGGTATATGTTTTTCTGATATTTTCAATGGTCTTGATAGAATTCACTATCTGGACTGACAGTTTTGTGCCAATTACCTTTCAATGTACTGCTTCTCATCTTCACATGAACTCTTCCTGGCCCTGCTTTGTGATGTGGAGCTGGACCTGGAAGCCATTTCTTCTTTGGCAGCTGGACCAATGTCAGACTTTGCCAACAGAGTATGCTCAAGGACACTATAAGGCATAGTAGTGGAAGGGGCTTTTTACCCTCATTTCGGGGTGGTTTTCCTCCTTTAGTGCCAGAGCTGCGTTCCACATGCAGGAAACCTGGTGATAACTCACGTTCCACTGAGTTTTTACTGCACTGCAAAGAAGTAGCTTCTTGTGGATCAACTCCGAACTTCTGGCACCCCAGTGGGTGAATTCCTGTGCACCCCAGGAAGTGGCTAATAGCAGAGGAGCTCTTGTTTGTAGCGCCTTAGCACACTTCATCATCCTGTGAGCTACAGTCATACTTTCTCCAAAGACGTGAATTTCAACCTTGTGGGAGTCCTACTTCCAAGTATGTTCTTCCCTTGGTGTTCTTCCTCTGTTCTTGAAGTAGTAGCTGCTCCCTACATTCATTATGCCTTATAATTTAGAATCCTCTTTTATCCCTTCTTAATAGCATTATCTCCTTTTGCCAGTTAATACTGCTTTATATTTAATTTTCTATGTTCAAATTGCTAGTAGGATTTCTGTCTCCTGATTGGACCCTGATGGCCAGTATACCTCATTTGGAAACTTTAGTTATGAATTTAATGTCTTTATAGATATAGGGTTATTTGGATTTTATATTTTTTTCATGTGTTAATTTTTTTAGATTTATTTTTTGATAAGTTTGCATATTTCATCTAAATTTGCATTTTTATTGTAAAATGACTTAAAATATTCTTTTGTTACCATTTAAATGCCCTTGAATAAGTGGCAAAAGTATTGCTTTCATTTTTTAAGTTGAATAAAATGACCAATTTTTTCCTGTTATTTCTATGTTTTTATACATTTTTGATGGTATTGTTGGCTATATACAATTTTATAATTCTCACCTTAAATTCAATTTTGATTGATTTTAATATTATCATAAGAACTTTATATTGGTTAGCATTTGTCTGGTGAATGTATTTGTAACTTTTACATTTTCATATTTTCTGTGCTAATTGCATATTTGTTTATGGTATATCTTTAGTAAACATTATGTTGTTAAGATATAAAAAATAATTTCTGATAATTTATTTTAATTAATAACTTAAAATCTGTTTTACCTTGTGATTACTGATATATTTAGACTCATTTCTTTTATCTCCTAATACGTTTTATCTTTATGATAATTTTTTCCTTAGATGTCTTTATAGACTACTCTTGGATTTTTTGCTTAACTGATTTGGATATTATATATTTTATCTACTATATTTAGCATTTTATCAAACATATTTACCTTCATAATTTGTTGGATTTAAGGACATTCAGTACATCAATCCCCCTCTTAAAAGATGTGAATCTTATCTGTCTTTAACTCATTTTCTACTAAGTATATTTATTATTATTTTTATTATTAAATTCCTATTTTCCAGCTTCTTTTGACAAATTTTTAGCTTGCATTGCCTCTGAGTTAAATTTTTAGATTCAGGGTACCTCAGTAGTTCTTTTTCTGGAATCTATAAGTGGTAAGTTATACCTGAAAATGTTGCCATTTTTTAAAATGGGTGATAGTTTAGCTAGGATTTAGAATATTAAATTGACTGTCATTTTCCTTCATCAATTTGGAAATATTAATCCATTATTTTTCTGTAATAAATTTTTACTAAGAAAAAATCTATTGCATAAATTACATATTTAGATTATCTTTTTTACCTCCTGAATAACTTTTTTTTGTAATCAATGCAATTATTTTCAATGCAAAATTTCTGAGTTTGGATGTATTTTTACTTTTTTTTTCTTTAAAACTGGATGTGTATTTTCTCTTTCAGCATTTAAATTTTCTTCTAATTCTTGAAAACTCTCAGGCATTATCTTCTTGAGTAGCACCTCAATGTTCTGTGTTCTCTTTTCTACTTCTGGAACTTTTATTAGACATCTGTTGGGGCACTTCAATCTCTTCACTTCTCAAATTTGTTTTCATATTTTAATTTTCTCATCTCTCTTTATAATTAATTCTGTTTGCAGCTGTGACCAATTCAACCTGTGTCTCTTCTATCATATTAATGATGAATTTATATCTATTGACATATAGATAAGATAGATATAAATAGAAAAGTCTGTATCTATATCATGTCCTATTTGCTTCTTTTCATTTTTCTCTGGTCTTGATTTATGTCTACTTTTAATTGCTTTATAAACTATGATTCTCTTTTTTTGGCTATTATTTCTACTTTCATATCTTTGGGTTCATTATCATACTTATTTTATGTCCTTTTCAGATGGTTCATTGGAATGAATGCATTGAAGTTAATTCATTGGACTGAATCAACTCCCTTATTGAATTAGTTGGCTTTTGTTCTTTTAGTTTTTTTTAGTATATTATGAATTTTTTTTAGTATATTATGAAATTTAGATTGCAAACTCATCTTGAGAGTTTCCTCTCATTCTTCTCTCTTTCCCCTTTTTTATTAACTATTTCCCTCCAACCTCACAACATTATGACATCCCCTTCGTATCTAGAAGAATGCTTCCCTCCACCATATAAGTGTGGTTTTCCATTTCAAAATCTGACTTTATATTGGTAATACAGGGCTCCATTCTATGAAGATATTATTGATCTAGTTTTTTTGACTATACTTGGCATGATGATGGATGGTCCTCATCATGTGGCTTTCCCCACTCTTCCTGTTACTGGAGCAGTGGCTTAAAGCTAGATATAGACCTAAGCAATAATTTTAAGTAGTTCGTGTCCTTCCATAGACAGAAAGAACACACACCAGCTCCAGCTCTTCCCAGTGAGCCTGGTTCTCCTCTTCACCATTTATGAGATGTTTCTGCATTCTTTTTTCTAATCTGAAGTGTAGCAGATCTGTGGCTTCTGCTGTTTCTCACTGTTCTGTGTCTTATGTAAACAAATGTATCTTGTTTTATTTTTGACCATGGTAATGTATTTTTTTTTAAATTCTTTGGCATATGTTTCAGCTATCACTGTTATAATTTTCAGTGGGGGTTTCGGGTATTTCTCTGTGAATCCATAATCTTGACAGGAAGAGTGCATATTTTTATAATAGAGGAGCAGTGGCGATGGCTAGAGAGAAAACTAAAAAAGATATACAATCAGAAGGCACAAGGGTTCATAATATTTACATCTCTACATATGTTTTCTCTTTTAAATTGTACACTCCTCTATAAATTATCCACCAAGGAAACTATTGATTTCAGAGTTCATTGTCTAAATTATCATCACTTCCTGGTATAATATATGATCTTTTGCACAGCAAATCATTTTAAATGACATATAGAGATTAAGGAATAGAATTCCAGAATATGTCACTGTACTATATTCTATATTTATTGCCTTTGGGTTTTTATTTCTTAACTGTCTGTTCTTTTCAATGACACAAGCATCAGTTTTAGAAACTTGAAACACATTTTTAGTTTATCAAGTAAGAGTAGATTCTGATGAATAGTTTCATGCAAATAAAATGTTAAAATAAATGATTGGTTAATTATCCAGAAGAATTATGCATTAATTCATTTTGAAAACTATAATTGCAAAGTAGACCAGAAATTTGTATCAACTCATTAGCTAGCACACTTCTTTCTGATTGGGAATCCAAATTAAGATGAGAAAACTGTTAAGCCAGTAAATATTTATCAAATAAAATTGAGATTTTTACTTCTTTTGTTTTACTTGTATGATTAACTGCCAAGCATATATAACAGTTGGTTAACAAATATTTTTCATTGTCCTTATTTTTCACCACAATCATTTAGTTTTTGGAGTTTACATTAAAGTTCAATAATGATTATCTAAAAAGTCAGATGACACAGCAACAATAAAAGAAAACACCAAGGTCAAAAGAGTTTTGAAAGTTTGTCTATCACAAGTTACAGCCTGTCATCTTGAAATAAAATGGCAGCCCAATTTTTTTTGACAGTTTTTAGTAAATTTTAACTTTTTAATAAACTTTTGTGCTATATAGATTGCAGAGATAATATATTTCTCCTTATGGAGTCTCTAGTGAATAAGTCTGATAGTTAAAAATAGGAAACCAGAAAGTTTTAAGAGACATATGGTGACATAGTTATCCTTCCTTATCCTATCTAGTAGTTATACTTTTTTTTTTTTTTTAAAGATTTTTTATTTATTTGTCAGAGAGAGAGGGAGAGAGAGCAAGCACAGGCAGACAGAATGGCAGGCAGAGGCAGAGGGAGAAGCAGGCTCCCGCTGAGCAAGGAGCCCGATGTGGGACTCGATCTGAGGACGCTGGGATCATGACCTGAGCCGAAGGCAGCTGCTTAACCAACTGAGCCACCCAGGCGTCCCCAGTAGTTATACTTTTTAAAATTGCATATGGAGTCTACCATTTTTTTGAGTAGTGTTAATGTAAAAACATAACAATACAGAATAAAAACAAATTCTTTGTATAAGCTTTTCATAAGCTTACAGGTGGCATTCAAAAATGTTAGATAAGCTATTCATCATCATCATTTGGGTTAGCTGTCTGCCTGTGATGTGTTAATTTATACATATAGATGACTTCTCTCCTCTAATATTTTCTTCATTTCTTTTTTCTATTACCCTTAGAATTGATTCACATGAAGTAATTTTGTTACCTTAATTTGTCAACACCAATTCTTTGGAAGAATTTGCAATAGAATCTCACAGTTACACACACAAATTGTTATTAACTATGGACCAAACCATGCTTCCTACCAAAATATGATATTTGCATGGATCAAGAGCAGATATGTGAAATATATTTGCAAATAGTGTGATACCAGTCATATTTCACTGATATCCACTATAAAAAATGTACTTGCTTTGTATTTTTATTGCATGTTGAAAATTCAAACAGGAAAAAAAACTAATATATTCCAGAAAAAAATTTTGAATACAACTTATTTTGTTAATTGACACTAGTAAAAAAAATTATTTTAACATTTGGGTGGGTTTTATGTCTTTGATGTTTTCATCTCTTCTTTTAGACTCAGCAACCTCCAGATTTCATAGAGTTGATTGCTTATAATTTCCTAGAGTTAAGGTCCTTGGAGAAAGATTTCATCTAAAGATCAGTTTATAACTATATGTTTTCCATAGCCATCAGTTGGAGGGGTATTATAATGATTACTACTACAAATACAAAAAACAGAATATTGTAATTTACCACTGTATCAAAAGATAAGATTTTCTGACTTAAATGTATGTTGTGTTGACAAGTTCATAAATTTTTAAGACATAGAAGTACTGCCATCTTTAATATGTTAATTATTAGATGAAAAATAAATTCTTGCTTTTCTATGTCAATCGACCATATTATCTGAAGAAAAGGAAATGTCCCTTTCATAAAGGAATATTAAACTATTTAAATAGAGACAGAAATCATCTCTTTGTCTCTCGTGTCCAATTTAAGAATTTCTTCTTCAAGTTCTAATAAATGATCATTTAATGTGTACTGGAGCACTTCCAGAGATGTGAACTTACTAGTCTCTCTCAGATAGTAATTTGAACATCTCTCTTTATTTTATAGTTTTATTCCCTGTGAAATATATTAATTTACTCAACAGATGTTTATGGAACACTGTTCTAGCAATAAATAACTACAGACTTTGTTTGTAAGAATCTGTAGTCAAGTGGCAAAATTCACTCACTGCTGTTAATTTTGACCACTCTACAGATGCAGTCTTACGGCATTTGAAGGGATGTGTGCATCTAAGTTCCTCTGTTCTAAGCTAGAAATCTATGGGTCAATAAATTGTTGCTCGAGTGCTATTTCTAGATATCATTATCTTTTGTAGTGTTACCTTAATGTTTCTGGTTTGGCCACCCTTTTTAATAGATGTGGAACCAATACTTAGTCTTGGAACTTGAGTTGTGTACACTCATGTTGTAAATAAGTGGAAATAGTCATTGCTTTGATTAGTTTAACTGAGATATAGACCCTTATATTTTCTCCTTTAATATATTCAATATTATTATTTTGAGTCTATTGTTTTATATGACCAAAGATATTTTACTTTATCTCCTCTGTCCTGAATAGGTCATTTATAGTTTTGCTAGATTGCTTTTTATTTATAATTTGATATATTTATACAAACAAGGGAGGGTCAGTGATAAAACCTAAGCTACATAATTATAGATCTCTCTTGATCAGGATGTGGAGCCTATCGGGGGACAAAAATGGTGCATACATTTTTTAAAGAAGGTTATTTGGAACTTTAATATGATATTTAAATGGACCTTGAGACTCCACCTATCCCCATATTTTAAGAACCTACTATTCAAAAAATAAGTCAATAATCAAATACATTGGATCTGAACTTAAACTAGTATCAATCCATCTATTGTATTATATGGCTTTCTTTTAGGCATGATTTTAGTATTATATTTACTACCCACAGAAAGCAAATGCCTTACTTAAAAGTAAAAAGTTTCACAGAAAAGAAACACAATGTACAATGATTTGTTTAAAAACAAAGCGAAACAAAATAAGAATACTTACTCCTATAAGGTGTGAAAGTACTTTAATTAACCTAAGAAAACCTGTTTGAATTAATGGATTTATTTATACATTTTTAATGAATCCATGCCCCCTTAATCACAAGATCTGAAGTTGGAAAATATTTTTGTTTAAGTTTTATAATATTCTTTCAAGAAGATATGTAACATCTCAGTAATCAAAATCCTCAGTATATCCTCATAAATTTTACAAGTAGTTCTGTATTTTAATATTAAAATGTACTGTTTTGGTAATAAAAGCCTAACTCTGATG
Source organism: Enhydra lutris kenyoni (assembly GCF_002288905.1). Classification (NCBI taxonomy): domain Eukaryota; kingdom Metazoa; phylum Chordata; class Mammalia; order Carnivora; family Mustelidae; genus Enhydra; species Enhydra lutris. The sequence continues at coordinate 75,339,061 of NW_019154086.1, read as the reverse complement.
CTAATCTAGGTTATTTACTCTTCCTTATTTGATTTTTTGTTTGCTTGTTTCCATAGAAACTTTCTTGCTTATTGTAGTTCTTAAATCTTGTTTGTCTTCTACTGTTAGCCTATATGTTCTATGAAGTCACGGACTATTTCTACCGCATTCTCTATTATATCCCCAAATAGGAGCAGAGAGTGTAGCATATATAATGCAAGAACAATCAGCATTTTTTATTGGATTCCAGGACAATATGAATATGAAAGATTTGGGAAACAGAAAACAGAGAACTTTGGGTCAATAAGTCTTGATTTTGGCTACATTTCCTTACTGAGAAAATGACAAAGGTAGATGAAATCATTTCTAAGGTGCAACTCGGGCCTGGGGTTTTTATTACTGCACTTGTGAACTAAGAATTGGTGTACTAAAAATATGTAGAATGTCCTCTCCCCAAAGACTTCATTAAATTTTAAGCCAGGCTTGACAGGCATGGATGTTAGGAGAGCCCAGGTGCTGGCTTCAACCCTATATCCTTTTCAACAATATATGAGCTGCTTTCCACTGCAAGGAAACATACTACAGCCCTTCACAGTCATCTTCCCACAGTGGAGGGGCAGCCGGGCACTTCCTGGAGAATGAGCCCAAACTCTGCATTGGGCACAAGGAGCTGGCTCAATTCTATGGGAATTAGGAGTAGCTACAGTCTCGCTGTGTTTAAGGCATAATGGATTCCTTTAATTACACATCTCCAGGGCTTCCTTAGCTGCTAGGAGACCCCACTCAAGTGTTCAATGAAGGAAACCCTCTTGATTCAAAGATTCAGGATATGCGGATTTGAATACCCACTGCATCCTGCCCCCCTGGTGCCACTCTAGCCCTCTGTTGCCTGCAGATGCCCGGCCTGGCAAACACTCTCCTTGTTCAAAAGGAGATTAGCAGGTGTTAAAGACCACTGGCTCCTAATCAAGGATTTCCCCTAATGTAATCAGAAAATGAAAGAACATGGGAAAGGAAGGTTACACATAAAGAGTAAGCAGCTGCTTGAAGCATTTTATGTAGGAAATAGATACTCATGGATTTTTGATGCACAGAATCCCTTAGAAGCCTTTCTGTAAAGACAGGACACTTCCTGTAATCTGAGTATGAGACTTCACTTGCCAGGTCTTTTGTCCCCCTGAATTAAACTATTGTACAATTTTATAGGCTACCATTCATGTAAATATAAATTGGCAATAGGATAATCAGCAAAATTATTATCCATTTCAGATATCAGAATTGAATATCTGAGGTGTATAACCAAGCAAGAAGAAATGCAGAGTTATTCAAAGTAGATACCTTATCTAAATGTAATTTATTTGAGACTGAATTCTCTGAGGGTGTTAGGATGATTGTTTGCAATGATAATTTGCAGCCATACCCAAGTAAAATACAAGTAATTTATACCTGGCATTACCTTTCTGTTTACTCTTTAAAATATTAAGACTCTCCCCCCAAATATGTTTTTTACATACACCAGTGCACCTTAGAAGTGTTTTTCAGGTGAAGAGGAAATTTTGCTTTGGCTTAAGAGAATGCAAGTGTATTTTCAGAAAGGAGCACTTATTTTTAAGACTCTTCTAATTAAATAATAGAATGAATGAGGGAAGACAGTTTTTCAGAATCCATACTGCTCCCCACCAGCAGATCAATATTCTTCAAGTATTCTTTTCACAATGATGTTCTCTGAATATGGTTTATCAGTATTTCTCTTTGACAACCTTATTAAATTAAGCTCATCTTCTTAGCCCACAAAGCTCTCCATAATATGACCTGTTGCCAGCTTTTTAACCTTAGTCCTAATACATTTTCAATATCATTCTTTTACTCTAGTGAAATTTGCTCCTTTCCATTCCACACATTAAGGTCATATCCACCAAGATAATTTAAGAATGCCTGTGGCATAGCTTAGAGGAAAATGTGACAATTTTTTATTCATAAACGAAGGATTTAAAATCATACCAAATATATTTTCTTCCTGCCTAGCTTATGATGTTTAATTCTAAGATCATATATAAAGAAGATTAAGATAATCAGGAGAGAATCAACCTTGTTCTGGTATGCTTCTGGTAGAATTCATGACAGAATGTCTTCAAAAAGGTGACTGACTCTCATATACATTGTGCCTCATGGAGAACAGCAAAGTAACATTTCAACTGTCACTTGTCCACTTAGGGAGGCTTATGACACAGTTGAACAAATTGTGTGCATTCTACTTTTTAAGTAGACAAAGAACCACAAATCACATTTTTTAATAATTTAAAAAACTTTTCAATGTCTAACACATAACAAAATTTCCTGTGGAAAAAAGTATTTTATATTTACTTGTTGCCACTCATTTTGTGATTATGTGCATTTCTTTAAGAATATATTATACAGCATTTCTTTATTGTGAATAGGTCATTTTTTCAGTGCATATTAGATCCCAGACATTACTTTGAGGACACTTATTTTAATATTCATATTTTCTGATGTTGTAGATATTACTATACTCATTTTATAGACAGAAATCATGTTCTAGGAGTTGATGTAGATTGTACATGTTTGCCTATTCACTAAATGTCAATGCCATGATTAAAGAGAGTTCACTCCAAAGTTTGTATTCTTTTCAATATGTTAACTATTAACATTAAAAACTCTGGTTTTAAAATATAGTTGATTTAATGTTGTCAATAGAAAGAGTTGATCTCAACCCTGCTGAGTAGAAATGTTTTGTATTTTATGATCTAGCTTCTATTTCTTGATCTTATTCCTTAAAGGAATATATGTTGTAGCTCCATAAAATGCAGTGCCATCCTATGGCGATTAAGAAAAAGACTTCAGCAAATGCAAGAATCCCATAAACCAAATAAACATCTCCATGCATATACTGTTTCTTCTCTTACCTAAAGACATTATATATTATTTGTTTTTTTTTTATCTGTGTGATTAACCATTTCACATGACAAAGAATAGCACATTTCATGGTTACCAAAGTGCACATATCAAAATTCTCTTTCCATGGAAATAGCTCTACAAATTTTCTATCAGTCAGTATCAATATTGCATCAAAAGTAAATCCTACTTTTCTAGACAGTGGTATTTAGGAACATAACGTAAGTCAATACAATGACTGTCATCTTTAAAATGTGTGTGTGTGTGTATGTGTGTGTATGTGTGTACGCGCGCCCATGCGCGGGTGCACCCACGGACATGCGCACATATCTAATGTTATTCTTAGTGATTCTCTAGACAACTGTTTGATGACTATACATATATAAAATACATTGGAAATACATATTACCCTATATATGGTTAAACTATGAAACCTACTTAGAGTCTGCTCAATCTGATTATGCTTCTTTTTTGAAATTAGTAGAAAACTGTGAATAATGGAACATTTAGAAAATCAAGAACTCAAATGCGTCATTAATGAATAAATCTAATTGTTAACAATATCTGTAGTCATAATTGTGTTGGTGTTTATTAACAGAGAAAAGGAAAGTGATATTTTTTAAATGTTCTTTGTAAAAAATAATAATAAAATAAATTTAAAAAATAAAAAATAAAAATTTTCTATGTAGTTAGTGAAAATGTTAGAAGGTATCAGTCAACGGTGATATCTCCTGGATTCCTGATTTTTTTTTTTGTTTTGTTTTTAGTTCATCTGTACCATTAAGTCTTTTTAGTAGCTACTAGGCTTACATTTTGACAATATTTCAATAAACCTAATAAAATGCTAAGACCCCACTAATATCAGATAGTTGTACTCTTTTTCAGTATACTTAATTATTTTCTTTTTTTCTTCTTTGTAATGATAATACTATATCAACTTATTCCTTATAGTTTGTTGTTCTTTAACTCTGTAATATAGAGCCTCTGTATTTCTTTTGAAATAAAAACTAGATCAGATGCTTTTTTTTAAAAGCATGAAAATAAAAATCATACACCTCAATAAATAGCAATCACTTTCAAGTCCTGTGTTTTAGTCAGTTTAAGCTGTCATAATAATTTACCATAGACTCTGTGGCTTAAATAATAAACTACTTTTTTTTTCATAATTCCAGGCACTGGGAAGTCCAGGATCAAGGTGTTGGTAGACCCCATGTCTGGTGAGGGCCCATTTCCTAGTTTGCAGATAACCGTCTTCTTTCTCGTTGTATCCTCACATGGCAGAGAGCAGAGAGAGAAGCCAATTGTCATGTCTCTTTTGACAAGGGCCCTGATGCCATTCATGGGTGTTTCACCTTTATGACCTAATTACCTCCCAAATCTAATATTATCACACAGGAGGTTAGTATTTCAACACGTAAATTTTGCAGTGTACAAAATCTTTAAGTCCATAATGACTATAATAATAATAAATATTATTTTGAGGTTATAATTAGAATTATGTAACATTTAAAAGTTCAAGCTCTGGGGCACCTGGGTGGCTCAGTGGGTTAAAGCCTCTGCCTTTGGCTCAGGTCATGATCCCAGGGTCCTGGGATCGAGCCCCACATCGGGCTCTCTGCTCAGCAAGAAGCCTGCTTCCCCCTCTCTCTGCCTGCCTCTCTGCCTACTTGTGATCTCTGTCTGTCAAATAAATAAATTAATTAATTTAAAAAAAAAAAAAGTTCAAGCTCTGAGGACCATCTGGCCGGCTCAGTGAGTGGAGCATGTGACTCTTGATCTTGGGTTGTGGGTTAGAGTTCCAATTTGGGTATAAAGATCATATAAAAATAAAATTTTAGAAAAAGAAATAAAAGTCCAAGCTCTGAAATTTATGCCAGGGTTCCTTCCTGGACTTATAATTTACTATTTGGCCTTGAACAAGGAAGGCACTTAACCTTTCTGTGATTTAGTTTTGCCTTCTCAAATGAGAAGTATTAAATGAGTTAACATGAATTAAACTCTTAGAACAGTAATTTTGAAAAATATAAGCACTCAATAAATACTTGTTATTATTACTTATCACTTCTAATTTTTTTTAAGGAGAATGAGGGAGAAAAAAGGGGAAGTGACTGGCCTTAGTTCCTATACTAGATACCCTATTAAATAGTTTGTCAAAAATTTTATCAAGGGTTGTCTAAAACTTGGGTCTACAGTGATAAAATGAACAAGTAATAAACTGAAACTAGGTATTTTGGAAGCAAAATATCCTGATTCCTCTGGATGTCCATCATATATATGTTTTTGAATTGTGTATCATTCTGTAATATTCTGAGTACATAAGTTTATACTATCAACCTCAAAAGTAAAGGAGTCAGTTATTTTACCAATAAAATGCTTTTGTCAGGAATAGCAATTTAAGACATGCAAGTTATGACAAACCAAAAGTCAGTCTGGAGATAAAAGGAGGGGAACATTTTTTTTATAGAAAAAAAGGAGGAATTTAGGAAGGGCTCTTCTGAGGGAAAGTCCATTGAAGGAAAGTGAAAGTTCAGGGTGGTGATGGTTTCTTATCAAGTCATGACTGAGGTATGATATTTTCTTATTGGCTAAGCTTGTTGCTGGGCAAAAAGAAATTCTTCCTTTCTCCTACTGGAGCAATAAAGTAAGCTTCCTCCTGTTGAGAATGCAAGGTACATCCACAAGTGGTAGGGCATGAGAGCATCCCTTCTGGCTTCCTGTCTCCATTTTAAATGAGGTTCCGTCATTCAGTTTTATAAACTATACTGATGAGATCAATTTCACTGCTCTGATCTTTAACATCAGAAGTGTCAGTGTGTCAGATGGGGGCTTCCTTTGACTGCTGAATGGAGCCAACTGAGATATTTTTATATTAGAGTAAAAACGTGAAAGTATGGCCTATATATGGAAGTCAGTATGGAAAAAAACAATGAAGGTGAATGTCATTAAACAAAGTAAAGGCTGTCTGGAGGACTCCCAATGGTATTCCAGAATGAGGCAGCAGAGTTGTAACTAAGGAGTCATATCACCTTACAAAACAATGTGAAAATTTAAGGATAAAATAATAACAAAACAATATCAACTAGATTTTTTTATATCTCACTATAAGTTAGTCACTGGGCTACACACTTGTTTTACACACAATATTTAAATTTTCCTTCCTAGTAAGCCTGTGAGGTAGCCATTTTATAGACTATGAAACCCAAGCACAGAGACAATAAATGGCAGAAGTGTGATCAAAATCCAGGTTAAACTAACATTAGACCATCTCAGATACTTTAGGACCACAGGAGTAGGTAAAAAGAAATGTCTAATTGGACAGGTCAATAATGCAGACTAACAGATGGGACATATAAAAGGTCGATCAATGGTCAATTGTCAGGGTAAGCCAACAACTGGAAGATCAACTTTATATCAGTGAGTGTATTTGTCTCCTATTGCCACTGTAATAAGTTTCCACAAATGTAGTGCTTTAAAACAGTATAAATGTATTATCTTATAGCTCTGGATGTCAGAAGTCTGAATTGGGTAGCACTAATCTAAAACCAAAGATCTAGAGGCTCTCAGAGATAATTAATGTTATTGCCTTTTCTAGCTCTTAAAGGTTTCCTGCATTCTTTGAATCATGACACCCTTCCATCCTCAAAGACACCAATGGCCAGTTGATTTCCAACTCTTATCCAACACTGACTCCTGTTTTTCCCTATTGCACATTTAAGGACACTATGATTGCATCTGATCCTGATATTCTAGGATAATCTCCTGTTTTTAAGGTCACCTAACTAGCAAACTGGATTCTATCTCCTACCTTAATTCCCCTTTCCATGTAATGTAACATTCACAGACTCTAAACATTAAGATGTGGATACTGTTGGGGGCATTGGAGAAGGGCATAAATCTGATTACCACAGTGAGGAAGTCACAAAACACCATGGGCAGCAGTTGCCAGGACCCAGGCCTCAAGAAACTTAAATCGGTTAAAATTCAGCAATGTCATATAGGCCAATATAGGATATTCAAAGGGTGCCTCCACATTTCTCTGGGGTAAGTGACTGAAACACAACTATTATAGCTTTGTTTGAAGACTGAAAGAAAGATTAGCAAACCAGAAGTCAACAAACATGTTCTGTTGTGTCCTATCAACACTTCCACATTCAGGTTTCTGGTTTCTCTGTTTAGCTGGGATCTGTGTCTGCATTTCTATAATTCTCTCACTTTGTTTGAGCTGAATAACGGTGGCTTCCTTTAGATGGGGCAGGTAATTCCTCTGAGTTCCTACTATTCCCTTATTGTTTCCTGAAGCAGTGGCTCTGTGTCAGTTATTTGTGATCACTCTTCTTACATTTACATTTGTATGCAGTAAAGAAGTAATCTTCAAGAGCAGAGAAATAAAGAGTGATCCAAGAAAGCAGTGTGTCTCAAGAAAAATGTTAGAGCCCATTTCTCTATTAATTAAAGTGAATAATAAGCAAAGAAGACATAACTTACAGCCAGTCTGTTTCATTCATTCAAAGACCTATTTATTACCTACAGAGTTTTGAGTTTGTGACCCTGGATCTCTGTGAATAGTGTGCCTCCTGGAGAGTCATGCCAAAAGTAGTGTGACATTTTAGACCTGGCTATAATCCAGCCTTTCTAAATTTAGAATAGTTTACGAGAATGACCATGTACCTATTTTACCTGGAAATTTTACTGAGCAGAGTTAAACTGCTCTTATCAAATATTTACTGTGGGCAAACCACACTACATTTCTTTACTGAAAGTTTTTAATATTTTTTTTTACCATGTTCCATAATTGTGTCAGAGATGAAAGTGGTATCTGGGTCAAAACCTGGACTATCAACTCAGAAATATAGCCAACGGCAATATCTAATGAGTAAATTTAATAATTCGGTATAATGTAAACTAAAACCAATATTAAACATTAAGAAATAAAGATTAGAATTTGAGAGGTAATGAAATATATTAAAAATAAATCCTTTAAAAATAATCCATCAAAGGGGCTCCTGGGTGGCTCAGTTGGTTAAGCCATTGCCTTCGGCTCAGGTCGTGATCCCAGAGTCTGGGGATTGAGTCCTGCATTGGGCTCCCAGCTCTGCAGGGAGTCTGCTTCTCCCTCTGATCTTCTCTCCTCTCATACTCTCTCACTCTCTCTCTCTCTCTCAAATAAATAAATTTTAAAAATCTTTAAAAAAATAATCTATCAAAAATATCCATCACAAGGAATCATACTACTGTTAGGCACACGATTTTACCATAATATATCTATCCATTCACTTTTTAAGCATTCATGCAGGATTTATTGAGCACTCTGGAAGTACATAGATAATAAGAAAATTTCTAGCTTAAGCATTTCATATCTAGTAGAGAAAACATACACTGTACTTGATTATGAAATAAATTTACTCACTTTAGAGTCTCCTAAAATTTGTTATAACATGCTGTGTGTTTTTTGAAAATACCTTATTTCATCCTTATTCTTGAGTTAATGATAGAATTTAATATTGTAGAGTGACACGTTTCCTTTTCACAAAATAGTCTCTTTTCTTTTGTCATTTGTTGTTATTGATGTCTACCTATTTCAAATTCCCAATCTTTCCTTAGAAAATACACCTTTTTCCTAATGTTGCTTTTAAGAGTGCTATTTTATATTTTAAGTTCTTCCTTACATGAGTGGATGTAGATTGATATTTATTTAAACATTTGGGGGCAGGCTGTGCTATTTCTTTTTGAATCCATGTTTCTTTCTTTAAGCATTTGAAATGGTCAGAAATAACCTCTACCTTCTTATTTCTCCCTTCCTTTTCTTTCTGCTTGAAAGTTCTAAGACACAGGTAGTAGACCTTTTTTCTTCTTTTATCATTGTATTTTTAATCTGTCTTGAACATTTTCCATACCTGTCTCTCCCTGTATTTAATTCTGTGTGATATGGCCATTGAGGTCATTAATTAATTTTTTCATTGTAATTAACTCACTGGGTTTTTTATTACAATGATGACAATGTTTCTTAAATATAATTTACCTTTCTGCTTAGTTTTTTTCAAAACTTGTTGTTTTATTTCATGTTCTCCTATTCCTTTTATGATTCATGAATCATATTTTATCTCTTGAATCATCTAAAACATATCTATGTTGTAATGTTTTTCAAATGGTTCCTTCATTTCTAATTTTGTGGAGGTAAATCTTATTTTTTTCTATTTTCATTAACCACCTTTCCTTTCTTCTTCTTCTTCTTTTTTATTTTTTTTGTTTATTTGTTTTTGTCATCTTTGTCTTAAGTGATACTGTTAGCTCTTGTTCAATAAGACTTGTATTCTATGAGAATGCTGTTATCCTTAAGTTGTGAACGGTTTTGGACAGATGATTTTGTTTACTTCCTCAAGAACCCTAGGGAAGTAAATGTTCTGTTTTATGTTAATTTCTTGGCTTGGGTTTCTGCACCATACTGTAATATTAATTTGGAACCTGCAACTCTGCATAATACAGGACTAGACTTCAATTTCTCACCAGTGATTTGTTTCTCCCATACATGGCTTTGATAGATGTTAAATGTCTTTGTTGTTCACCTGGCCTACAAGCAGAGCTTTACAAGTCACTTTTCATGGTGGGACAGCTCCTCAGAGTATAATTGTAAGACCTGGCAACAATTTGCCAAACTGAGGATGCATGCCCTGTCTTGGGCTAAATCCAATAGGGCCTAGGCTCAAGTGTAAGATTCACTGGGCCTTCCTAGCATCATTTGCTTCCTAGCAAAGCATATACTTTGTTTTGAAAGCTGTATATTTCCATTTATTTTCTCTGAAAAATGTATTTAAATGTTGATTTATTTTTTTCATAAATTACTAAGCATTACTATTAGTTAATAAATGGGCCTGTTTATAGCAAATGTAATTAACCAGTTGCTGAAGCTCCTAATCTTGTTGATTCTTATTAATTTATATGTGTTTTTGAGCTACCTCCAATAAGTTAAATGCTTCTGGTAATTAAATTGGCATTTTATTTATATACTCCTATTATAACTATTTTAAGAAAGAGCTAATATAATTCAAGAAATGAAGCAGTTGTTTTCTTAAAGTCCTGACATATAATTTATTAACTGTATTTTGATGTCCCTGGAGCCAAATATATAATGATATAAACCCTTTCTGTATCAAAAAGTTCTGTGAGATACTGTGTGACCTGCTTTGATATTTCCAGAACAATGAAGAACTATACAAATTAGGACTCATAAAGAGTCAATGAAGTTGCCATAGGTAAGTGGCAACACTCTGTGATATAGGCATCAGATTACTCTGGTTTACTGATAACAAAGATAAATGTAAACTGTAACTCTAACTCTTAATCCTTCAAAAAATGTATAAATACATGCACATTCATATATCTACAGGTAGGTCTTGGAAAGACAGATTTCCCACACTCTCTATAAGTAGGATGCTCCTATAAAACTTTTGTAAGGAAAATGGAAGGAACAGAGAGTATCTCCTGCTTTCTGAAAGTTCACATTATGCCATTTGCTTTTATGAAAGACCTATGTTAATACCTGTTTTCAATAACCTAAAGAAATCTAAGAAGGACTTTTGCTTTTAAGAAAGAAGACCTACATTATTATGGTAATGCCTTTTTTCTTAAAAGTGAAAATCCTCTTCAGGTTTCTTTAGGTTATCGAAAACAGGCAGAATGTAGGTCTTTCATTAAGTAAAGTCTCATAATGCAAACTTTCAGAAAGCAAGGGATACCTGCTTAATGGAATTGACTTAAATCAGCGTTAATTTTTTTTTGGGGGGGTGGGGTTTTAGAAATATCAAAGAAATGTTGTATTTGAACTTTAGACAATTACAACTCTCTTCCCATTCATATCATTATAGAACTTCCCTTCATTTCAAACTCTAGTCAATTTCTAATAGAATGATGCTCATTTAGAAGCTATGTTATATATCATATAGTTAAACTAAGTTTCACATAGTTAAAGCATGATATGATTTAAGCCAAGTGTACTGACAGTTAATTGTAATACATTTTTTAAAGTAATTGTGTTCTTTTTCTTCCTCTACTTTCCCACAAATTTAGACAAGATTAAAGGCTACCAAAAAAAAAAAAAAAAAAAAAAAAAAAAACCTCAGAAAGCTAATTGGAAGAACTATAAAGTAAACCAAATCCAACATTCTTATTAAGTTAGAAGTAGTCAAATCTCTCCATCTAGAGAAAAGATTAAAGGCTAAGTAGAGGGATCTTGAAGTACTCTTGACACTAAGATGCTCTCAAGTTCCAGGGACCAAGGCTGGGCCCATGTACATAGATGTAAATATAAGACCATAACAAGCAGATTTCTTGCCATACAAGAAAACCTTATACATCACTTGACTCTCACACTTTTTATATAATCCTAAATATTTTTTAATACTAAGAAGAGGTTCAAGCTGAATTAAAAGGCTTTATTTTCCTCAAATCTAGAGATAGAATAAAGATTAAGCAGTTTAAAAATGACTGAAGCAAGTACCTATATATACACAGTTATTTGGATTTCTTCAATTTTCAATCTAGTCATGCATGGTTTCACACATATGGTGATAGAATGTCACTGAAAAAAAAAGGATGTCACAGAGATATGTTCTTTCAAGTTTTATTTATATAGAAAAACCATCAGCAAAAAGAATGCTATGTTAATCAAATTATTTGCGTATCATCCCTGGCAATTTTCACTCCACATGCATTAGTCTTCAGGTTTCTGAAATTATACACATATACACACACACACACACACACACACACACACACACATACGTATTACAGCATCTCCTATATGCATATGAGCTTACTAATTAATAAATTTGAACAGGTCATGACTTCTTTGAGTCTTATTTTTTGTACAAGCATGTCTCATTTGTGTGTGCTTTGTTTTATTATACCTCACAGATACTTCATTTTATACAAATTAATTAAACCTTTAAAGGTTTGTAGCAACCCTGAATGAGGGAAGTCTACCACTGACATTCTTCCAATAGCATTTGCTAACTTCATGTTTCTATGTCATGTTATGGTAATTCTTACAACATTGTAAACTTTTTATTATTATTGTAAACTTTTTATTATTATTATAATTGTTATGATGATCTGTGATCAACGATCTTTGAGGTTACTCTTGCAATTGTTTCAGAGTGCCACAAGCCAAACCCATATAAAACAGTGAACTTGATCAACAAATGTTCCATGTGTTCTGACTGCTCCATCTACCAGCCATCCCCCACCTCTCTCCCTTTCCTCGGGCCTCCCTATTCCTTAAGACACAACAATATTGAAATTAGGCCGGTTAATAACTTTATCAGCCTCTAAGTGTTCAAGTGAAAGGAAGAGTCACATGTCTCTCACTTTAAATCAAAAACTAGAAATGATTAAGCTTAGTGAGGAAGGCATGTTAAAAGCTGAGATAGCCCAAAACTATACCCCTTGGACCAGTTAGCCAAGTTGTGAATGCAAAGGGAAAGTTCTTGAAGGAAGTGAAAAAGTGTTCCTCCAGTGAACATACAAATGATAAGAAAGCAAAATAGCCTTATTGTTGATGTGATGAAGGTTTGAGTGGTCTGGGTAAAAGATCAAGCCTGCCACATCATTTCCTTAAACCAAAGCTTAATCCAGGGCAAGGCCCCAACACTCTTCAATTCTGTGAGGGCAGAGGGAGATAAGAAACTAAGGAAGAAAGGTTTGAAGCTAGCAGAGGTTCATAAAAATTAAGGAAAGGAGTTGTCTCCATAATATAAAAGTGCAAGGTGAAGCCGTAAGTGCTGATGTAGGACCTGCAATAAGTTGTCCAGAAGATTTAGATAAGATAATTAACAAAGGTGGCTCACTAAACATAACAGATTTTTCATTTTGGATAAAATGGCCTTCTGCTAGAAGAAGATGTCATCTCCAACTATCACAGCTGGAGAGAAGTCAAGGCCTGGCTTCAAAGTTTCAAAATACAGACGGACTCTCTTGTTAGGGGCTAATGCAGCTGGGGACTTTAAGTTGAAGCCAATACTCATTTACCATTCAAAAATCCTAGATTCTTTAAGAATTATGCTCAGTCAGGGTGCCTGGGTATCTCAGCGGGTTAAGCCTCTGCCTTCAGCTCAGGTCATGATTTCAGGGTCCTGGGATCAAGCCCCGTGTCGGACTCTCTGCTCAGCAGGGAACCTGCTTCCCCCTCTCTCTCTCTGTCTGCCTCTCTGCCTACTTGTGATCTCTCTCTCTGTCAAGTAAATAAATAAAATCTTTTGAAAAAAGAAGAATTATGCTCAGTCTACTCTGTGCTCTATCAATGCAACAAGGAAACCTGGATGACAGTACATGTCTTTACATGGTTCACTGAAGTGCTTACTTCAGCAGCACATACACATGGTTTTTTGAATATGCTAATCCCACTGTTGAGGTCTACTCCTCAGGAAAAAAAAAAATCCTTTCAAAATATGACTGTTCATTGACAAAGCACCTGGTCACCCAAGAGCTCTGATGGAGATGGACAAATGGATGAATATTGTTTTCATGCCTGCTAACACAACATCCATTCTGCAGCCCATAGATCAAGAAGTAATTTTGGCCTTCAAGTCTTATAATTTACGAAATACATTTTATAAGGCAATATAGTTGCCAAAGATTGTGATCCCTCTAATGTATCTGGGAAGGTCAATTGAAAACTTTCTATAATGGATTCACCATTCTGGATGCCATGAAGAACATCTGTGACTCACAGGAAGAGGCCAAAATATCAACATGAATAGGAGTTTGGGAGAAGCTAATATCAATCCTGATGGATGGCTTAGAGGGGTTCAAAACTTCAATGGAGGAAGTGACTGAAGATGAGGTAGAAATAGTAAGAGAACTAAAATTGGAGTTCAAGCCTAACTAAAGACGTGACTGAATTGCTACAGTCTCCTGATAAAACATGAGTAGATGAGGGTTGTGTCTTATAGACAAGCAAAATAAAGTGGCTTCTTTATAGGGAATATAAATATATCTCCCTGTGAGATGCTGTGAAGACTGCTAAAATGACAACAAAGGATTTAGAATATCATACAAACTTAGTTGATGAGGCAGTGGCAGAGTTTAAGAGGATTAACTCCAATTTTGTAAAAAGTTCTACTGTGGGTAAAATGCTATCAAACAACATCACATGTTATAGAGAAGTCATTCAAGAGAGAAGAGTCAATTGATGCAGCAAACTTTACTATTGTCTTGTTTTTGGGAATTGCCATAGCCACCCCAGGCTTCAGCAGCCACCAACATTGAGGCAAGACCCTCACTAGCTAAAAAATTACAACTCACTGAAGGCTCACATGATGGTTGACATTTTTTAGGAATATTTTTTTAATTAAAGTTATGTACACTGTTTTTTAGACATAATGATATTGGACACTTAATAGACTGTAATACAGTATGACACTTGCTTATACTAGGAAACCAAAAAAATATTCATTTGACTTGCCTTATTGCAATATTCACTTTATTCCAGTGTTCTGGAACTGAACCTTCAATATCTCCAAGGTTTGCCTGTAACAGATTTCTTAGCTTCTAATTCATGTGTAGCTAATATATTTCACCTCTAAGATTAGATGTGATCTTTAATGTTCAAGCTGGAGAGTAATTGCTGAATTCTTACTCATGATCTTTCACATATTCATGGTGTTTTTCAATAAATATCAGTTGAATGATTGAATGTTAGGCACCGTTAGACATTGGTAATCAGAAATGAAAAACAAGTTCCTGCTCTAAAAAATCCCAGAAACAAATGGGGGAGGTGGAGTAGTAAACAATCTTTTACACTGTGATGGTTTCTATAATAGGGGATGTATAGAGAACTGAGATCACATTAAAAAAAAACTTTACCTAGACTGTGATGGGGTATCAGGGAATGAATAAAGGACCAGTCTTTATCAAAATTCTCTAAGAGGAAGAAATTATTAAACATAGACTTGAAGGCAAGCAGAACTTTGCTAAATAACAGAGAGAGAAAGGAAGTTTCACATAAAAGAAACAACTCCTAAGAAAGCATGAAAAAGCCAAGTGGGTTTCTGTAAGAGATTCTATGTGGTTGGACATGGGGAGCAGTATGGAAATCAGAACAATGGAATTGCAGACATAGCAGGAGGCATATCAGGAAGAAGCTGATAGACAATAAATGGAAATTTGTTAAATGAATTCATTAAATTAATTTAAAAAAAATGACAAGATAAGACTTTTAATTTGTAAAAAGATCATTTTAGTTGCAAAGCACAGACTTTGAATTGAGGGGAAAAATAAAACTGGAAATAGGAAGCAACAGATTTTAGATAATCTTGGCAAGAAATGACAAGAGCATGACCAAGGCAATCACAGGAGAGACCACACTATGGATGGTGTCATGAGGGCTGAGGGAGAAAGGAAAGACTCAGTTTTCAATGCCTAGATTGCTGGCAATGCTATTCACAAAATATGGGATATAAGAGGAAAAAGAGATTTGTGGTAAATATACCGTATTAATTAAAATTATTTTTGGTGGGTTGTGAGAGAGGGCTCAACACAATAGTGATTTAAATAAGACAAGAGTTTGTTTCACATCAAAGTCCAATCATATATCCATGGCTGGCTAAGTTTTTCACAAGGGTGGGAGATTAAGACTCATTTGATTTTGTTGCTTTGTTTGCACAGCCTGAGTTTCCACAACTATCTCATAATCTAGCATATTTATCTAGCTCCATGTCCAGCTATAAAATGTGCATTTCAGCTAGCTGGGAGGAAAAACAGCAAGCTAAGGGAAGGCTTGCCTATGTTGTTCAAAGACATTTCTGGGAAGTTACACAATTTCTTCTTCCATCCCATTGTCTGACACCTAGTTACAAAGCTAAACCTTTCTTCAAGAGGGTCTGGAGAATGTAGACTTTATTTTTGTTGGTTCCATGTCCAGATATAGTCCAAATATTTTATTACCGAAGAGCAAGAGACAAATCACTATCTTTACCCCAGCTAATCAGTTCACCGAAATTTGACGTCTTATGGCAGTCCAGCACAAGATTGTATAAAGATGCCTGAACATGAAGGTCCAGAAGTCAGGAGAGAGATCTGGGATGAAGATAACATATATGTGGTGGTTGAAGGGACAGAAGTTAAAAAGATAACAAAGAAAAAGTGGGAGAGGGTTGTTGACAAAACCAGAGAATGTTAGCTGAACAAATTTCTTTGAAATTCTCTAAAAATTTCTGGGTTCTGTTTTCTGCTGGTTCCCTTGGCTTAGATTTCTTTTCTTAATCCTATCTTGTTTGTTGAGAGTGGTTGTCCCAGAACTTTCAGTGCTTGACTCTCTAATCTTCTTCAATTACATTTGTTATGGTGGTGTGTATACTCGAGTGGATTTAACTACCACCAATATGCTGATGACTCTCCTATTTCTATCCCCATTGATATAATCCTCTCTTCAGAGGCTATGTAACATCTGCCTAGTATATTTCTATTCAGATCCCTCATCTGCATCTGAAATCTAATATGCCTTTTTAAAAATCTTTTTCTTGTCTGTCTTAGCATATAACATCATTTCCCTAAACTATTTATAGACCCATGCACAATTCTCCTCTATCTTTGTGTTTCAAATAATTGTAATATTCCCTTAGATGTTAATTTTTCTATCTTGCCAAACAAGTTGAAAATCCCTGTGGGCAGTGGGGAGAGTGATAACTCTTATTTCATTTTAGTCTTTAATAGGTTAAATATATAGCACATACACAAAATAAATACCAATGATTATCAAATAAAATGACACAAACACAGATCCTAAAAAGTTGTACAAAAAAGAATAATATCTGGCAAATTTCCATCTGAAATCACCAGGCTGTCATAGTAGAAATAACATATATCTCTCAGTAACCAGTTTTTTTTTAATAAATAAATGAGTGACACACTATGAATATCCCTAATACTATTCTCCACTCTATAGTAATTATCCTCATATAGGGAAATGGTGCTTGGTATTGCTGGCCAAAGTAAGTTCATCTGGGATTCACATTCATATGGATTCATTTTACATCAATATAAAAAATCACTTTTCATTAATCCATCTGTAAACATGCACTGAGCATATACAAGTTTTTGCATAAGAGCCTAGGAAGAAAGCCCTACTATAAAAACCCTCATACTTTAGGAACATTCAGTTTGTGTAAGAAAACAAAGCCCACAGGGAATATAACCTTAGTTTATGGTGAGAGATGTACACAGAGTAAGTAAGGCAACAAATTGATGGAGAAAGTAATCTCTGTGGGTTACAAACACTTAACCAAAAACATGAGGTGGAACTCAAACTAAAGTTTTTGTTTGACAGGGATTGCAGAAAGGGTCTTCCAAGAAGGACAAACCATGTGAATTAAAATGTGAACACAGTAAAGGAAACTAGTGTGGGAAGAGTGACTCAATGGAGAGGCAGACATGACCGCCATTTTGTGTGCAATGTTTAACCAAGAACACCGGTTTTTTAAGATTTTAGTACTTTCATCTTTAAATCAATAATGACATTTCTTTGAAAGAGGACAGCTTCTACAGTCTGTGAGAGTCTAGAAAGATTTTAAAAAATAATGTGTTTCCCATACATTTATGAGTTTTCTTAAACATATGTTGTGTGTGTGTGTGTGTGTGTGAGAGAGAGAGAGAGAGAGTATGCCACTGCATCATTTGTAATGAATATTGGGAGACAAAAACTTTAAAAATGTTTTCTTTGCCTGATTGTATGGCATCAGAGAAAAAGAATGATGACACATCTGAAATACGGTGAGTGCACATCAAAAATACTTAATTATGGGGGCGCCTGGGTGGCTCAGTGGGTTAAGCCGCTGCCTTCGGCTCAGGTCATGATTTCAGGGTCCTGCGATGGAGCCCCGCATCGGGCTCTCTGCTCAGCAGGGAGCCTGCTTCCTCCTCTCTCTCTACCTGCCTCTCTGCCTGCTTGTGATCTCTCTCTGTCAAATAAATAAATAAAATCTTAAAAAAAAAAAAAAAAAAAAAAAAACTTAATTATGGAAGGAGGCCATGCAAGGTAATAAATATTCTTTAAATGAAAATATTAAAGATATTGTCAGCCAAATTTCATTATTAGTTAATTCCACATGACTCTCTGGCAAAATCAGCTACTCATGTGGAACGTCTATTAACTTTAGCAGGTGTTATGCATAACTAGCTTAGGGCAGATTCTAGTCCACTGAGTGCAAGTATAACTCTTAAATTGATAAGCCCAAGTGGAACTCCTTGCCATATTAAAAGGGATTTATCAAAATTAATTAGAAATTTCATAAAAGGGCTCCAGAGTCCAAGAGATTGTTTTCTTTTCCCCTAGTTCACACCAAACTACATGTACATGTAGTATTTTTATAAAAATGCAAAACTCATGCTTAAGCAGTAATGTATTTCTATTCCTATTTGACCATAAAGTTCTCTAGAGCTAATCTCAGTTAAAATTGATTCAGCCTTTTTTAGGCTTTGACTCTTCCCCTACCTCAGTGGCAGCTGCTATATGAGTTTTAGTCCCATATCACCACCCAACATTTTAGCTTTGCTACTTAAAATTATCAAAGTGTTTTGGTCAAACACGAAAGGAGACACAGCACACTTGGAGTTGAACAGTTTTCATGACTTTCTAGGCTCTGTATTTAGTCTGGAAAGACATTAACAATATTTGCAATAGGAGGCTGGCAGATATATGAGAGAATAAGAATACAATAAGATAGATTTTATATGTGACAAAGCATACATAATAGATGAGCTATTTGTCCTGTAGTTTAATTAAATTCAGTCTCCTATATAATTTGTGTTATAATTTTTCAATTTTCTATCTCATTTTTTCTATTGCTAGCTGTTAAGATATTTATTGGATACCAATTAGCTTTAAGACACTTTCGATCATTTGGAATCAATAAAAGAAATATAATACAAAATCTATTTCTTCTGGAAGTTTAGATATAGATGGGAAACCAAGGTATGTATTTGGACAAGTTCATTTTGATGCTATTATAAAATGCAGTGTAAGAAAAAACTTCTATGATTATAGAAGTTATATGCATGTGGATGTAGGAAACCTTGATTTTATTTGCCCTAGCATAATTAAAATTTATTAATTTAAAGACAATTGCAGCCTATTTGCTATTTCATAAATCTTATTCATTTTGATGTTATTTATCTACATTATACATTAGTGGAACAATTTGAGAGCAGTTATTTTTAAATCTGAGTTTTAAAATAGCAAATTAAATAGCTCCTTTAAATATCTCCGGCATTTTTTTCTCATGTTTATAAATTTAGGTTCCAAAAAATAATTGCAACCTAGTTTTTATTTGGCCATTTTCATTTATTATGTAATATCTTCAGAACTGTTATGCTTTAATGCTAACTTATTTTTCAGCTGAAGGGAAGGATTGAGCTACTTTGTTAATGATTAAAAAAAAAACTATGATTATTTTGCATTTTTAAGAAGTGCATACAAATCTTTTAATCTCTGCCTACACCCATCAGAACAATTGCCTTCCAATGTAATTATATTCAAAATGCAAGCGAGATAATAAGTATCTTGGAATTTAACTTGATAAATATTCATTTGCCTTATAGGGAAAAGTAATGAACATTCTCATATAATTAGCTGCATATTTTTAAACCATGCTTTTATTGAGTTTTTTGAGGTATATTTTATGTATGCAAATCTGCTAATTTATAAGGTAAGGGAGGTAAAGAGGATGGAAAAACAGGAATCAGAAATCTCCATTCCCATTCTGCCATCCTTTCTGGGGAATAGACTTCCTCATTAGAAGAGAGAAATCATTCCTTCCTCCCAATTCAAATGCTTTGTTTTAGTGAACCTAAGCTGATCAGAGCCCTTAATTATAAAAGCAGACTTTTCTTCATTGCTATAGAAAATCCTTGCCTTGGCTTTTTCTTTTTCTTCTCTTTCTTTCTTCCTTCCTTCCTTCCTTCCTTCCTTCTCCTCTCTTCCTTTCAACTCTACATGCTTTGAAATCAGACACTAGTAAGAGAAGGCCCCTCTAACCTTGGGAGTTGTCACAGGGGCACACAGTGTCTTCAGAGATTTGAAGTCCACAAACTTCCAGCCGGCACTTGCAGATGTGCTGGTAAGCGAAACCGTACATTCTCTGACCTAGGACACGACTGTTAAGACACAAGTGTATTCTCTTTTTCAGTGGGGTGAAGACTAGACATATGATATTTCATAGTTAACATTTTTAAAGTGTTAGCAGTTTGCAAACTGTGTGTGCGCCTGTGATCAGATGATCTCCCAAGCGGCCAGGAGGTGTGTTTTACGGAGGGTGCTGAGAGGTTGGATGCAGCCAGAGAACTCACTGTGGGCTCGATGGAACTGACAGTCCGGGTCCAGGGCTTTCCACAGGTTTTTCTCTCCGGCACTGCTGCACCAAAATGTTCTGTGAGAAAATTGCTTTTACAAAAATTGCATCTATAATTAATCAATTTCTTATGAAATTATGAAAAAATGATTTCATGGGGAGGAGATGAATCTTTTTTTTTCCAGATTTTTATAAATAACTTCTCCTTCCATGAGCTCTATAAATGTCTCAATTTGCTGCAGCTTTATATTTAAACTGTCCTCAGATCTTATTTTGCTTTCACCAGAGTTATGACTGATGACATTTTTAGCACCCTCAAAATTTGATTAGAGTTATCATCATAATAGATAAATTGACAGATATGGGGCTTGTAGGTATTTATTATGCCTAAATTATATTTTATGAGATCAAATTAGTTATTGATAAAATAAATTAACATGAACTATATATGTGCATATATTATAGATTAGGGTTAATTCTAAAATTATAATTTAAAGAATATGTACCCTAAGAACATTTTATTAAGCTCTTTTTACTTGAAAAAAGAAAAATAGGAGTCTGTTTCCAGGTAGTATTTCACTGTGGAAACTTAAATACTCTCCACCCTGAGTGGATAGAAAATTAGTCTCAGAAAGAGGATTCCACTACCGTATTATAAAGTGTCTGATTTTAGAGGATTGCACTCTCAAATTCCAAGCTTAAGCTCAGAGATTCTTGGCTTTTACTTTTAATGAAAAAGTCCTTTTCTAGAAGGCTTGTTTGTAGTGGTGGTGAAAAACAGATTGGAGTAAAAGTACTTTATTCCTGCCGAGCTGAGATCAGCACATGCATTACTCAACCCATCTATCCACAAAATGATATGTCATACTCAGTCCTGCAACTTAATAACATTCCCTCCCTTCAGCCCCGCCCCCACCCCTGTGGCTTCCTGGGCACCTGAACAGGTTTCAAGCTCCTTTTGTCAGCCTCTGCAGTTAACGCGCTTTGGTGAGACCCCTCAGAGCCTAAAGAGCCTGAGAAGGGAAGCTGTGATTCCAGGTCGAGATAAATGGAAATATTTTCAGACTATGAGTTGCAGTCAGAGTAAATGCCGCAAACGAACAAAAGAGTCTTCAAATTGACAATCTTCCGGGTAGGAAAGAACACACTTTAAGGGTGAGATTTCATTTCTACTACTACTTGGATTTGCTTCATTTTCTCTGACATTTTCACACAGTCTGCAGTGACATCTGCTTGTTGCAATGGTAACAATGGTCGCTGAACCGCTCAGTTAAATTGCGCAAACCCGGCATTGCCTCCACGCGCTTTCAAATAACCTGGCTGGAATCTGCTGGAACTCATGAGATTGCTGTTCTTATGACTATTATTATTATCATTATTTTATGTGAAAGTCATAACTTTCAAAGGCTGCGCACACAAAAACGCAAGCTGAACGCCATCTGGAGTACACTAATGCAGAAGTCTCTAATTTTTCTTTACATTTAAATCTTGCTTAAACGTTCACATTTCTGACATACAGCTTTTTGAGTTGTTTTCATGCTTTTTAAGAATATTCATTATTGAGAAATTTGACAAGAAAGGCACAGAGGAAGAAAATCATTCCTAATCCCGCCACCCAGAGATAGCAACAAAGAGTTTTTATTTCTATCCTTCCAAAGATTTTAACTAAATGTTATTTTCCAACTTGGACTCACTCTTTGTTTAAAGAAACATATTTGAAACTTGTGTATTATGCAGATGATTTAGTGTATTTGGTAAAGAGCGGGGACTTGGGGACATATTAAATGGTATATTAATTATAATAATATCAGAAAATTTTCTTAATAAGGCATTTTACCTATAAGGCAGTCCCCTTGCTCTGATAACAATTCTCTATTGCTTGCAGTTTTGCAAGATATTTTACTCTATATAAGATAAAATGTTCATCTCTTTTTTCCTTTTTTATGATAAGGCCACATAAGACTATATCAAATAATCCTTGTACCACTACATTAATAACAATTCTGAAACAGCCTTCAAACGATCTCACTCCCTTGGTACCTGTCAGCTATTTCTGTTTCCTTTTTCTGCTTCTCTCATAAAAAGGCACTACTCTTGATGTGTGAAATGGAGGATTCTATAAAGAACTTGAGAATTTAGGAACTCAATGCCTCATCTGTTTTTAAGAGTAGGACCTCTGTTATGCCTATAGGGTAATTAAACAACAACAGACGAAGGAAGGAAGAAGGAGAGAGAGGAAGGAAGGAAGAGGGAGAGAGAGAAGGAAGGAAGGAAGGGAGGGAGAGAGGAAGGAAGAGAGGGAGGGAGAAGGGGAGGGAGGAAGGGAAGTGGGAAGGAAGGAATCCCTTGGGGCTTCTGAAGGAAAGGGCCCCCGTGTGAGCTCAGATCTTGGCAGGTTATCTCCTTGGCTTACTGTAATTTCCAGACTGAAGCTTCCAATACCAGTGACTAGCTACTGATCAAGCTGGGTAGATAGCAAAGGTTGGCAGCTTGAGGACTCCTCTTACTAAGGCTGCACTCTTAAGTACATTCTATAGGAACAGTCATCAGACCCACTCTTCCTGCAGCTTCGGCATTTGCAACTCTCTCTACCTAGAGCACACTTTTCTGAGATTCGCATCACTTACTGCCTTACCTACTTCAGGTCTCTTTCGAATGGAACCTTGTTGGGAGGTTTTCCCAGCACCACTAAGATTTCAGCTCTCTTCTGTTGTCACATTCTATCAACCATTCTTGCTATATTTGTCTCTTAGTTACTAAAATCTATCTAACCTACACTATATTTAATTATTTATCATGTTTACTGTTTTCTTCAAGAAAATCTCTAAAGGCAAAGATCTTTGTCTATTTTGTTCAGTGCTATATGCTCAGAGTTTAGAAAAGTACCTGACCATAGTAGCCACTCAGTAAGTAGTTTTAGAATGAATGAATAAGTAAGTAGGATTTTATGCCTCCTTCCTCTGAACGCATACCTACAGTTAACTTGGTAATATTGCCACCAAAGTGCCACAATTGTCTTTTTAAGTAAAATTGAGATTAGTTAAGGAATTAGCAATGAATGCTTTTTGTCATAGGTTCTTCTTACAACCTAGTCCTATAAAAAGTTCAGAAACAGTCTTCATATTTTTATTGTCTCTTAAAGATTGAGGCACACATTTAGATAGTTATTCAATGACCCAGTAAATCTATTACTATACAGGTTGGGAGAGGGGGGTGGGGTTATGGACATTGGGGAGGGTATGTGCTATGGAGAGTGCTGTGAAGTATGTAAACCTGGCGATTCAAAGACCTGTAACCCTGGGGATAAAAATATATGTTTATAAAAAATAAAATAAAATAAAAAAAACTATTACTATACAGTAATTTAAAGTGGAAATATCAAATATTCCTCCTAAATAGTTATTGTGTATCCCCATTAATATTCATTATTAACTTATCAGAAAATAACTATTTTCTTCCTCCTAAAACTGAAATGTTACCTGCCAATCCAGTCATTTACACTCATCACCACCAGATAAATCATAAAAAAAAAGAAATGAAAATAACCAGCTAACAATCATTATAGAGTAAAAGCTAACCTGAATTGAGTTTTCCAGTATGCTATTCTCTGTGCTATACATACACACATATACACACACGGACCTTAATCCACACAACAAATACCACATTAAGTGAGGCTATTATTATCCTCATTTCACAGCTGAGGAAACTGGAGTTGAGAAAGATTAGGTAACTTCCCCTAAATTACCAAAATGCTCAAGAAGCAAACTGATGGTTTGAACCCAAGGGTCTGACTCCTAAAACTCACACTTCCTCACCAGGAAGTACATTAAGTGATTAATATGTATTAATTTACTTCATATACCTATCCTCCCGATGATGTAGGTATATCCCAGATGAAATTGAGAATTCAGAGGCATTCATTAATTTGTACGAAATTACGTAAATGAGTCTGCTTTAGATTCGTGTTCTTTCTACTGCACCATGCTAACTCTAGAGGGAAGAGGTTTCTAGCACAGTCCTAATTTTGTGTTCTGCCTGGAAACCAAGGGAGAAAAAATTTCGTTACTTGTGTTTTATGAAGCTCTTTACTTCTGCCCCGCTGGTGTTTTCTCACTATGTTGTGCTGTGACACTAGCACCATCAAAACATCAGCGTGGAACATAATTCCTGCTTTTCCAATTGTTGTGAAACATCATAGGTGTGAGGACAGCGTCCCAAAACAAGCACCTTGTTTCCTTCCACAAGAGTTGTGTCCAGGAGTACCATTCTATTCCAAGACTTCAGAGAAAAAAGAAATACCTTTTTCGGACCCGGATGCAATCATACTATTCATTACCGTTAGATTTATATTGACTTTTTCAAGTGAAAATTGCATACTTTGGAGAATATTATTTTTAGAATCATGTATTATGAATGCATAACTGACCTCAGGTGGATGTTCAAAGCCTTGGTGAATTGGGAATATTCCATGAAGTTAATGCAGCTTTGGGCACAGTAAATAATTCATGATATGTTTTAATAGTTAGTTCTCTCTTTAGCATGAATATTCATAATGTATATGATGGGGAAAAGAATCAGTTACATTTACTCAGACCTCCTGGGCAAAGTAGATAAGATGATTGTTAGAAAGAGGTACTAAAGCATTAATTCCTCCATTATTTAAAATAATTATATAGGTTTAAGTGTTGGTAAAATCACCAATACTGGAAATCAGAATATCTGTCACTGTCACGGTTAGTTGCTTATAGCTTAGTTGTTACCAACCTTAATTTTTTAACAACCTTAATTTTTTAATGGGAAACACTAAATGTTATTTTAAAATCATTTTATCTAGCTCCTTAAAATAATTTCCTGAACTAAAGTGTTATGAGAATGTAATCTTAGATATTTGAGCTTTCTCTAATGTAACAGATAAACAAGTAAAATTTTTATATTTGTAGATTTTGTGCACATACACACATGCACACACAGCCACGGTGTAAAAATCCTTACTTATAAAAAGTTAAAAAGTTTACTAGCCGCTACCACAATTGTGAATTTATTGGACAAAATAAAAATCTGTGTGATTTGATCAGGATTTAAAAATAGGAAAAAGATGGGTATTTGTTTTGTTTTGTTTTGTTTTGTTTTTAAGTAGGCTCCACACCCAGGGAGCCCAAGGCAGGGCTTAAATGACCCTGAAATTAAGACCTGAGCTGAGATCAGATCACACTTAACTGACTGAGCCACCTAGGCACCCCAGGAAAAAGGTTTTGATTCATAATTTGATTAAACCAAACTTCATAGACTATTTATTAACTTCAAGGTATTTTGTGAAACACTAAGACCATCTATATGAATAACAAATACCACATATCCAAAATCAGCTTATATTGATGACTACTCATTTACTCCGTTGAGAAGATCATCCAGTAAAACTTGAAAGAGACATGGATATTCACAAATTGTAGATTTATCAGCCTAGTTACAAGTAGCCAATTCAATATTGTCCACCAATTCTTTAGTTATTTTCTTATAGATTCAAGAACCTTGCTTTCTTAAAAAATATTTTGACTTAAAAAGTACTTCAATTCTTTGTCTTTCTATTCACTCCAGTCTATTCAAAATCTCAGGAGAAGCTCTCGTACAAAAGATTTAAATGACATGATGACATATTGGTCTCATAACTCGTTTTATGAAAGAAGCTCAAATGTTACCATTTATTCTCACTCAAAAACACTTGCTAACTTTATGTCACTTCAATTGATCCTTATAAAATTTATTCTAAAACTCATATTGTCACTATCATTTTCTTTATTAGTTTTAAGACCAATTTTTTTAATGAAAACACTTTGATCCCAATTTAGATTTCTTATCAGTTACTATTACTAGCATTGCATGAATTATAAAGATATACAAGAGATTTTAAATAAATGCTAACTAAAATTATAATGAATGGTTGCATTTTAAACTATGCAGGACTTAAATAAAGTAGAACAAAACATGACTGTGGTGAATTTTAGCCTCTTAAGGATATAATGAGAAGGGTATAATTTCCTTTTGTCTAATAGTAGAATTGCCAGGCAGAATTAAGTCATTTGAGACAGCAAGATAATTCCAAATTCTCTGAAAGTGACACAAATCACTATATCAAGCAGTGCTTATGGAATGACCTTTTGTACTAAGCACCTAAATATAGTATTCATGTTAAAAAGCAGTCATCCAAAACTAATCTGAAAATCTATTCCATGGAGCACAAAATGTCTGTGCTCATTCTTCATGTTTTACTTTAAAACTCACTTGGTGAAAACTTATTTAAGTAACATTAGAATCAGGAAAGACTGAAGAGAAATCTGAGTGAGCATAAATGGGATCCATTTCATTTTGAAGTATGACCTCCATTTTCCATTCTGTTTGTATTCTGAGAACATTTCCCTGCATACCAATTATATGATGTTGTATTTATTTTATCTTTTTTTTTGAACATGTATAAATATGTGCAAAGTACCACTCCAGGATTTTTTTAACTAAGTATTTTATAAACTCTGTTATTGTGCCATGCATGTTATTAGCCTGTACCTTCTGGTCCCATCGGAGGTTAGTTCATGGTCTACCCCATTTCAACATGAGTGAATCTTCCTAGGTTATGTATTAGCAACTGACTCATCTGGAAATATGGGTACAGAAGTGGCAGATATTCTTCAGAGAATGGGAGCAAACTTTCAACATGTTGTATAGAAGACAAGAGAATGAGTTTTTACCATAAACAAATCCACTAGTGATTCCAGATTCAATAAATCAAGTAGTTAATAGAATAAACAGGATGAGATATATAGGATATTTGGTGTGTCTACAAAAGTATCCCCAGTTTGTTGTAACAAAATCTCACTCAGCTACAGGATATATAAAAGCCTCCACGATATGTTTGAAAAGATATATTTCACCAGTGAAAACAATTGAGAAATAAGGGGCACCGTTGGGAATTCTATCTACCCTTTAAAATTTCCTTACAATTTCTTAGCATCTAGATATGTCATCTATAATGATTCAAAACACCTCTAGGTGTCTGTGTCCTCAAATTCCAGTTTCCAATTGTGTTTCCCCCACTGAGTAATTTGGATGTTTTTTTGTTTTTTTCTCAGAAAATATATCATTTTTTAAATGGCTTAAAGCTTGTCCAAGGATGATGAGAAAGCTTTTACTCTTCCATCAAGGAAGCTTTGTTTCATTTCTCTTTTCACCTGGGTCACTGGCCTGAGGTCTGTAAAAATGACTTTTTTTTTTCTTTTGTATTTGAGGTAGTTGAAAAAAATCTAACATGAAACTTCTAGGATCAGGAAACAGAAAGTGTGTGTGTGTGTGTGTGTGTGTGTGTGTGTCTACAAACATGCATAGATATATCTAATAACACTGTACACATATATGCATGTTGTTTTATTCATATTCAATTTATTGTAGTTCAGGTAAATTAGAATCTTGCTTGCAAGTTTTTAACATAGTTGCTCCTAGTTAGAATATTTACAGTGAAACAACTAAATTTAAGTGATTTAGTTTCTACATGCTTTCTACCTGGATTGTTGGGGCACGGGTGGAATTTAGCAGTTTCCCTTACAATTGTCTCTCTTAACAAGTGAAATTTTCAAAGACAATTTTGAGTGATTTAATAATGTCATGACATTATTATTACTGCTTTTATTTTGTCTAATTTTTAAATATTTGCTTCCTACATCTTTTCCATGCAACAGTGGATTTGGGGGTACTTTTTATTCTATAATTACCATGAAATCAGTACTCTCTTGGGGAAAAGTCCCAAGGAGGTCCAACTTGTTATTACAGAGCAAAGCCTTCTAAATTAAATTTCTTTCATTGATTTATCTTTCAGGCTTAAAGTGAAGCAATGTCAATGACATCCTACTAGGATGCAAATTCCATACTCACCAGGAATTGTTTCTGTTTCTAAATCTCAACACCTAGAACAGATCTGTGCACATAGGATAACTAATGATAAATAGTAGTTATATTATTGAATAAAACTTTAGATCAAAAAGCTGTATTCTCCAGAGGGAAAAAGAAACAAAAATCAATTTGTTGAAATTTTCAAATTTCCTCATTCTCCTCTTCAGCATCTTGATTGTGTGTGTGTGTGTGTGTGTGTGTGTGTGTACTGAATGTTTTCAGTTTCTACTTACTAATGAAAGCAAAATGACATTTACCATGATCTCCCATCTTCTTTCATAATCTTTGGTATTTTTACCTTTTGCATTAGACTTTCCTTCACCTCCATGGATTCTAGCTAGCTAAATTAATCTCTCTTCTGGTCTATCAAAATAGCTTCCTAACTAGTCGTTCTGCCATTGCAAGCTTACTTTGTGTGTTAAAATATTTCCAAAATAAAAATGATTAATTATATACATTTCCTCATTAAAAAGATTTTTTGGTTCTCCAATGACCACAGTATTATGTCCAAAATACAAATGACATTGAAACCTCTCTTTCCAGATTGCCCACCTGTCTTTCTCAACCCATGCTCTGACAGGTAACTAACCACGGTTTCTGAATGAGTCATGCACGTTTGTTGTTTGTTTTGTTTTGTTTTGTCTACTTGACCACATGGAGGTATACTAGGTTCCCTTTAAAATCTCGGCTCTAATGCCACTTCATCCGTGGCCATCATTCCTTCTGATACTCCGTAATACTTTTATATACTCTCTGCCAGCACACCTCACAATGTCCTGTACTATTCATTTACACATTGCTCTGTGCACCAGATTGTATGATGGGTCCTCTGGACAACCTAATGATCTATGACCCAGGTCTCATAGCTTATGGGTGTTATGTATTTGTAGAATCAATGAAAATATAAATGTATTTTATTACATATGTTAAATAAAGTATACACAGAAAAATTATTTGTATATTACATATTATACTTCTAATCTATTCATATAAAATATAAACACGTTTTATGAAAGCATCATGAAAGATTTATAGCTTGTTATTTTGCCTAAATCCAAGCATAAAGAGAGGACTAGGAAAATTTACATGCTTCTTGGTTGATGAGGCAAAGTTGCATTATTCTAGACCCCTTGCCTTTAAAAATTTACATGTTGTGGACTCCTTTAACTTAGCTAACGAATATTTCCAGCACATCCTTTGAGACAATTTTTAACACCAAAAGTATTACTGTCTTGGAAGCAACGGGAGAGAAAATATATGACTTTAATTTTCCACTTCAAGCAATAGGCAAGGAAAATGTTCATGGGTTTATTGTGGGTGAGGTAGGGAAACAAGGTAAACAAGTAAAGAAGCAGAGATATTTGTTGTGAGGTTTGTCATTTTAAAAAATGCACATGCGCGCACACCCCAAGCACAGAGAAGAGTTAAATAACTTACCTGGATGTAAGTTTCAGTCAAATGGATTTGGGGGTAGATAAAATATTCAGCTTTCTTTTTATTTAGAGATAGTAAATGAACCATTACTTATTATTACTATCTGCCCCATCTCAATACAGGCTCAGCAAAGTCTTCTGATGCCACAGCGGTTCATGCGTTGCTAGCCACCACAGATTAAAAGGGATCATATGCAGGGCATGGCCTGAAATAATGTGAGGCAAAATCATTACCTTATAACAGCCATGATTCAGTCCTTCTGCACGTATACTGTGAGCGGGGCTAACTGGGGGCATTCATTTGTTACAGTGGCCGTTCCTTGGAAAATTCAAGATGTTGTACCCATCTTAATATTCTTCCCTACGGGCAGAAGCAGTCTGTGTGACTGAGTAGGACAAGGAAGCTTTAGGGAGAACCAAAGACTAATATATTTGTCTTTGAAGAAATTGTTGACAACTTCTCTCACATTACCACCTCATAGACTACGTTCGTTTTAAATGAACTGCTTGACATTTTACCAAATGGCAGTTTTCCTAACGACTTATTATTCAGTATAGATAGAAATTTACTTTTCTGTCTGTCACCACAGTGATATTTATTTATGGAAAGTGGATGAAGTTTCTCAATTTCAATGAGTAAATTCTCAGTAGTAAACCTTGTCCTGTGTGTTTAGAAAAGTCCTTGAAAGTTTTCTTTGGAGTTAGTTGTTAACCTATTTGATAAATTGTATTAATATTGTGTGATTATACGTCAGAGATTATTATAAAATTTATATTAATTCTCTCATTAAATAGAGATCAGCTTTCATATAGGCATGAATGATGGCATGTTAAATACATGCTCATGTTGATATCTACATGTGATGTTCTACCTCTCAATTGCTATATATATATATATCCATAGAAGTAATCCATATCCATTACTTATACATGTATATAGGTAATCAATTGCTATATAATTAGTAGGCCAGGACTCTGAGCACAAATGTGGGAGGTCTGAGAGAAGAGGTAAGCCGGGCAGCCTGTTGTTAAACATTTGCTAGCATACCACTGAATGTGTCCTAATGAAGAGTTTTCTCAAGTTGAGAATCACTCTAAGTTATACCATATTGTATTTTGTCACATTTTGTTACATGTTGTTTTAAACATACCATTTCAAATCACACACACGCACACACACACACACGCTCACAAATTCTTAAGTATCATTAACAATCACTGTTTTGAAGGGTCAATGCCAGCAGCAACCCAGAAGAATTTCCTGAGCACCAGCCACATTCTGGGCCTCAGAGACACACGTTTTGTATTTGTCCACAAGGATTTGATCGTTTAATGAGCAACTGCAATTTACTTCAAGATTCTAATGAATTCTCTGGGTAAATATTTGGGGAAGGATGAACTTTCTAAAATCAGAAATGTGCGTGAACATCAATCCATCCAAATCTCAAAAATGATGCCTAAACCAAATGTTTCCCTTTCAAGAAGTATTAGGTAGTATTTTGACTGACTCTAAACCTTCATTTGATTACCATAAGTCAGTGTTTTCTATTTGTTGATAGTAAATTGTTTTAGGGGCACCTGGTTGACTCAGTCGGTTAAGCATCCAACTCTTCACCTCAGGTCAGGTATTGATCTCAGGGTCATGATTTAAGCCCTGCATTGGGCTCCACACTGGACAAGGAACTCACTTAAAAGTAAATAAATATATAGTAATAGTAATAATACAGTTTTATAGTTACACATACAATTTAGAAATAGTGTGTTAAAATGTTTTAAAATTAGATTTCATGGAAAGATCACCAAATATACCTGAAAAACCTATACCTCAGTTACAACAAAATGGCATCATCTAGACTTCAGCAAAGAATAACTTTTAATAACAGCTACACTTTTCAAGCAATACAAATCATTCAAGACATAATAAAAATGCTTAACTAGTTCTGTTCCAATTCTCTTCAGTATTTTGTAAATACGTTCTTAGCATTTGTTTAATGCTTAAATGTTATATTATTGTAGAACAAATTAGGATTGAAAATAAGATCAATTTCTTATAACATCTATATACCTTTTTTCTTGTAATTTTAATATAATATTTTATCACATCTTATAAATTCATTTTAATTTTATGTTTAAAGATAGAGACAATAGGGGCACCTTGGTGGCTCAGTGGATTAAGCCTCTGCCTTTGGCTCAGGTCATGATCTCAGGGTCCTGGAATCGAGCCCCTCATAGGGGCTCTCTGCTCAGCTGGGAGCCTGCTTCCCCCTCTCTCTCTGCCTGCCTCTGTGCCTACTTGTGATCTCTCTCTCTCTCTTTCAAATAAATAAATAAATAAATAATCTTAAAAAAAAAAAAAAGAAGAGACAATAGATCTGTCCTTTGACATGGTGACAGAATAGCTTTGAACAAAGGATTAAAGGCTTAAGATCATTGGTTTTAAGCACTATTGCTCTGCATTACCAAGCACTTGAGAGCATTGATCTTGGGCACGTAAGCTATTTATCTATTTGTTTATCTATCTATATGTATTTAAAATATGGTGTAGCATGGCATCTCAATAAAAATGAGGCAAATGGAATTCATTAATGAGAAACAGCAAATGCATTTGAAAGTCTGATCCTATTGTTTTTTTAATCTGAAACAAAGGGAGGCATATCCCTAGAATTTCATATGTGCAATCATAATCTAAAGTATGGTGGGAAGTTAATAAGAGACAAAACATATTAATATGCCTTTCCTTGTTTTTATTTTTGGAAGAAAAGAAATATAAATGCTCAAGATATTCCTACTATATGTCCAAAATGGAAAGAAGTGGTCAGGGTGTGAAAGGGAGAGAAAACATTTAATTCATTCAAGCTATCCTTGTGAAGTTAAAAAGAAAATTGATCGTGGCTTATTAGTGCTTTCCAATAAACACTCAAGAGTTCAGCTAACTGAAAGCAATTGATACTAGTGGAATCAATGGTGCAGGAGAATACCCTAATGGGTATTGTTGAAACTTTTCATTCTCATTATGTAGTTTATTTTTTCAAAGGTTATTTGATGGAATTATTGTTGAGTATATTTGAAACTTTGCTGTTTAAAGAATTGGTTTATTGAATGACTTTGCCCTATTTTAAATCAATTTACAGATGTCTGCTTTGTGATTCATGCAAAAATATAAGCACAGGGGTGGGGGGGAAGCACATAACCTACATAGTGCTTAAATTCCTTTTGCTCCTTTCTAATTGATGGAATACATCTAAGCTCCAATGACCATGTTTCATTAAAAGTGACTGCAATTAAGAATTTCAGTAGGCTAACTTGCGATTGAATCACTCAATGAGCTGCTTGTATGTCATGTAAGATTCAATCCAAACTGTGTTTAGTTGCACCCTCCTTGTTTGTATTTTCACTGCCAGTTATTTAAAATGAATTAGAAACAAGAGTTATCTTTTATAATTCACATATACATATCCCCAGCTTCACCTTTCTGCTTTGAAACAACTGTACTTTTAGAGGGAAGAATGCTTCTGTATCAGAACAGTCAAGAGGAAAAACTACAGAAGCAGCCATACTTAATGAAGTTTGAAAAATCTTTTAAGAAGACTCAAAGAGGTGCATAATTTACTCTTTCTCACAGTATGCTTTTATTTAAAAGTAAATATACACACACATATCTGTGTATACACATTTCCAATTAAATATTTAAAAATAAGCTATTTAACAATTTCTTAAGGATTTAAATGACTACAGAAGTTCAACCTAGTAGATTTGTATATTCTTACTATCCTTCCGTTAATTCAAAGACAATCTGAGGATATCAAGGTGTAACTATAAAGTATCCTTTGGAGAAAACTGTGAAACTTTATAATTTTGTTAAGACTCTCCTCCTCAGATTACTTTACCATTCAGAAAATGAAGCCCATTCAATTTGTCCTTAGGTGATGCCAGGAATCCCCTATTGTAGGAGAAGTGAAAGCAATAGTAGAAAGAAATCCAGGCAGGGAATCAGAAGATAGTAGGGAGTTTCCATGTTAGCTGCACTGGTTATTACCTGTTCATCTCTGGGCCACTCACCCAAGAAAGCATCTGTATTCTGGGAATCACAAAGTTCTTAAGAAGATCAAATAAAATCTTATGTGAAAGTGCTTTGAAAACCTTTGAATTTGTGTTGAATGGTAGTATTTTGTTATTAATATATTAGTCATAATTTACAGGGAAAAGCAAAAGGCTTCATATTTCTGAAGTGTGACTATTGGCTTGGTGATTAAAACAACAACATGGGGGCGCCTGGGTAGCTCAGTGGGTTAAAGCCTCTGCCTTAGGCTCAGGTCATGATCCCAGGACCCTGGAATCGAGCCCCCGCACCGGGCTCTCTGCTCAGCAGGGAGCCTGCTTCCTCCTCTCTCTCTCTGCCTGCCTCTCTGCCTACTTGTGATCTCTGTCTGTCAAATAAATAAAAATCTTTAAAAAAATAAAATTAAATAAATAAATAAATAAATAAAACATGACTTCTAATATGTCTGAGGTTGGGATATCATCCTATTTTTGGCCTCGTTTTCTTTTCTGCAAACAAAGGTTAGTGCAGGTGCCAGCATATTGTGAATAAAATATGCCTGATTTACATTGTGAAATTTACATTGTTTAAATTGAGAAAAACACGATATAAAGATTTTGTTTCTAAATAGCATTGGGATATATCTAATAATTAAAATAAAGATGTCTAATGTGCTAAAACAAGCTCAATATTTAACAAGAAAGACATCATCATAGGTATTATTTACTGAGTCCTGGCCACATGCAAGACACTATGGTGACCACTTATGTGCATTTTTTATTTAATCTGCATCATATCCCATTGATGTTTATAACATTATATACAACCTCATTTAATATTTATATTAACTCTATGAATGTGATAGTATCATTATACCAATTTCATAATTATGAGACCATGACTTAAAGAATCTAAATAACTTTCTGAAGGTTATAAGGCAAAAGTTCATTTTGAATGTAAGTATTTATGATGCAGAAGCTTAAAATCTCCTCTAGAACTAAGGTCATGAGCCCTTGTCAAAAAAAAAAAGGAGCTGGATGACTGGGACAATTTCAAAAAATTTCAAAAAATTCACCTTATTTTCTGTGACCTCCATGTGGCAGGTGGCGGGTAACTTTTACCATCTAAGAAAGCATTTGATAGGATAAAAATATACTCTTTTTTACCAATCTAGTATGTTAGTATTCAAATGTAGTAATAAAATACAAGAACAAGATTAAGTATGCTGAAATTCATTTTTTAAAATGCTCTTGTGTAATCAAGATGGTGTGGTATTGGCAAAAGAATAACAAAGTGGATCAATGAAATATAATAGACCCCAGAAATAAACTCATGTAAATATAATCAACTGATCTTTGACAAAGAAGCAGAGATAATACAATAGCGCAAAGACGGTCTCTTCAACAAATGGTACTAAAACAATTGGACCTCCTCATGAAAAAAAAAAAAAAAGAATCTAGATACAGACCTCATACCTTTCACAAAGATTAACTTAAATGGATTACAGACCTAAATATAAAATAGAAAACTATGTAAATCCTAGACGTTAACATAGGAAAACATTTAGGTGATGACTTTTTAGATGCAACACTAAAGGCATAATCCATAACAAAAGAATTGATAATCTGGAAATTAAAATTTTAAATTTCTTCTCTGTAAAAGACTCTATCAAGTGAATGAGAGGACTGAGTCATAGACTAGGAGAAAATTGCAAAAGATACTGATGATAAAAGACTGTTATCCCAAATACAAAAAGAACTCTTGAAACTCAACAATAATAAAACAATCTGATTCAAAGATAGGACAGAGACCTTAATAGAACCTCGCCAAAAAAGATGTACAGATGACAAATAAGCTTATGAAAGAATGCTCCACATCATATGACATCAGGGAAATGCAAACTAACACACTACTACACACCTATTATTATATCCCAAATCTGGAACACCAACAACAGCAAATGCTGAAGAGGAGTTGAAGTCCCATACATTGTTGATGAGAATGAAAAACAATACAAACACTTTGGAAAACAGTTTGGTGGTTTCTTACAAAACTAAACATACTCTTACCATACGATCCAGTAATTGTGCTCCTTGGTATTCACCAGAAGGAGCTGAAGATTTATGTACACACAATAGCCCACACAAGTATGTTTTTAACAGTTTTGTTCATACTTGCCAAAACTTGGAATCAACCAAGAGGCCCATTAGTAGATGAATGGAAAAAATGGAGACATCCAGATAATGGAATATTACTCAGCACTAAAAAGAAATGAGATATCAAGTCACGAAAACAAATGGAGGAAACTTAAGTGCCTATTACTAAGTGAAAGAAGCTACTCTTAAAGGCCTACAAACTATATGATTCCAACTATATCTCATCCTGGGGAAGACAAAACTATGGAGACAAAAATATTAGCAGTTGCCAAGAATTAGGGATAGAGAGGGGTGAATAGGCAAAGCACAGAGGATTTTTAGGGCAGTGAAAATACTCTGTATGATATCATAATGATGGGTACATATCAATATATACTTGCCCAAACCCATGAAATTTGAAACTCAGGAATGAGCACCAATGTAAACTATGTTTTGGATGATTATGATGTGTCAGTGTAGGTTCTTTGATTGTAATAAATATGCCACTCTAGTAGGGAAAGTTGATAATGGGAGAGGTAGTATATGTCTAGGGGAAAAAGATATATGGGAAATCTCCATATCTGCCCTTTAATGTTGCCGTAAACTTTAAACTGCTCTGAAATTTAGATTAAAATATTAATTCTTATTTTTTTAAATACCTTAGTAAAAGTATTGTGTAACATGCATGACATGAGAAAGAAAAACTAAAATTTGGCTGAAAGTATCTCTCATGAGATACTTTCATACTGACTAATTTTATTAGATTCAACTTCTTAACAATGTTTACATCCATGCAAGAACATTCTTGAAATAATATAAAAGTGGAGTTTCAACATTTTTGTTACATCTCAAATAAAATTCCAATTTTCTGAAATTTATCTAATTTTAATCCTCTGGAACTTCATTCCAGATGCACATGTAAAACAAGACAGAATTTTCTGCAAAATCTTTTTTTTTTAATCTAATCAGAAATGAGCCTATCCTGGAAGGCTATATTTAATATACTGTCTATATCTTGGTTTTTGGTTTTGCCTGGCATCCATGGAATTCTAAAAATTGATCTAGAGATTCTACACTGGAATAACATTAAGTAGAAGTAAAATAATCTAGAAAACAAGTAATTTGCCTCAGCCACACCCATTATTATTTGCTCTGAATCCCTCAAGTTTCAAAGTTTGCCTTATCAATGGAGAGTATGGCTACTGAAAGCAGTTGGCCGGTGCAATGGTTATAAAACAACTAATTCAAGGAAAGAGAAGAAACCAGAAAGAACATGAGAAAGGCAGTAATCAGTTGAAATCTCTTGGACTTCATCTTCTACTCTCCTTCTCACTTCCTCTTTTCTAGCCATACTAGCCTCCTTTCTGACCCTTGGGAACCCAGCAGGCCACACCAGCCTAAAAGTCTTTGTACTTGCTTTTCTTTCTAAGATACACTTAACGCAGAAATATATATGGCTTTTATACCTCTTTTAGGTGTTTTTCAAATATCATTTTAACCATTCTGTCTCAGGTACATCCCAGATTATTTCTGTGCTCTCTATTCTTTTTCCGTTGCCTTACTTTCTCCAGCTGCAACCATGTTACGTATTATACCTTCTCCTAAAGTATTTGTTTATTACCTCACTTCCTCCACCAGAATGCAAGCTTCATTAGGGCAGGAATTTTCCTGCTTTATTCCCTGAGTTATCCTCAACACCATGAATAGTACCTGGGACTTCTTAGGCTTTTATAAATATTTATTGAGTGACTGAGTGAAAGATACTAGCTTTACAAACATAGAGAAGAAAAAGTGAATGAATCAATATTTCCTTTTCTGAAAGTTTGATGCTATATTTAATGAATCTGGCTCTTTGTTACATACAGAAGTGAAATGTGATATTCTAAATTATTTGTTTCCTTTTTGCTCTCCATAACTTCTACCTTAAATACAGATTTTTTAAGAATAGGATGTTGCAATTACTATTAAAATCCTAGAAAAAATAAAAAACAAAAATAAAATTCTAGAAATGTTTATAGCAAATTATCAAACCCTCCAACATTTAAAAAATTACTTCCCAATTTTCTTCTGTTAACTCTAGTATCTTAAATGTTAACAGAAGTTTATATATCGTATATATGTGTTTATATATAAAATATAAAATATATGTATAATAATATATATATGTGTATATATAACGTGTATATATAAAATATATTTGAATATAATATACATCCTATATTCAAGTTATATTCTCTTTAAGAACACCACGAGAGCGATACATTTATATATTTTATATAAACCTTTTTATATAATCAAGTTGATAACCATTCAACTTGGAGTCAGTACACTTGTTTCATACTTATGACACTGCCACAAATTATCTATCCCCAACCAAATCACTTAACCTCTCTGAATTCAACTGACTCATGTAAAATTATAGAAGAAGCAGAGAATTAATTTACAACATCTTCCAACCTAAAATGCTTTGAGTCTATCTGGATGATTATGAATGACTATGTTTTATAATTTCTTATCTTTTTTAAAGATTTTATTTATTTATTTTAGAGATAGAGAGAGCAGGGGGGAGGAACAGAGGTAGAGGGACAAGCAGACTCTGCACTAAGCACAGAGCCCAGTTCAGCGCTCAAGCCCAGGACCCCAAGATCATGACCTGAGCCAAATTTAAGAGTCAGATGCCTAACCGACTGAGCCACCAAGGTGCGCCAATAATTCCCTAATTAAACCTAAAGCATCATAGTGTAGTGTATTTCTAAAAGTAAATGCCAATATACAGAATAAGGTTTCCATGCTGTCTTTGTTGTTTGTTTTGTTTGATTCATATGCACCATTATGAACAGAAACTTTAAGTATTTTGTCAATTATATTTTGAAAAGACTTTTCTAGAGTAGAAATTATCTACCTGCAATGATCACCATGGAATAAAAATTTGTAACTAGATATTGACCATTGTATTCAATATGACACTGCTCTGTTAATTTGATCTAAATGTATTTAGCTTTCTAAACAATGTTCCTAAAGTAATCAAGAGGACAAAAAGTCATATTGTACTCTTGAGTGAAAACAAACAAGCAAAAGCAGCAAATAAAACCCAGAAATACTGCTAACTAGTTATGGAAATATAAAATAATTGTTATGGTGGCAGCTGGGTGGCTCCATCCTTAAGCCTCTGCTTTCCACTCAGGTCACGATCCCTGGGTCCTGGGGTCGAACACTGCATCGGAGCTCCCTGCTCCGCAGGAAGCCTGCTTCTCCCTTTCTCACTCCCCCTGCTTGTATTCCCTCTTTCACTATGTCTTTCTCTGTCAAAATAAATAAATAAAATCTTTAAAAATAAAATTAAAAAAAAACATTGTTATGACTTTATGTTATGTTTGACTCATTAATCCAGATGTCAAAGGAATGCCTGTGTCAATAAGACAGACTGTTTTTTTCTACTGCTTTCAAGGTCTCAAATTGTCATTTCTAATTCTTTATCTGTTTTGTTGCTAATTAGTAGTCTTCAAACCATTCTATAGCACATTTCTTCATTCATTTGCAGAGATAGTTTGATAAGTAACTGAGTTAAGGTGACAGGTTCTGAATCTTTATCAGCTGTTTAACTCCGCCTGAAGTTTTGTAAAGAATAATAATGGAAGAGAGCAAATAAATTAACTCAACTTGCAAATTTAAAATGTATAAAAAAGACTTCCTTAATAAACCACAGAACACATCCCAATTAGCACCAGCGGAAGAAGAGAAGCATCATACCTTATATTGAAGCAGAATGACCAACAAATCAGCAGCAGTGATACACCTATGGCCAAATTGTAAGACAACCCCACTCCCCACTGATAGATCAATGGTATAGACAGTGATTCTGAAGCTTTCCAGGGCTTCAGAGTCACTTAGAGGGCTTATTAAAACCCAGGTCACTAGGCACTCCCCTAGAGTTTCTGATTCAGTACGACTGGAGAGGGACACAATATTTGTCTTTCTAGAAACTTCTTCAATGATGCTAATGTTGCTGGTCCAAGAATCACACTTTGATTATCAATAATTTGAGTTGTGCAGTCATGGCTTTGAAAAGATCTTAAAGGTATTTCATCTAGTTCTGTAATTCAAATTTTAATCATTCCTGATGGTGAATTCATTGTTACATATAAGCAACTACCATGTGTTAGGTATTGAGCTAGACGCTAGTAATACACTGGTTAATAGTCCCCTTTAAGAGGTCCATGGTCTTGGGTGGGAAAAGCATATGCAGAGGTTATTATTATGCAATGTTTCATAGAGGGAGGCACAGAAGATTTAGACACTGAATATCTGTGTAACAGCAGAGCAACATGGTCAAGATTGAATTTATAAATTTATCCCTCTGGTCTAGTAGGAAGCAAGGAAATGAGTTAGAAAATAATCGCAAAAATCCAAGTCAGAAACAACGATGGTGTGTAAAACCCTTCAATTTTCCACACTGCTTTTAACATAAAATATCACTGTTTGAAAACGGTGAAAAATCATTCTGAATGACTGGTACCAACATGATCTCATCTCCTTGATTTTGCCCCTCCTCCACACTTGATAACAACACAATATTTAAATTAAGTCCTGTGGAATCTTTTTTAGTCCCTCAAATTCACAGTTTCTCTCACCACTAAACTTTTTTTTTTTTTAATTTGAGAGAGAGAGGGTTAGAGAGGGAGAACGAGTGGGTGAGGAACAGAGGGAGAAGCAGACTCCCCTGATGAATGGGGAATCTGACCCCAAGACTCCAGGATCTCAACCTGAGCTGAAGGCAGACCTCACCCAACTGAGCAACCCAGGTACCCCATACCAGAACAACTTTTTGCCAATCTTTTCACCTAATAATCACTAATCAGTAGTAAATCACCAATTTTATTTCACTGTATATGTCTCATCTGTATGGATCCATTCCTTACTCTAAACCTTCCTATCTCCCTGGTTTGTGCAAGAGCACTTTGTACATTTTTCCACGTATTTCACTACAGAAGCAGCCTGTTCATGGCAGAGGCTGGGATCTTTATCAGTATTTGCCAGAAAGCCCAACTCATAATAAATGAACAATAAATAGAAGCAGTTTTAGTGAAGGAATAAGAGCCTCTTAAGGGGACAAAGGAATGGGAAATAAAAAGAAAACACAGTTGATTGCAATATCATGGTAG
The DNA here is from genome assembly GCF_002288905.1 of Enhydra lutris kenyoni. Lineage (NCBI taxonomy): Eukaryota > Metazoa > Chordata > Mammalia > Carnivora > Mustelidae > Enhydra > Enhydra lutris. The sequence goes on along the minus strand of NW_019154086.1, from coordinate 75,298,123 downwards.
TTGAAAGTTGGAAGGAATGATTAACAGGTACAGAAAAAATATGGACTTAAAAATATCATGTAGTTTTATCTATGAATGCTGTTGATGATCTTATAGACAGTGATAATAAAGCAGGGTTATAAAGACAAAGTCAATACTAGGAATTGGAGATTTCTGCACATTTTTATGTAACATTTAGTTAGTTCCATATTTATAATAACTGTGTGAGATAAAACCATTAGTATAATTTTACAGATGAAGCAAGTGAAGCAGAAAAATATTTACTGGCCAAAGTTTATAAAGCTAGAAAATGGCAGGGTACCTGGCTGGCTCAGTCTGTTAAGTGCCCAACTCTTGATTTTTGGCTCAGGTCATGATCTCAGGGTCATGAGATCCAGTCCCGCATAGGGTTCCAAATTCAGAATGGAGTCTGGTTGTCCTTCTCCCTTTGATCCCCCACACCACTCTCAAATAAATAAATAAATAAATAAATAAATAAAGTTTTTTTAAAAAAGATAGAAAGTGGAAGAGTTGAACCTGGAACCTCTGACTCCAAGAAGCAAGCTTCAGTCTAATTTGTGCAGTTTCCCCCTCAACAAGCACATAGACATACATACACACACACTAATAAATAAAGGAATAATGGAAAGGAGACACAAGTACTCATACTGAGCCTATTACATGGCATCAGCTACAAATTTAATGAGTATTCTTTTCTTCATTCAAACCACTATGGATTGTATTAAACAATGAGGGTAAATTCCAAGTTGCACACTGACTCATGTTTGATGACTGCATCCATGCCTGTGAACAAGGGAGGTTGTTACAGTTGGGATTCATTCAGCATGTGCACTAAGAGGACTATAGTTTAAGTTATTAAGTTATTTGTTCTCAGATTTGGAATTGAATAAAGTGTACAAGCATTAGCCAACTTTTGCAATATTAGCATGGTTCTAGAGTTACACTTTGGATGAGTTTTATAAAACAGACCCTCACTTCTTAGAAATAAAATGGCTATTGTGGGTATTAGAATCAAAAGGATGTTCTTTCCTTCTTTCTTCTTCTTTTATATGGCAAATAAAATAATCAAAAAAAATCTAAACTCACAAAATTTTTCAGGATCCAACTACTGAAATGATTTTAGATAATCCTATTCACACATGGGTGGGAAAGGGGGCTTCAGGTCAAAGTTGGGAGAGAATGTGAAGACAAGCATGAAGGCCTTTTGTACTGCAATCTTTCCACTAGACGTCCAGAGATAATGGAAAGGGAGGTTGTGTTTAAAAGTAATCTTGATAAGTGATTTTTTTTTTAATTGGTAGGTGGGGATAGTTGAGAATAAAATGAAAAATCACTAGAAAAAAGCTACAGACTCTTGGTGGAGACTGAGGAAAATATAGTCAGTGACCAGAACACAACAGATACCAATAATATTAAGACCTTGAAAGAAAGGATGCAGCCCATGGAGCTCTGAAAGATGAAAGGTTCAATCTAATCCCTTTATGAAAGCAGACTTTCTGCAGAGAGGAGATTTTAGTCCTGGGAGAATGAAACTTATATAAAAAAAGAAAAGGGTGCTATTTCCCCTTATATTCTTCCACACCATCGCCCCACACTGTACCCTGAAGATAGGTAAGATCTCTGAGAACCTAGTAAGAAGACAGGTAATATCTAACATGATATAAAAACAAGGTGATATAGTGAATTAACATCTTTACTTTACATTGAAAAAAAAAAAAACATTTTCCAACATTATGTTCCATCATGCTCACCATTTAATAAGTAGTTGAGACTTTGCCTAAAATAATATTGCTGGTAAGAGAGAATTGCTAAAAAATAGTACACTTCAGTATCTGTTTTCAACAATCCTTTGCAAAGTTAATTTCCCACTGCTCTCAATATGAGCTACATTCACTCGACCACTTACTACCCTTCAAATAAAAATTGGCACAACTTTATTTGCACAATTTTTATATTGAATGATATTCCTTTCAAATCAGTCTTTGCTCTTCCAACTATTCTATAATCACAAAGGCTTAGTTGTTTTTTTTTTTTTTTCTCTAAAACTCATGCAACTCACAGTGACACATGGGTGGCTCAGTCAGTTAAGCATCTACCTTCAGCTCAGGTCATGATTGCAGGGTCCTGGGATCAAGTCCTGCATGGGGCTCCCTATTCAGTGGGGAGTCTGCTTCTACCTCTGCCTGCCACTGCTCCCCCAACTTATGCTCTCTAACTCGCTTGCTCTCTGACAGATAAATACATAAAATATTAAATAAATAAATAAATAAATAAGAATAAAACTCATGCTCTCACAGCCAGAACCAGTCATTGGGCAAGTAGAAAGTAGGACTTGTATCATCAGTTACCTTCCAATGTATGTATCCCATATTCCAGTCAGAAATCCTTAACCCCAACTTTATTAGTTGGTTAGTAACTTATAATTAAGGAGCAATGAAATATTATATCATAATTTGATTTTAAGAAATGCTTCTTTTGTTAGATTTCTTTGTCTTTCTGTCCTAACTTGAGGATTTAGACTGAATGTTTGTGTTTCCCAAAATTAATATGTTGAAACCTAATCGTCAATGTGATGGTATTTGGTGGTGGGGCATTTGGGAGATGAGTAAGTCATAAGGCTGATGCCCTCACAAATGAGATTAGTGCCCTTATTTAAAAGATCTCAGTACATTCCTTCCCCATTTGACATTTGAAAACCTTCTATGAACTAGGAAAATAGCCCTCAGCAGACACTGAATCTGCATCATCTTGTTCTTGGACTTCCCAGCCTCTGAACTATGAAAAATATATTCTTTTTTTTATAAGCCTCCTACTCTATGGTATTCTGTTACAGCAATCCAAAGGGATGCAAATAGAATCTAAAGAATGACTTCTTAACTTTTACATATTTATTTTAAACAGTATCCGAACTTAGAAATTGACATTGGCATAGTCCAGTGACTGTATTCAGATTTTATTAAATTTACATGTACTCATTTACATATATGTATTGTGTGTGCATTTAGCTCTATGCAAATTTATCACATATGTAGATTTATGTAACCACCACCAGAATCATGAGATAGAACTATTCCATTACCACAAGGATGCCTTTTGATAGCCATATCCTTCTCTCCTTCCACCTCTCAGTTCTTAATTTCTGGTAGCTACTTTTCTACTTAGTATCTCTATAATCTGGTCAGTTCAAGAATTTTATAAAAATAGAATCACGCACTATGTGGCCTTTTGAGATTGGCTTTTTTCACTCAGCACAATGCTGTTGAGTTTGAGCCATCATTGAATGCATATTACACAAAATTCACTTTTTGTGCAATATAAAAATAATAATAAATAATAAATAATAAATAATATTACACATATTACACAAAAATTCACTTAAAATTGATCACAGACTTAAATATCACACTATAAAGAAAAGAAAGATAAAGATAAAATTTGGGGGAACTCAGGCTAAGTGAAGAGATCTTAGACTTGAAAACAAAATTGTGTTCCATAAAAGGAAAAAAAGATTATTTGAACATCATCAAAATTTAATACTTTTGTTTGGCAAAGATCTTGTGAAGAGAATGGAAAGACAAGCTACAGACTGGGAGAAAATTATACAAACTGCACAACTGACAAAGGTTTTATATCTAGAAATTACAAAGAACTTTAGAATTTTCAATGCTCCATAGTAAAGAAACAATGCAATTAGAAGATACCAAATTACGTCAACAGATATTTCAATGAAAAGGGTACACAGATGAGAACTAAGCAGTGAAGAAAAGGTATTCACCCAACAGTATCAACCATTAGGTAAAACCACAAGGACATAAGACTATGTACTTATGAGAATGGCAAAAATAAAATCTAGTTAACTACAAGTGTTGCCAATGATGAGAGAAACTGCATCATTCATACACTCACACTGGGATATAAAATGTTAAAGCCACTCTTAAAAATAGTGTAGCAGGGGCACCCGGCTGGCTCAGTGGGGTGAGACCTCTGCCTTTGGCTCAGGTCATGATCTCAGGGTCCTGGGATTGAGCCCCATGTTGGGCTCTCTGCCCCGTGGGGAGCCTGCCTCCCCCTCTTTCTCTGCCTGCCTCTCTGCCTACCTGTGATCTCTCTTTCTCTGTTAAATAAATAAATAAAATCTTTTAAAAAAAAAGTTTAAAAAAATAGTGTAGCAGCTTTTTTTGGTATTTGTAAACATCATAAGACATTAATATTATATTTTAGGACCAATATACCATTAATATACTCGTATATTTACTTTCCTATTTGCTCCATTGTTTTTCGTTCGTTCCTGAAAATTCTATTTTTCTATGAGATTGTTTTCCTTCTGTCTAACAAATTCCAATTTGGGTTTCATTTCTTTAGTGCCTATCAGCTGGTTAAAAACTCCCTCAGATTTTTTTCATTTTTTTCTAGAAATACATTTTTTTTGAAAACTATTTTTGAAGGATATAGAATTCTAAGTTGGTTGCTTTTTCTTTTGACATATAAGGGATCAGACCAGCTTCTTGAAAATGTTTGTTAATATCTTTAGACAATTTTACAGAATTGTCAGCCTTTATCTATTCTATTAGAGTCTGCCCCTCTGGCACTTTTTCTGTCTGTCTTTGTCTCTCTCTCTTTAATAGACCTATTTCACTGGAGCAAGGCAGTAAAGGAAACTGTTTCCTCTGGTGCTCACACAGTAGCAGCAGTAGTGATGGTTCCTTCAAAGGTCAGTTTTTAGATATTGCTCTTTCAAATTTTGTCTTGAGTCTACTTCTCCAGTCCTCCAAACAACTTTGTAGCTCCACAGTAGCCTTTTAATGAACTAATTTTTCAGCTGGAAATATGTCTTATGGCTTCAAATAAAAATCTTTGTTGATACCATTTCATTTAGTCTCAGAAAGTTATTAGGCATTTCTTTCCCCTCTTGAGATGTCTCTGTTCTCCACCCATGCTTCTCTCATCTTACCACCTCACAACCTAGTTAAGCCCACCTCAATTTCAGAGCAAGTATATTTGACACTCATTTAATGATCTTCCAGTCTACTGATTTTCCTTTCTCCAATACACACCATGATTTATAGCATATTTACAGTACTTTGATCAACTTATTCAACCCCTCAATAACTGTCACTATCTCCTTGTGGAAAACAATAATCACCATATATATTATCTACCACATGTTCTTTTTTATGATATATTTTTTTCATGATTTCAAGGATGTTTATGGCTTTTATTTCATTATTATTATTATTATTATTGCTCCTTTGTATGTTCTTCTGGATTTTAAAGTTGTTTGGTACACCTTTTCTCAAGACATGTCTATTTTTAATTCCCTTGGTCTTAGGCTTTCCTTGGATTCTTAGGCTTTCCTTGGATTCTTTCCTTGAATTCACTAATTTCCTCCCCTCTATCCACTCATTGTGCAAACATATTCAAGTTTTTAAAGTGCAATCCTAATTATCAACAAATGTAAAATTGATATTTTTGGTTTATGTAGCCAATAGCAAAGAATCTTATAGGTATTACGCCAAATACTAAAAGATGCTAGAAAGTGACAATAGATTTTTCCAAATCCTTTCTCAAATTAATTTTATTTATAATAATTCTAAATATAAGTTTATTATTTATGTAACTGATAAAAAATATAGAATCAATACCCATTGGATCAGTCTATTAGAGAAACCATTTATATATAAAAAATATAGATAATAATGGGGAATAAAACAAATTATACAACATATTTTGAGTATATTTTCAAATGATTTAAAACAAGTTCTACCTTTTTCATGAAACTCATTGCTCTTCACTTTCTCTGAATGTGTCACACTTGGATCAATACTCTAAAATTTAGCATTTGATTATATACTGTCTTACTTGTGGTTGTTTTGCATGTGTTAATTTTATTTGATTTGAGGAATAGAAAATAAGCTATTTTTCTTCAGTTACCCCAAAAGAACTTGAGCTAAAACCAAACATATAGTAAGAATTAAGTAAATCCTTGCTGATTTCCAGGGATGGTGGGAAAGCTAATTAGGGAAATCTCCCCTAAAAGTAACTATGAGTATTCTAAAAGTGAGATAATAAAATTATATTCATGGATTATTCAATTACAACCTTACGAACTTTAGGAAAATGAATGTGGAAAATAAGTAAACAGTGTTTGGATAAGAAAAATAAGTTAACAGTATTTGAATAGAAAGACAAAGGATTCATTAAGGAAAATAATTAGAGATCACAAAATTGTTTTCTCTTGTAAGTATGCTTAGGATTAGTGGGAAACATTAAAACAGACAAAGAAAGCGTTAAGGTGGTAAGAACAATGCAAGGCAATTTAGAATTCAGAAAAGGAATATGAAGTAGATGACACACAAAAAAAGAAAATTCTGATGAGCTGAGCAAGGTTACCAAAGACGTACAAAGAACAGAATTGAGAGATCCTCATACAAAGAGGTAATAGGACACATCGAAGGTCAAGCACCAAATAATATTTTACCAATAGATATGCTTTGATTTAAAAGGAGATGAAAAAACAACAGTAAGATCACTACATCTTCAAAGGCAAAAGGGCTAATTAGAAATAAGACAATGGAAAAGTCATAAATAATAGAAATACTTTTACATATTATTAAAATATGATAGAGAGCAATGGGAAAATATTTCAAAGTCCCCTTAAGATAGTATTAACAAAATATAGAGCGTCTTTGTTCCTCAAATAATCACAGAGAACTGGAAGATATAAAATGGAAATACATGTTTCTGACAAAACAATTTAATTTCTTAATTTAGAAAAAAAGTTTAAGTGATCCCAACATTGAGGTTTTAAAGTAAAAAAAAAGTATAGTTTTTTATATTTACACAAAGTAGGAGGACTCAACTATTAGTGACTGTTAAAAGTGTTGAAAACACTTGTTCAATAATGACCTACTATTACATCAGCATTGAATTTATAGATACATTTTTTAAGAAATTTCTTTTTTTCCATTTACAGAATTTTCTAAGCCCCGTGATTTCCATTGTTACCTAAAACAAATAATTTTACTGCTTATATAAAGTTATTTTTCAGCAGATGCCTATAATTTTTACACAAATGTAACATATGATTTGATCAAGAACTAAATTGCCCCATCTGTAATAGTTCCTTAATCTGTGCGGCAGCCTAATCTTCAACAAAAGCTTGTTTTTTTTAAATGACATTCTGAAGTAGACCACTAGATGTCACTCAAGATAAGGTTTCCCCCTTTAATACCCCAAACACCCCTTCAGCTTTTAATGAATTCTTGGTTCATTCTACTTATTTGGCACATTTTATGTTTGCGTTTGTACCCATTTAAATTTCATTAATTTTTGTCATTTTCATTAATGATTGATAAATTCAGATGGATATTTTTACATATAAAAAAAAAACTCCTAGGATTAATAATAATCTTGATTATGTATGAGGTATATAAAATCTTATAGAGAAAATAAGATAGAGATCTTTATTAAGGTGAAGGTTCTATGGGCTATGAAATTATCTGGGGTATAATTTTTTAACTCCCAGTTAGGTTATTTGATTAATAGAAATAATTTTTTTTAATTTTATTTTTAAATTTTTATTCATTTTTACTGGGCGCCTGGGTGTTGTCAGTTAAGCGCCTGCCTTCAGCTCAGGTCATGATCTCAGGGTCCTGGGATCAAGTCCCGCATCAGATGAACAGGGAGCCTGCTTCTCCCTCTGTCTCTGCCTCTCTCTCTCTGTCTTTTATGAATAAATAAATAAAATCTTGAAAAAAATCATTTTATCAATTGTTTAGTATTGTTTTTGTTTTGTTCTGTATTATTGATGGACAAATTTTATTGTTGCATACTTCAATTTTTCATGCTTTACTTAGTTTGCATTTTTAAATAGGGATAATCCTAAGAGAGAAATTACTGAATTGGTGTAGATTTATATTATTTTCTTCTAAAATTTACTTATAAAATAATCTCCTTCGCGTGCACCAGGTCTTCACTTTCTTATTTCCCAGTAGAGTGCTGGGCTTATTGCTTAAGGAATGGGAGACATAGTTACAAGTTTCCATGCTGGTGTGCAGCAAGGAGGGCTTGGCTAACAGGCAACTTTGCTTATTTTAACTACTGTCTTTAAACTAAAATTGCATATAACTTTTTTGTAATTATAGCTTGCAAAAAGTGTCTTTAACGGTAAGCATGGAACTAACCCTAGAGCATTCCATGATTGATAAATTTGTCACTATTATTCGATAAATATCTCTTGGAAAAATACTTTGCAGAGAGGGAACATTTTATTTGTCTTTCATAAACTTATGATTTCCTTATTGTGTCCTAATATGAAGACTTTTTATTAAAGTGCATTCTCCCAAAACATGACCTAATATCTGAGATTAAATTTGGCACTTGAAAAACGCATTAATTCTTTGAGTCACCAGGGCATCCAGCAGAGTGTTTCATTGTATGAAATTGTACTCTGGGGACTGAGTTAGTCCTCTATACTGCTGAGTCCAAAGAAAAGCCTGGTGCATTGTTAATTGTAACTGTGCAGGGTCAAGTTTTACTAGGGAAATGGAAATTGGACAAGTATTCCGATTTTACCTATAAACTTAGGATACATAACTCCAGCAATAAAACAGCACAAAAAGAAAGCAGACTATAGTCAACTGCCAATCTGGGAAAAACATTCTGATACACATGAGACAATAACTCCATTAAATAAATAAATTCTCCAAGGCCAGTAGTAAAATAGTAATATAGAACAGTGAACAAAGATGAAGAATAAATAACTCTTAATTTTTGGACTAATGATCTAAAGCTTATGGTACATGATTGCCCAAATTTTAAAATGTGACCATACCTAGCACTTTTGAATACTAAAATAAATATGCATATGGGTCTTTTAAAGAAAAAATTTAAAGAGCTGCCACAACTGGTAAAAACTATTAACACATTACTTATCAGTCTGAAATAGAGTTTCACATAGTGCAACATGGAGGGCAAAAGCTGATGAGTGTGCCTTCATGAAGATAAATGATTAGGTAAAGCTGAGGTTTCAATGTGGTGTTACATTGTCACCTTCCTCTGCTTGACCTTCAGAGCATAAGTTATCGTTTCTGTACTTTCTGGAAGATATCATTATTGCAGTGGAGTTAGGGGTCAATTTTATTTTTTTTGAAGGTTTTTATTTATTTATTTGAGAGAGAGCCAGTGAGAGAGAGAGCGCCCGGAGGGAGAGGGAGAGGGAGATTCCGCACTGAGTCCAACTTGGGGCTGGATCCCAGGACCCTGAGATCATGACAGGAGCCAAACACACTTAACCACCTGAGACACCCAGGCTCCCCTAGTGGTCAATGTTAGAAAAAGGTGTTTTTCTGCTCCAATATTTCCCGCTGTCTGGAGGCCACTATTGCATGTTCCATGGTCTGGTTTCGTTTGGTATCATTCTGCATTTCATCCCACCCAACAAAACGTTTACTTTCTTGGCTGCCTGCTCTCTTTAGTCACTTAAGGAAATTAATCTGATGAGACGACGTGCATGAAATGGCTGAGGGAAGAAGGTATTGTTCTTTTTGAGACCATTTGTTTCAAAATGGCAGAATTTTGGTTGCCACCAGAAAAAATATTTGAGGGCAGATGAGTGTTCAAAATCTCTCTAGTATTTCCACATAGGTTATCCTACAGCTATTTTCTTCAAAGGTATTAAATGATCTATGGCAAGCAGACTTTCAAAGATGATAGAAGATGGTACACAGAAAATGGCTTAAAGAGTAAAACAACATTTAGATGAAAATACAAGAATCATATGAGAACGGAAGTTACTATCTTTTTTTTAAAGATTTATTTACTCATTTTAGAGAGAACGTGTGCACACACAGGATCAGGGAGAGGGAGAGAGAATCCTCAAGATGACTCTCAGCTGAGTGCAGAGCCAGGGACCCCGAGATCACCACCAGAGCCCAAGTCAACAGCTGGACACTCAACTGACTGAGCCACCCCAGCACCCCGGGGAATTGTATCTTAAAAAATTTCAGGAACAGGATACAATATAGTGCTGAGATACCAAAAAGTTATCGCAAAAATGAAGGCAAAGCAAAGCTCCTACTTTATGATGACAGTGATGTGTTTCCAGCTCTGAAATTGAAGTTTCCCCCTAGGGACAAGAGTACATGTAAGACCAGCAATGATGAAGAAAGAGGTACCAATATTTCTGGTTCCAGTGCTGAATAGTTCAAGGGAAATGGATAGACAGCAGAGGATGTTAGAATTCTTAATCCATGGATGACATCACTGTAATCTACATATACAAAGGATGAGTTAGAATTGCTTTTACTTTCCCACCTTTAGTGAAAGACTAATGAAGGAAATAAATTTAACGTATTTGTTTGTTGAAGCTACTAAAAATCTTACTTGAAGTTTGCTTACTTGAAACACACTATTACATTTTTAAGTGAAATTTAAATTTGACTTTTGAGTTTTCCTCTTTTTTTTTTCAATTCAAAGATTTACTTTCTGCATTGTAAAGTTGGCATTTTTAGGCTTTTCCTATGATTTGTCACATAAAGGAATACAGTAGCCATGGGTTTTGAACTAAGATGTTTTAATTAATTTGAGATGCTATTTGAAAGTGTCTCGGAAGGTCTAATGTTTCCAGAAAGTGTTTATAGTTATCTTCTAAAATTGTTTTCTTTTCTCAGATTTTGCAGAATGATACATTGCTGAAGTCCAATAACTCAAATGTTTGGGCAACATTCATCAAGGCCAAGCAAACCCAGCCTCTGTTCTTGGCATTATCAGGATCTTCATGGAACACATCACTTCCAAGTTGTAGTTGTAAATGGCCTTGGTAGAGGCAATTTCAGGGACATCAGTCAAGATTTTGTCTTGAAACATAATGGTAGGAGATTAGAAATAATGCATTACCCCAGTAAGGCATGCTACCCGGTTTTATTAATAACACAGTTTTTATAAGGCAATTTCCCAGTGTTACCTAGACAGCTAAAACCCATATGGACCGGGATGTGGAAAAAAAAATGTCTAATTGGTATGAAGACTTGAAAATAGGAGAATTTGGGGGAAAGTTTCAGAAATATGTATGTGAAAAAGGAATGACTTAGTTACAAGCATATTTAGAAACAAAAAAAAAAATACAGTTAATAGAACTAAGTGTGTTAGAGCTCCAGTGTGCCTGCTTATAAACTACAGATATACTGTTAATGAAAATCGAATGGTACAAGGTCTCCAAGCATGTCAAAGTGAGCTTTGTCATCATAACCTTCTATAGTAAGTGTAGATTTAGGGATTTTGAAGAATGTTAGTTAGCCCCCATGCACGTCTCCAGAAAAATGCATAAACACGTAAGATGTACATAACATAGCTCAGAGCAAGCATTTTGAATAGGGTCCAAATTTGACTGTGAAGGAGAAATACAAACTTTAATAAACCAAATAATAATAAACTATCTTCCTATTCATTCCACAGAGGAATGAACAGAAACTCATTGTAGTAATTCTACTCATTCTACTCAAGAACATGTCATCCAACTAATGCTTTTGGGCCTCTTTCAGCTACACTTGCTATCCTCTAGATTTTGCTAGTAATAAAAAATGAGTATAAGTTATAAATATTTATGAAGGTATATCTTTAATATGGTTTAGCGAGAAAATTTATAGATGCATGATGTAATCTATTTCTCAGTTTTTGAATACCTGCATATTAATAATGCTGATATACCCACTGTTAATTTTAAATATCAGGCAAAGGCATATTTAGCTAATAATAAATAATCTTTTGGCCCTTGATAAGGAGGATTTTTCAAAAGCATTTTAAATTATTCACTAGGAAAATACCTTGGCATACTAATGAAAATATGAAAATGAACTATAATTTCATCCATATATAGTTAATTTAAAAGTTCATATTTTAATTGTAGGACATATCCATGGTGAATTGAAATTTATTACAAGGCAAAAAGACTATTAACTATTTTATGATCATACTTTAGTTTATCTAAGTAAACTTAATGTGCCCCAAATAATACTTCGGTGCAAGGACACAAAGATGAATAAAACTAGGATCTTGTTTCAAGTTGCTTATATTTCAATCATGGACACTGACATGTAACAAATGGTTAGATAATGGGGTCGGGCTCATGGAATATAGTGAGATCATAAAGAAGGAAAAACTAGTTTTCTGGGTGTCAGAAAGAAGGTGTTTATGGCAGGCTTCCTCTTCCCCTCAAAAAAAAAAAAAAAAGAAGACGACGACTCAGAATGAATTAAGGGGATAAGACTGTTACATGTATTCCAGATAGAAAACTTCGGGATGGGGGCATCTTGTTATTCTAGGAAGACAGGTAAATCTGATTGACACAAAGCTGGAGAGGGATCAAAGAGAGGCTAAAGGTATATATATATATATATATATATATATATTGGAGACCTCTGTACTCTGCCCAGAAATCTTGAATTAGTTATACGAGAAGTGGGAAGTTACTAAAGATTTTCAAGTTGGCAAATCACCTATATCTGTAGTTCTAGACAAATAGTTGTGATGCTGTGGGAAGAATTAGATGAGGAAAGACATGTTGATTCTGGAATATTTCAGTTTGGAGAGAGGCAATGTAGAAGAAAACGACAGGATTTGTAGTTGAGGATTCTGAGTTTGCAATCTGGTTTAATAATTGACTAGCAGTGTAACCTTGGGCAAATCCTTAGTCCTTTTGCAACTTACATCGTCATATATGAAATCATGATGGATTGGACCTACCCAAATGGTTGTTGTGAGGGTTATCTGTCGAAAATTAATGTGTTTGTGCCAGGATGGTAATTAAAAATTAGTTTTCTTTCCTAGAAAATTATCTCTCCACTTTAACTACTAATCTGTAACTAAAATAATACAATTTATTCACGGTTTTGAAAGATTATTAAAGGATACCCCATAGATTGGGAGGGAGACAAACCATAAGAGACTCTTAATCTCACAAAACAAACTGAGGGTTGCCGGGGGCAGGGAGTAGGGAGAGGGCAGTTGGGTTATGGACATTGGGGAAGGTAGGTGATATAGTGAGTGCTGTGAAGTGTGCAAACCTGGCGATTCACAGATATGTACCCCTGGGGCTAATAATACATTATATGTTAATAAAAAAAATTTTTAAATTTAAAAAAAGGATACCCCATAGCCACAGGTATCCATTATATGATTTAAATATTATAATTATTACTGTCAGATATGTTTTTTCTCTAACAACTAAAGCCAAATACCTTATAAGCAGCTTAATTTTATTTCTTCTTTTTTATCATTTTTGTTTAGTTTTTATTACATAATCATAAACAACTCTGAAATACAGCTAGACTTGGAGGGGAGTAAGGAAAATATGGAATTACTACAAGGGCATACAGATTATAGGATCTTTCAAGCAGATGGGTGTGAGGGGTGATCTCCTGAGCTACAGAAGAAATGGTCTGGTAGCTAAGATAAAACACAAGGCAAATTTATTAGATTTGTCCATAGTCGGCAATTGTGATTTTACTGGTCTTGCCATTCCTGGACCCAAACCAATCCATGCTGCCACAATATTCCTACCCTCTCTTACCTTGCCCAACACCCCATGCTTGCCATCCAACGACTCAATTGAAAAACTGGGAACCAGTTGTGCTCAGCCCAGCATCCGCCATGGACTACATGCCAGGACCCATGTGTTTCAAGATGAAATTCTCATCATCCAATTTCTCCCCGTAGATGGACTTGCTTCCTGAGCCGTGATGGCATGGGAAGATACCACCCTGGCACAGAAATTCCAGAATAATCCTGGGAAAGCAGGAAAGTTTATAACCAAACCCTTTCTCCCCACTGCTCAGAGCAAGAGTCCTCTGCTGTCTTTGGAACTTTGCAAACAGCTCCAAGGAGACCGGCCCAAGGGCTCACCATACATGGCAATGTCCAAGAACACATGGGGTTGTCCCTGGCTGTGTAGCACCGCCGGTCTAGAACAGTGGTATCTGCAAGGTGACCTATTTCTTCTTCTTAGTTACAACAGAGAATGAAGAAAATGATAATGATCCTTTTCTGTGAACATTTATTTATGGAAGTGAAGATTTAAAATTTTTTCTTGTAAGTTCATATTTGGGGGCCTAACTATAGACTTACTGAATCAAAATACCTGAGTCTGGGACATTGATATTGTATGTTTGGCATTTTAATAATTTTTAACATTCACCTGTATTTGAAATCCACTACTCTTTCTCCTCCTTCTCTTCTTTTTTAAATCTCAGAACTTAATGTCTATATTTAAATTCATTTTATGTATTTCTCCTGGACCCCTTTAATTATAACTCCTTTATTATTATTATTTGTAGCAGAAAATACACAACTCAGCTAATGGACTCAGCCTCTTATTTCACAGATGGGAAAGAAATGTTTACATAATCTTCCACTTTATAGAGCACTCACTGTAAAAAGGATGATCCGGTAGTCAAGAACCGTTCTTTTGGAAGGGAAAATAAAAGAGGGTAGCACCTTGACTATCCTCATCTAAAATGTTGCTAACCTTGTAACAAATTAATATCTCATTACTAGTTTTTAGTCCACCATAGTGTTTAAAATGTCAACCTTATAACATGGAGTTGGAAAAGTGGCTACATTTAAAAATTTTTAATTACAACTTTCAAATTATATAGTCACAATTTGCTAAGGATCTTGAAATACTGAGCCACCTAATAACTAGGGAATCTGGGTTGTATATTTTCCATTTATTATAGAGTTTAATATGAAAATGGAACTCAAATACTTAGCACAATTATGTAACTCTCTTCCAACAGGAAATTGGGTGAGAAATGTCTAACTCAAATTAAGAATTATCCTACACTCTTCAAACTGTTAATACTAATTATTCTTATACTTCTGTGTTTCCCTAATTAGAAAAACCAAACTCTCAGACTTGTGTTTTCTAAGGTCATGTTGCTTTATGTTTGGGGACTAAAGCATCTGATTCTGTAGTAATCCTAGGTTGTGTCTCTAGCCTGTCATCATTTGCCATTTGTTCAAGTATAATTTTTTCCAAAATAGTTTCATTTGCAAAGTATATATCATCCAAATTCAATATCTCTCCAAAAAAAATTTGTTTAAACCACTCTGCTTATCAATAAGCAATAGTTTGAAAATGTATTGAAACAATGGCTTACATAATGTTACCCCCCTTTCTTTGTGCTCATTGAGATTTTCCAGGAAAGTCTGTGTTTTCATCAAAATGAAGCAAAACACTGTGATTTATTTTTTAACTTTAAGAGTATCAGCACACACTCTTCCACGTACGAATACTATCTTATTATGCATAACATGTTATATATCTTACAGAATACATCTTCTAGGTTCTAGTGATCCACTAATTAAAATGTTACTGTGTATGTAAACTAGCTTAGGTTTTTTCCAAGAATTAAAGAAAAGGATATTTCTTAAAAGGGAGGGGAGTGAGAGGAATTGCAAAAGTAGGTCATATTGCTCTAATCTTGTATTTGTGTTTTTAAAGGATGCAGACGGAATCAGAATGGAGGCAATGCACACACTTGTTCCATGAATCACAATCCAGACTCAGAACTGGCACAGAGTTGAGGAATGTGCAGGATTCTTATCCAAACCATGTCTGGTATTTATCCAGGTTAAAAGTTTCTTTTTTTTCTTTCTTTCTTTTTTTTTATGTGAGAAGAATGCAATAAATAATACATTTTTCTTTTCATTTCCCAGTGTTCTAGTTAGAAGTTCATTTGAGTTGTATTCATTTAATTCACTTTATTTCTTGACTTGGTGAGCTTAATATTCCTGGCAGGCTTTGAAAACATGGCTGAATAAATTTATGAATGAAAATTGCCAAGTTCTAATCCTGGCCCTTACCATTATTTTTCACAGTGTTTAGAAGAAAATCAATCCTAGGTTTTTTTTGTTTTGTTTTTTGTTTTGTTTTTTGTTTTTTTTTTTAACATGGCTCTCTTATTTTCAAATCCTTGAGAAGTGTTGGATGCTGTAGTAAACATATATTGACATGTGAAATGTTACAAAAGCTTCAAGCATGGTTTTCATTAGGAGTTGCAAGTAGCAGTTGAAAATGTTTATAAAAATTACATTTTTTTCACTTTTTTGTAAGTAACCACAATGCTTTGACACACATTTATAGATTGGATAAGTTATTTGGAGAAATAAAACTCTTTCTAAAAACAAAAACAAAAACAAAAAACACTTCATGTCTATTTCACAGTTCTCCACTTCCTTGGAAAAGAAAAATCTTGATTCTTGGCATAAAATCATAGATCTAACACCAAACTGGGCTTTTTTATCCCTTCACACCTTCTTATTTAGTCCCCAGCACCAAACACAGCATATCATACAAAGTATAAAACACTGTAGAATAATCTTTTTCTCTAGTTATAGTAAGGGATTTTATGACACTACTGTCATAATATAATATAATATAATATAATATAATATAATATATTATTATTAATTATTATTATTATTAATATTAAATAATAATTAATTTATTATTAAAGTAAATAATTTTAATTGCCTTAAAATGTTTTAAAATTATTTTATTTTTAAAAAAATACACAACATATTTATATGGACTCTGTGGTGACAGAAGAAAAACTTAAGAATCATTGAAGTTTAATGTTAAAAATGACATAAAAAAATCCAAATATATACTTTTATAATCTCTTCATTTTGTGAGATATTATAGATGATTTGCCAACCTTAATATCTTCTTGGCTACTTGCTGTTATGGGCTGGATTGTGTGTCACCTAGTTCATATATTGCAGCCCTAACTCCCAATGTGACTATCATTGCAGATAGGACCCTTCAGAAGAAAATAAAGGTTAAAAAATGTCAATAGGGGTGGGGCCCTTCATCTGATAGGACTGAGTTCCTTGTAAGTAGAAGAAAAGACACTCCGTGTTGTGTATACACAGAGTATATGCCAAGAAGAAGTCGTATGGGGACATGGAGAAAGTGGCCATCTACAAGCTATTAAGAAATACCTCACAAGAAACCAAATATGTTAAGACCTGATATTGCACTTTGAGCCTCCAGAACTGTGAGAAAATACATTCCATTTATTTATTTAAGCCACATATTCAGTGGCATTTTGTTACGACAGCCTGAGCTCACTAGTCCACCTGCCCACAAAGCTGGTGCTAAAGCACTTCCAGTTTTTCCCAGGGATCAACTGATTCTCATGAGCTTTGTTGAGAAGGAAGCTTTCAGGGAAGAGTTAGGAGAAGCAGTTACATGCTACTGGTTAAATTCTCTAATACACAGGAAAAGTCAAAGTCGTTTGAAGGTAGGGGAATAATGTTGATAACTTGGCTAATTCCACTACATGTTTTCTTTATTGTGCCATTTGCTAAGTTATAAAATGTATTTACACTATCAATGACTTCTACTTTATTGTCTGCAGCAGTCTTCATAATTAGAACTACTATTCTGAGGGTGTCTTATATACCACTCACTGAATATTTAATATTTTACCAAACATTACAGCGACTTTTTAATATAGATATTATTAACCCATTTGGCAGATGAAGAGTCTGAAGCCCAAAATGGTGAGGTTTTTTCAAGATCATGCTGTTGGAGAAAATCTGTTTTGAACCAACGTGTGGCCCCAAAGCTATCACTGCAATTTATTACAGTGTTTAAACGAAAGAGAAATATGCAGAAAAGGCCTACTATGATTCTGATGTAGTTAATGAATATGTGAAAATATTTTTTCCTCCTCTTTTTATCTTAATTTTTCTTTGTTTTCTGAAGAATCTAGATTTATTCTCTAGCCAATTATACATAGGCTTGGGTTGGTTTTGTCAAAAGGACCTTTATCCATAAATGACCCTATTGTAGCCACCATGAATCTAAGAAAGAGAGCATAGTTTTCTATTTTTAGTACAAGTGTTTCAAGAAGTCTCACCTAGCCACACATTCTTATAAACCACTCGTAGAGCTGGCAGTGGTAAGAAAACAACTGATCACTTTGGATGCAGCAGGTGAAAACTGCCAAGTGATATTATAGTGTTAATGGTCTGACAATTAATGACAACCTTCACTGGAGTCCTTTGTGTCAACAAGAAAAAACATGATGAAGCATATTGCCTATTACACATTTTACTTTCTTTTTACTGAAAATTTTGAATTTTTATATAAAAACGTTGAAGAGAGTTGTTTCTTTATCAATTCATTCCCTTAGCTTCCCACAGAACTTAGTGGAATCTGTTTTTTAAACCACTAGCTAATAACTCTTTAAAAGTCCGTTAAATGTGGTTGTAACATCATATCTAAAATAGTTCCTTATTAGAGGAAAATAGAGGAAAGCATCTGTCTTCCTCCCAGGTTATGGTCCCAGGGTCCTGGAATTAAGCCCAACATCAGGCTCTCTGCTTGGTGGGAAGCCTGCTTCTCCCCGCCCCACACCCTCTGTTTGTGTTCCCTCTCTTGTTGTGTGTGTCTCTCTCTCAATGCCAAATAAATAAATAAATAAATAAAAATAGTTCCTCTCTTTTTCCTCACTGATTTCTATGTTTCTGAGTTGGAGTTCTGTTCTTATTCTTTTCTGTCAGTTTAAAAGGAAAGAAGCCAAGTTCCAACTTGGCCATCAATGATAGAAAAGAAAGAATTTGAAGTCCTGGAATCAAAGAGGTATTTCAGTACATCTTAATAGATTTTTATGCTAACCTATAAACAGAACAATAGACGGGGAAATATGATTTATACACACATCAGAAAAAAATCACTTGTATACTACTAATGATGCTACATCAATTTTTACATTTTAAGAAAGACAACAGAGAAGTTTTTATCCCCTTTAAGGAAAGGAATGCTTAGCAGCCAGACACATGGTCAAGTGCACTGAACATCAAAATTATAAAATTTGGATGAAAAAGTGAAAGAGGTAATATCTTCTGATGAATGTCACATATGAATATGTGTAGGTGTATATGTGTGATTTTAGGTGGGTATGTTACTATATATGTGTGATTTTAGGTGGGTATGTTACTATATATCACTTGTTTCTAACAGCTGAAGAAAGAAAGTTTTGTTGAACAAGGTAGGATATAAACAACAAATTGTTTTAGTTTGGTGAAAAAAAATTAATAAAATCAACAATACAAGTTCTTATCAGAAATTGTAAACATAAGTTTTTCTTTACCTTTTGTTTAAAGATTCTATGTTTGCGAAAATGATTTGTTTGTCAGTCTTTGGTTACTTAAAAATAACTGAGGCTTAATATTAAAAGAGCTAAATTTTACCCACAACTACGTAACCTTTTATAATTGCCTTTGATATCTTTAGTTGTCACTTTGGTTTAATGGATAATTAAACATTGTCTAATAAAAATAAGTTCTTATCAGAATACACACCACACACACATATATAAACACACACGCACACACACACACACACACACATGATGATGATGATGATGATGATAAAATGAGAAAGAGAGAGAGATTTTATAAACCTGGAGTGCCTCTTGAACAATTACTTAATTATTTTGATATTAAAATTATACTTAGTAATTCAGGTTGGTTAAGATGACAGGGCAAAAGCAATTCAACTGTCTACTAAATCCATCATATGACTGTGAATATTTTGAGTCTAAAAGCAGTCAGAAATGATGTGAGAAGATAGCAGTATAAACATAGCACAAGGCTTAAAAATTAATGAAAGGTCAACTGTTCAAATGGAAAACTGAGAACATATCTGTGGGAGGAAGTAATGCTTCAGACAGATATTTCACCTAATGTAATTGAAGACTTCCCTATGTGACCTGAATCTACCTGACAGATTGTCACATTTTGAAACTTCTTCTTTTACATTTTTCATGTTTCTTTTCTTATCTTTGCCCTTATTGTGTTTTTGTAAAGATACATATGTTCACTTTTTCAAGTAGTTTTCTCAAGACAGTGATTTAATTTTCTATATATGAATTTGACAGCAAAGAGGAAGGGCAAATTAAAGCCAAATGAATTTCTTTTTAGTTTACATTTTCTTGAGCATACTTCTTTTGGGGGGAAAAAAAAAAGGAGACTGTGAACTTGAGGTTTTAAAATTACTTGCCCAAGGTAACACAGCTAGTGAGTAGTGAAGCCAGGAGTGAAGCAGAGAGAGGCACTGTGGCACCAGAGAATCCATGCTCCTGACTACTTCACTTTACTATTGTTCGAGAAAAATCCATAGACTTTAGAGAAGAAAAATGCTTGTGATGATTACTAAAAGACTATTAGAAATGTTTTAGGTTGGACAAAAATGAAGCACATTCTAGGCTGAGGCATTAGTGTGTGTATGGGAGAACACAATGGAGTCACAGAACTCCAGATTGTTTAGAATTAGACTATAGAATAAGCAGAAGAGAGATATGCGATACAGTCGCAGATGGGAGTAGCTACACATGATTATGTCACAGACCATGATGAAGAGCTAAGAATCCACTGTTTAGGTGGTAGGTCACAAACTGAGTATTTTGCAGGAGAAGAGAAACAAAACCAAAAATAAGCATTTAAGGAACATTTTTGAACTATGGCAGGTATATGCAAACTTTTTTTTTTTTTAAACAAGGCCAGATAGTAAATATTTTAAGCTCAGTGGAAAAGAGGTAAGTCAAGGACATTATGCTGATCCTTGAACTAAGGAGAAAAGCAAAAACCTGAAATAAGGCAATAGTTTCTGGTAAGGTTGATGTTAATTGTGGCAAAGAATCAATATTGGATCAAGAACTATTGGAAGTTTGAATTTCAATATTTTGTGATTGACTGAATATGGAACTTAGAAAAGAAGGAGGTGTCTCTGAAGATTGTTTAGGGGGTGTATTATTCCTCTCTTCCCGTCTGCCATAAGAATGCATGTATATACACAGAAGAACACATGTACACACACACATTTGAAATGGAAGATTGGGAAGATAATAAAATTAGTTCTCATTGATTTCACTTTGACTCTTGTAAAAGTTTCTCAAATGCTTCTTCTGATATACCTCTTTTCTGCCCTGGCCTCAGTGACGCTGAGTTTTCTGCCAATCTCTGAAAACTACAGTATATGTGGTTTAAGATGCATAACCATTAAGGTCCCTCCCACATTTACTTAATACTGAGTCAAATCAAAGATAATAAGACGAGTCAACAAGCACAAACACTACTTTCAAGAAACTTGGCAATGATAAAAGTAATACAAAGCAAATAAGGACGTTTTTCGTAAACTAGCAAACTAGAAATCCAGAGATGCTTCCAGTAAGAGTATCAGTTTGCTGTATGAAATTATAGCTAACTGGAATAGAAAACAAAAATGCATGCACATACACACATACACACACAATTATCTTCTTTAATTGTACAATGAATTACTGAAGAAATTAAGAGAAATTTATAGGGATCAGGACAAAAACAGAGTTTTGCAATAGTGGCTCTTGTTTTTTCTGAGTGACCTAGAGTCTGGCCTTGTTCATGTGAGAGAGAGTTTATGAAACTTGAACCCTAAGCAAGACAGAATGCTAAATTAGAGATCCCAGCACTTGGCATGTATTCTCAAGGGCCACTAACTTCAGAGCGTGAACTAAAAATATAAATCCTGATCCACAAGGAATTGGCAGAAATACTTGCTTATCTCTCTGGAGAGACCTCTGCTAAAATTATGCTGAAAAACCCTCTGAAATGAGGTGCTCCTTAATTGGTATGATACATTTAATCTTCCCAACTTAAATGTCATTGTAATTAAGTCTGGAAAGCTCAGTGTCCCCCATTCATAAACACCTTTAAGAGTAATCTATAGGAAGCCATAAGGAGGAAGCAGAAAACAACACATTAAGCAGTGAATCGGCAAATGTCTTATGACGGCTCTGAATTTCCAGTAATTTTAAACATCTCTCACATGGATACAATCTTTCTAGTGATTTGGAGTCTGTGGAAGGTGAAAACAAAGCATTTTCCTGACAACAACTCAACTTGTTCCCAATCCACCTGGTGTATGGTTATCAGTCTTAGTCAAAGTTGTGAAAGAGGAGCCTTCCTATCTAGAAGTCATCTTCTGTCTTTTCTTCACTGGCATTGTCATCACAACTCATCCAGATCCCTGTCAGATTTTCTTCACACATCCTCAGCTTTTCCTGATGATTTAAGTCAATAAATCTTAACATCAGCATCAGGATAAGCTGGTATAATGGGTTAATTGTGTTCTCCCCCAATATTCGTGAGTTGAAACCCTAATCCCCAGTACCTCAGAATGTGACCATATTTGAAGATAGGGCCTTTAAAGAGGTATTAAGTTAAAATGAAGCCATGAGAATGTGACCATAACATAACTACTTTAACTGGTGTCCTTATAAGAAGTGTAAATGAGAGATAGCAGAAAGCTATATCCACAGAGAAAAGAATTTATGAGGGAACATCAAAAATGCATTCATCTTCAAACCGAGAGAGGCCTCAGAAGAAACTAACCCCACTAACACCTTGAATTTAGACTTCCAACCTCCAGATCTATGAAAAAATAAGTTTTTGTTGTTGAAGCCACCCAGTCTGTGGTATCTTGTGATGGCAGCCCTAGCGAACCAATACACTTGGAAGCTTATTAGAAATGCAAATTCGTGAGTCTACACAGAACCTATTGAATCAGAAATTCTGGAGATGGAGTCCAGCAATTTTATTTTACCAAGATTCTCAGATGGTGCTGATACATACTAAAGCTTAAAAATCACTGATTTATTCATTACTGAGGAATGAATTAATATGATATGATCCCCAACTCAGGTCATTGCAATAAAATTCATAAGGGGTCTCATTTCCTTCTCAGTATCACCACTTATTTCTCGGCACTTACACATCAATAAGTGTTCATAGGGGGGTCAAGTACTTATTGACACCCAGGTGTTTATGGAGAATAAAAACATTTATATAAAACACTCCAACATCCAAAGGCAAAGATTTACTAATACAAAAAAAAAAAAAAAAAAGGAAGAACGAGAAAATATAATAAAAACTAATGCAACACCTAAACTGCAGGGGGTTGCTTTATATTAGCTTCCTTTGTATTTGGAGACTGACGCAGGAGAGGAGAGGCTGGGGGATGGAGGTGGTTTAACTTGGTAGGTAGTCTATACTTTTTTACATTACATAAAGTTAAGGAGGAGCAGCAGTATGCTAGTGGAAGGAATGAATAATGTAGCCTCTGCAAGCAGTTGTAAGAATAAAAGAGAAGTGAGAGCCAACAGAAAGAGCTTCCAACATTCAAAGATGGAAAAATTTGAGTGAAAAAAATTTGAGTGAAAAAAAAAAGTATAAAATAAATATCCATGGATCCATACTGATATAAATAAATAATTGAATGAATAAATAAATAAACGTGGGACAATAGACAAATCTCCCACGCAGGAGAATTTCAAATAATTTGTGTAGCTACTGTGCACTTGGAGCATAACTCCCTACTCCTCAAGTGTGGGCTTTCCATGATAACTTCCATGCATCAAGGACAGTGTGGAAAGGGAAAATTAGTTATTTCTGAGCTGCTGGACAGACTGACAAAAAGTCAGACAAGTGATCAAGATTAACACCAACAGTGATGTCATATTGACAGTAGGTATGCTTACTATGATATAAAGATGGCCCTTTACCTGTGTGTTCTTCTTCCAAAAAACTGTAACCCAAGAATAATCATGAGGAAAACATCAAACAAATAACAACCAAAGGACATTCTATCAAATATCAGATCAGTATTTTTCAAAACCATCAAGATCACCAAAATGAGAAGTCTCAGAAATTATAACCATCAAGAGGAGGTTAAAGAGAAATGAGGACCAAATGTCACGTGATAGCCTGGATAGGATCATGTAAGCAAAAAAGGACATTACGTTAACATCTAAGGAGATTTTTTAAAATTGGGAAATTTGAGTGAACCATAGCTTTAGTTAATAATAATGTACTGATATGGGTTCATTTATTATAAAAACAGTACCATATTAGTGTAAGATATTAATGATAAAGAGAACTGGGTGTGGTACATATAGGAACTGTCTATGCTGTCTGCAATTTTTCTGTAAATCTAAAACTATTTTAATGTAAAATATGTATTAAAAAAGAGAACTAAGAATTTAGCATGAGAAATTGTTTTGCAAACAGAAAAGCAATGTATGAAATTTAAGGGATTCTTAATATCAAGGGCCATAAAAAATTAAAAACAAAAATGTCATAAACATGAGGAAGAGAGAGGTCCAGAGAAGACCTCATGGGGAGAATTGGGGAAACTGGAGGTGTGGCTATTTAATAGCTGTATGACCTTGTACAGGAAACTTAATATCTTTGAGGTGTCATGTCATATAACTTCGTTCATGATGTCTTTCATGACTAATTCGGAAGGATACATTTTAGAGAAAGCATTTGGGAATTGCATATAAAATTTGAGGTGATGCTATTATTGTGATTTTTAAAATGTTGTTGTTAATATTATTAAAAACCCCAATGGAAAAGTAGACTATTTGATGAGTGAAGCTGGGAAAAAGGCATTACATGTAGGGAAAATTGAACAAGTCTGAAGGAAGGAGGGCTTAAAGAGCAATGATAAGTCCATTCTGGCTATTTTGGGTGAATTCTATATAGTCATCCTTAACTGTTTTCTTTAATTTATTTGTGGAAATTTTACATTCTATATATATTTCTGAATATAATATTTCTGAATATTTCTGAATATTCTGAATATTTCTGAATATAATATTTCTGAAATTAATTTATGCATATGATGGGAGGTATGTGTTCTTGGACATCATCCTAACTGTTGTGTGAAGAAGGCATGGGAAGGGACAAGATTGAAGGTAGAGGGACCAGTTCAAGGCCTGAGATGAATGCAAGAAATGAATGAAGTCTCATCCACATTTGTGGCAGAGGGATCAGAGAACAACTAATGGATTTGGAATATATATTGGAGGTGGAATTGGTGAGATTTGGTAGTGCATTGGATTGGAGAGTGAAGACAAATCCAAAGTCAAGAGCAAATACTAGGTAGTGTCATTTACTGAGATAAGAAAGAAAGGAGGAGAAAAAGAAAAAGCATACAGAGAGATACAATATGTGTTTTTAGATATGCTGGGTTTGAAATGTTTATAGGACATTCAGATAGAACTGTCTACTATGTACTTTTACCTATAGATCTATGTATGAGAGAATGTTACCAGCCAGAGATATACACATGGGAGCCTGTGAACACATAGAATAACCAACAATTGAAGTTTGGATAATGGAGAGGATCATCATAAGAGGCTAATGTGAGAAAAAAGAAAACCAGGCTCTGCGAGACAAAATCATTGTGTAGATAAACCTTGACTCCCAGTTAAAACCTCGTCTATTTAGCATCCACAGGATTGTCCCATTCAATTTTGTCAACCTCATCTTACTAGTTCTCATGCGAAGATGCAACATAAGCCAGACAAATGTGTGTCAAACAAAAATGTCATCTTCTTATCCCTTGCCCCAGCATTCTGCTCTGTCCTCTTGGAATGTCAATATTATTCCAGCTAGCAATTCCTTTATCTATTCACATTTTTATCAAGACAACCATTTAGTAAGTGGAATCTCATGAGGTGATTCCGTAGAAATGGCACTGGGCTCTTCAGAACCCATTTCATACAGCCACTTCAAACCACCTTAGACTCAGTAACCTCTCTTTCAAGTTCACAATCACTCATGCTTTAGGGTTACCATTGACTCTCAGTTCATCTATACTGCTGGAACACTCAGGTGACACTTAACTCCATTCTGCTTTTTACTGTTCTTCATTTCTGTTCATGTATGTATATCTTTAGGTAGATTGTAAGTACCTACACAGCTGCGACCCCCTCCTATTGTTTACATTCCCTAGCAAACTGTCTTGCCATTAAGACTTTGTTGTTTCACTGGTTAACTTCCTGACTAAAACAAACAAACAACAACAAAAACAAGTTTTGCTCACCGAGAAAAAGGGAGAAGCATGTACAAGCTTGAAAGGGCTGTTTGTAAGAAACAAGTTTATAATGTTTTATTTTTTCTGATGGTGATTGAAATGGTGATAGTAGAGTGGGCTACTTTCCTTTGTTAGCGAAGAGTAGAAATAAAGCCTGTTTTTACATGACAAGATATATGTTCTATATTTAGCTTATTGCACATAAAAATAGAGTTAGTCATTTTAAAACTGTGTTTTGTTTTTAATTTTTCTTCCAATAACCACAATATGTATAACACCTTTTGGTTGCATACTTTAGGAAGATTTTCTGTGTCTGAATTGATGGCAAGGTGCATTTTCTTTGCCTTTAACGGGTTTAGAGAGACATGGCCATCAATTTATAACTTTAAGTCAGTCAGTACATACACAGAAAACTCTCATATATGAAACATCTTACGGCCCTGACTTGGTACAAGAAATGTTGGTCATAGAAACCCAACCCCTTCCCAACAAAAATGAACAATCTTTTCTCTTTTGAAATGTCTCCAAACTGCTCCCTTGCAGCCAACCAAGGATTACCAAATATACCTGAATGCCTCCAATACCAACTTTCTCCAAATCCCTTTTTAATAGAATAATCGCTGCAATTAGAGAGGCTTTTTCAATATTTCCTTTTTTGATTTTATAAAATGTACTCTCCTTGCTACTACCTCTGAACTACTGCAGCAGAAGGGTTCCCTTGCCACACTTACTTGTGAATAATCATTAATTGCCACCTTTGTGTCAAACTTATTTTGTCTTTGACACAACATAGTAAGAAAAGTTAGTGTGCTATTCTGCATCTTATTTTAAATCATCCAGGTTAACATTAATACAAATAGTTGAGAAATCATAATTCTTTCTAGAAAAGATTTTGACGATCCTTTAGGTTAGGGAACATCTTATTACGCATTCATCGAGGTGCATTCAGGGTGTCTATTACATATTGGATTAGGACTAAGTTCATAGTTCTCTAATCATTTGCAATACAGACAAAATATCATTTTCCTTATACTATATCCTGATGTTCCTGAGAATATCTCTGGTGCATTTTCGGCCTTTTGATGAGCCTGGTTACAGCCTCAGATAATGGTTTTCTTTTTGTCTAGAGATAGGTTTCCAGGCTAAACCTTTAATTTTGTAGCAATTGAAAGGTGAACACCTTCTGTTAAGCAACAGAAGAACTATAGTGTGGTAATAAGAATCCACTGCATCTCCACTGGGTAATGTCTAAATATAAGGATCTTGACATGTCAGTTGGCTGATGTAGAAGTTAATATGAAAGAGTTTACCACACATTTATTCTTTTTGTTTTCTCTTGCTTTTCAATTGTATCCCAAACAGCAAACTGTTAACCTTTCAGGGCCTAATCTATAATTCGTATTCTGGCCAACAGCTGATTTACTTGACTGAAAGTCATGCTGATGTAAGGAGCAAAGGACCAGGCATTTAATGGATACATAACAAAAAGCTCAACTCCATGAATTTAAATCCATTTTACATTAGAAGAACTTATGATAAGTTTATGGCAATAAAATGTCAAGATGTTAATAAGAATTGGCATATTTCCATGTGATTAAATGACAGAATTACAGCCCAAAATGCCACCTTTTTGTTGAAAACGTAAGAAACACATTGAACAGATGCATTCAGAAAGATAATCATTGTAAAGACATCAGTCTACACTCTATAAATTATTCCTTATAAAGTCATTGGTAATTTATCTCTCTACAGTGAATCTTAGGCCACTTTGAAAATAACGGCATCAGAAGAGAGTAGAGTTTTCAAACAAGCTTCCTCATTTGCTTTTCATGGTATTCCCACCTGAAAAAAATGGAATACCTTGCAGATACTATTACATTATTTGTTTTTAATTAAAACCTTCAATATATAAAATATAGATACCCCTTCTGTATCTTTTGATGGACACAGACAGATTTTAAAGGTGTATAGTCTTTCCAAATTTATTTTTCTAAGACTTTATTTATTTATTTGAGAGACGAAAAAGAGAGAGCACATAGGCAGGGGCAGAGAGAGAAGAAGAGACACCTCACTGAGCAGGGAGGACCCCGGGATCATGACCTGTGCTGAAGGCAGATGCTTAACTGACTGAGCCACCCAGGCACCCCAGTATAGTCCTTGTTAACTTAAATCAAGGGGATTATTTTTATTATTCAGTGACTCCACAAATATGCCCTCTGCTTTTACTGTTTACAGTTTGTGTATTCAGCATTTATTGCTTTTAGTTCTTATTAATTACTTCATTAGATTAAAAGCTCCATGATATCAGGAATCTTGATTTACCCTTCACAGAGTCTTACACAATCTACCAGAGAATTTAACACAAAGTTTTCTTTTTTTTTTTTTAAGTAGAATGATTAATTAAATAAAGGAATTTTAAAATATAAATAAGTCCTTTGGCACTGTAATGGTATACTTGTGTTCTTACTTACATGTTTATGTAAGTGGCTCCCTACTCTTCATTTGTTTGATTTTTACATTCTAGGATGTTAGTTTTTGAAGAGGATACTTCCATTCTGAACACATCTATGTTTACTTGATTTCTAGCCAGTTGGTTTATTTAAAAAGAGTCAAAATGCTTGATATGCTGTCCATACAACATGGAATTAAATGTTTAATTTTCCCCACTACTTTCTAATTGACAGTTGTAGATTTGCGTGGACACAATCTGACCAACCCCATCAGGTTAACAGAGCCATCAAAAGAGGCCTAGTCAGGACCCAGAATCCTCCAAGGCCATTGTCTGATGATTAGCACAGAACAGTTTGTTGCTGATATTGTCAAGAGTCCTCTCCACTCCCTCAACTCAATTTCTCGCTTCATTGCTTTGAACCCCTATGGGGCAGCAGCAGTTTAAGGGATGTCAACAAGAATACTCTTGTTCTCTCAGGAATTCAGTACAAGAGGATAAACAGCTACACAGCTGGGCAAACTAATAGGTATAGAAGTGTGTGACTTAGTGTTTAATAAATGCATGAGCATTTTACAAGACCTAGTGGACCTTCCTCGGAATTACTGAATTTGATTGATATATATAGAGTTTACTTGAGGTAATTTTTGCTTAAATACACTGTTATAGATTTTTTTATTAGATGTGACAGACATCATATGGAGTTAATTAAGAACCCACAGATAAAGCCATATTTTGTCAAATATTCCCATAAAAATATAAAAAAAATTTAAAGAAATTTCAGAGAAATGTCTCAATTTTATTCTATTTTGTATTTGTGTGGCAGTGTTTATGAGTAGTTTAGGGTCCACAAATAGACAGAGGGCTCTACATTTATTTTCTGTACTCCTTTTAATATTGATTTGTTTAGATAATGAGTGTTGTCCTAAGGGCTCTTCATCCTTTAAATAAGGAATGCAGAACAGCAAACAACCTATGACTTGAGGAGTGGAAATTTATGGAATGCAAATTTGCTTTTTCTATTCTAGAGTATAACTAACTACAATCTATCTGGCAGAGCACACAGCTATTATATCCAGCCATTGAATGGATATTATTCTAATGTCACAGAAATTTTCACCTGAACCCATAAGAGGCTCCAGTGGTTTAAATGAAAATCAGCATGGCTGATTATTACTTCTGCACCAGATCCGCAAAGAGATGATCATGTCCATATAGCTGGGATTGGGCTTTGTTTTATGAATTGTGGCGTGAGACCCATACTCACGTCTTTTAGACAGGGTTCATTACTCATATTTCAACGACCATTAATTTTTCCTCTTCTAACAGTAGTGAAACTTATCCTGAAAGATGCAGGATATATGACTAATTAAAAAACAAGTAGAATGTGTTAAAATCTCCATAGGAGGCTCTGCCTTGGAGAACAACATTGAAATAAAAAATTAAAGTGACAGCATTCTGCCACTGCCACTTCAACTGTTAAAACT
Organism: Enhydra lutris kenyoni; assembly: GCF_002288905.1. Lineage (NCBI taxonomy): Eukaryota > Metazoa > Chordata > Mammalia > Carnivora > Mustelidae > Enhydra > Enhydra lutris. The sequence continues at coordinate 75,268,260 of NW_019154086.1, read as the reverse complement.
GCCTTTCAAAAATATAATAAGAGTGTTGATCCCAAAATATGAAAAAGCATCTATTTTATCAATTCAAAAAAAGTATTTTTCAAACCACAGCTGGTGAATATTATGTGAATACTATTTTATACTAATTAAACCCACTGGCAGCAACAGATTCCTTTTCTCTGGAATCATTGCTAAAGCCTATTTAAAGTATTGGAACATTGTATGAGGTCAGGAAGAATTAGACTGTATATTTTTAGTTTCTTCACTCCATACACGCTATTACCATTACTGATAAAATCACATAGACTATGTCTAAAATACTTAAGGCAACTTACTTATGACTTTTGTTTACTAGTGTGTAGGGAAAAAAAAAAAAAAAAAACCTTTAGCTTCTTAAACTACAGTTCTCTCCTCATTTTTAGAACAGTTTTGAATTGGGTCGAGTCCTGAAATTAGGAAATCGCCTAGGACCAGCCTTAAGCAAAATTTTTGATAAATGTAAAGCTTTTCTCTTGCTCTCCTTTCTCCTTTTCTGATACACTTTTCCAGTAACTAGTCATTTCTTTCCCTATGCAGTTTTTTGGCTCCTCCGAACCCAGGCCTAATTTCCTGTGATGGGCTCCATTTTCTGAAAGGACCACTCCTTCCTTTGGCTGCCTATGACCTTCATTAAAATGTTCGTGTTTTGAAAATATGTTTCAGTGAGTCAGGAGAAAAGTAATTGGATTGAAAAGTGAGTAAAAAGTGAATAATCTCTTGAAGTGTTTGAATTTAAAAAAAAATTCAGGTCAGTTTTGTTTTTTTTGTTTTTTTTGTTTTTTTTCCACAAATGATCTCTCAGCAGCATGGGTAGTAACTCTTTTACAGAGTTGAACTAAATTACTTTTTAATGTCCCTTCCTCCACAAGATACCAGAAGAAAAAATAGTAAAGTGAGCTATTGAAGAGTTTGTGAACATATTTAGGATAGAAGGCCAGATGAAGTTTAATAGGCATCGATTATAATACTCAGACAACTACCCAGGTGCCTTCTCATGAAACCATCCCTCCTGCCTGGTGTTTGGTGATTAAAAAAAAAAAGACAGACAGACATCAAATAGGAAGTAGTCAAATTTTGAACTAGAAAATGAAAGTGAATAGTAAAACTTCATCAAAACACAATAGTCCTCATACAAACATAAAACATTTCAGTCTTGAATAACTAAGGCTTTGTTTTATCTAGGTTTTAAATTTGGGTTCCAAAGATATGACTTCTGTTCAAAAATATTTAAATGCTTCTCAACAATGTTAAGAGTGCTTATTTATCATATATTTTTCCACACTACGTTCAAGGTGTAGAGAGTGATCCAGCTTAATTTAATGTTAACAGTAGCTTATTCGTATTAATGAAAGTTTTTCACAGTAATGAAACATAAATTCAGGGATTACAAAATAAATATTACTGCTTATAAGCTTATAATATAAATAGTCTGAGCTGTTGTAACACTATATGTAGGGAATTGTGTTACAAGAGAATAGTAAAATTTTATACTAGTAAATCTGCCATAGATTAATGATACAAATAGTACATTATAGCTTTTTAGACATGTGAAATAACAAACCTTTGACGCTACTGATGAATTTTAAAACCAGAGCACTGTATCTCATATAAAATCCACAGCTGAATTGCTTTGTTTATGTATTTTCAAATCTTCGTGCCCCACCCCTGCCCATGCTGTCCTGCTAGGCACAAGACATTCATGCTTAAATTTGCATGGAGAAAAGAAATTTTGCAATTTGAAATCATAATTTGCTTTGATTTCTATTAAACACTGGAATTAAAAATAGTTCCCTATAGGTCTGGGTAAATATTTGGTTTGTTACTTAGCTTCCAGTTTTCTGTTTTTGCAAAAATAATAAATAAATCAGAATTCTTTGTGTTTTAAACAATGGATTAATTATTCATAAAAAATACTTAGTAATATATGAGAATTATTGTTTAACTATACCTTGGTGTTAGTTCAAAGTTGCTTTTTCAAATACTGTGTTAAGAACTTCCCAGAAGAACTTATTTAGCATTTTATTTGTTTGGGAATACAATCACATACTGCATTAGTTATCAAAACTATGACTTAATTGTTTGATAGTATTTTCACATCTGTTGTACTATTATAAATGGTTTGTCCTGTGTAATGCATTGAGTTTTTGTCCATTATAAAACAGAAACTAAAACTTTTTAAAGCTGGAGCATCCTAAAATCATCATATGCAGTTCTTTAGTTAGACAAGTTGGATTTCATTCTACTTCTGAATCTTTTGACTTTTTACAACTCTATTTTTCTTTCAACTGTTACGTGAGAAAAATAATACCTATCTTAGGTCTTCTAGTGTTATTGGAGATTTTTAAAATATAATATGTGAAGAGTTTTTGTGAAGTGCTTACAAAAATTAGCATCAATAGTGTCCCATTCAAAATAAGGTATAAAAGGAAGTCACTCCCTGTCAGTGCTCAATATTAATCTAGAGCTAACAATGCTCAAGACACTGACAGCAGTGACCAAGAGAGGTGGAGCCTTCCACCAAGAAGCTTACATTAAGGTGAAAAGATCTAGAGATACCCACACTACAGTAAAGGTAAAATGTATCTCAGTGAATAACAAACGTTATATACTAGATAAAATAGAGTGGTGTGGCTATTTATTAATGCCTATGAAGTAAAGGTATTACTGGTTTGGATAAAGCTACCCAAGGTATAACACTTTGCACTTTGGTGGCCTGAAATTATATGCTGCTAATTTCATCTATTCCTACATACTTTTACATAAAGAAATGAGTGATCTGAAATTCTCTGTGACATATCTATGAATGTCATCATGCCTTTTCCCCATGTTTTATAATTGAGGACTTATGATTTTGACTCACTGTGTCTAATCCCCCAAGGTTAACACACTACTCTCATTTTACTAAATATCTAGAATGATTAAAATCTTTTTTTTTAAGTATAATCTCCTTTTTGTTTATTTTTTCCAGAGAACAGTTTTTCTTCCATCCTTAAGGACTTAGCTCCTACATGGACTTTGGTGGAGGTCATGGAGTAGTACCCCTGGGCCTAAATTGAGGTGGGGGGTTAGGTCCTTCTTGTCTTCACCAGAGCAATTCCTGACCACATTGCTGTAAATGGCACACCTCACACAGTACTAAAGTTTCACATACAGCTTGGGAAGTACATAGACCTCAAAGAAATTTGTGCTTTGGAAATTCCCCTGATGACAGTGGCCTCTATTATGGTCTGAATAAGAAACTTCTTAATGGCCTTGGTCTTGGGCACACAATGGGCACAGCTAGTGCAGTGAATAGGCTGCAAGTGACCAGGACCCTTTTTGGCACAATCATTATTCCCTCATCTCTTGGTCATCTTGGAAGCATGACCCAAGAAAGTGTTTAAAATATTTAAAATAAAGATTCCTTCTGGATATAACTTGTAATATTTATAATATTTATTGGAGTGATGGCTATGGAATCAGGATTAATTCTCCCTGTATCCTTTACCAGAGAATGTTGGAAGACTTGTCCCAAATTCGCTCATTCACACACTGTCTGTTACATATTTAAGAGCTCTCCTAACTAATAACACCAGGGACAGAAAGAAAAGTGAGGGCCAGATACAGACATTTGGTATGATTTGTTAGCACCTAAGAAACAGAGACTATAAGAATTCCAGTAAGAAAAATATGATTTAAGTTGGCCAGAAATGAAATCACCTGCCTTCTGGGAAGATTCATAGCCTGTCGTTACACCTAAAGAATATGCTTTGGGGACCTAATCAGTTATCCTGGATAATTCATGCAAAATAAATGAATAAAAAAGGAAATAAAACTCTATACTGTGTCAGTTGATAAATTGTTCAACAGTCCATCTGGGAAAAAGGCATATATATAAATCAACTGGAATTTGTTACACCTTGTCTTTAAATATGACTTTATAATACATATCCAATAAATTATAAGTGATGCTAAATATGATCCATTTGTGAAATTTTTGTCATAACTATAAAAATTAAACTTAATATTATATTTTTAATAATAACATTTTCGGGATGGATGAAAATATAGCATTTTTCTTAAATTTCTCATTTTGTTATATTAATTCATCCTTTCCTCATACAACTTTTATTGGCCATTCAATTCATATTTGTAAAGGAAACTTCCCTATTAGGATTTTTTAGAAACTAACACCAAGAAAAAAATGATCTGTCTAAAATTTTGCCATTCCTCAAGTGTGTTCTCCAAAGTCATTTTTGCAGGCTCAGCCCTCCACTTGCCAAAGGAGTTGTACCCTAATAAATCTTATTTTGTGATTATAATGTGACAGAAGTTCAATACAAAGAAAATTTGAGCCTCATAAAAATCAAATCTGTAGTGAGGAGATGAAGATAGTCTTGTAAATGGCTGTACACACAAAGAAAAATGTAGAGCTGGAACACTTCAGCAGCCTTTTTGACTCTTGTTTTTAAAGGTAACATCTTTGCCAAACAGTTTCCTCAGCAAAAAAGGAAGTGTATATTGTAGGGTTGGGGCTTTTTTTTCCCCACTAACCTCAAATCAACTAAATGATTTTGCCCCACTTTTTCTTCCTTCCCCATTTCAAAGACAAGTATCTTCATTTTTACTTGCAAAATAAAAATGCAATGAACAAGATTCCTTTTTAAGAAGAAACATATCAGTTCTTTCTAAAAAATTTTAAAAAATAATAATAATTTTAGTTAGATTCCAAAGCTTAGTAATGGATAGTAAAGTCAACCATTAATTAGAAAACCCCATTTTTATTCTTCAACTCTATAATTTTTTTACTTCTCTGCAGTAAGAATGAAAATATCCGATGTTTGACAATAACAAAATAGACTGGAGTTCTAATGATTTATATAATGCATATACCCCTCCCTCAATGTTGAAAGTGAATCCAAAAGGATAAATTGATGACTTTGAGGACACAAAAAGATAAATACTTTTTTTAAATTTTTTAATTTTTTATAAACACATAATGTATTATTAGCCCCAGGGGTACAGGTCTGTGAATCGTCAGGTTTACACTCTTCACAACACTCACCCAAGTATCCCAAGATAAATACTATTTAAATAAATAGTATTAATAAATTCTATATTTATATGCATTTATAAAACTCATAATAATGCCCTAGTTAATCTATGGGGTGAAAATGAATTTTTACATAAGCCATTTACTTAATGCAATGTTGTACACCTGCTTGAATGAAGGTTCTGAAGTTATGATGTCTATTTAAGGGATGTGCCATAGAGATACTATCAGGTACATTTCTCTTCCTGTGGGGGTTCTTGAACAAATCTGCATACTGAAGTGGTTGAGATATTTCATTCAAAATTAATATTGTTTACCATCATATAATGTATTTGTGGCTTTAACTACCGCCACAAGGTATGACAATATGTCCCAAAGAGAACAGGCCAGAAAATGTGCTCCACCTCAGACACACTTCAGTGAAGAGGATGGTGGCAAGAAAATAAACTTGAAGTACCTCTTCTATACTCTAGGAGAGTTATTGCAAAATATCAGGGATAATATAAATAGTCTGAGTCAAGAAGCTTCATATAGCACAATGTGGCCTCGTAAATTATACTAATGGGGAGATATGGTGACAGAATGTCAATGAAAAAGAAAAAAATAACTAAGAATCAGAATATTAAAGATGGAAGTCTTCAGCAATTATCTAGTCCAACCTGCTCATCTGAAAGATGCAGAACCTGAAACCAACAAAGGAAAGTGGAATCTCATCATCCCCTCAAGAATAGTTACTATTTTATTGACCATTTATTATGTACTAACGTTAAACACTAAACACAGCACTGTCAAATAAGAATTTTGTAGAGGAGAAAACTGAGGCTCTTTATAGTTAATGTAAGCTGTCCAACGTCACACAGTTGTTATGGTGCATTTATGAATCAGTCTGGCCCTGCTTGACTCCTAATCTTAAAATCTTTTTATATATAATGCAAATTTCTGTAGCATTCTAATCACATAGCTCCTGTGCTACAATGCTCAATGACACACGTGGGTTAATATGTGACTGACCCAAATGATTCATACTTGGGCTTATGCACTAATGTCAGTGATTTTCCTCAAAAGCCACAGTCAGGTGGAGTTATTAAGCAAAACAAAGAAAAAGAAAAGAAGAAATTAAACACAGACATTCAGGTAGTAAGCAGAAACCCTGTCACTTACTGAAAGCTCATTTTAAACAAAATTGCTGTATGTATTAATTATAACATTATACTAATGTTGAAATCAAATAAAGTGACACTCTATCTCTGCTCTTCACCAGATAAACCTCTACATTTTATCTCATTGATGGATTCTGAGGGAAAACTGTTTTCTATTAAAACTAGGATCTTTACCTTTCTTTTTTTTTTGGTGGAATTTAAACAGAATCAAAACACATTTAGAAAAAGTAAAGTATGTTTCTTTCCTATGGGTAAAAATGGTTTAGTTATTTCTCATCAAATTTGAGTGAGATCAGTCAGATTGACTCCCATTTGCTGACAAGAAAATGGGGGCATTAAAATTCAAAGAATCTTACTATCTAATAGCTCCCAGAGACTTTAAAGGTTATTTAATCAGCCACCTTATTTTTTGGATGAAGAAACAGGCTCAGAGTGATGAACAAATTATTTTCAATTATTTTCACTCACAATTATAGTTAGCGATAGAGTTATTAAATGACTGTTCAACTCTTAACATTCGGTCTCATCCAGTTTTCATTGAGCCATATTCCTCTCTATAATACTATAATTTCTATAAAGCACTCTTCACAAATAAGAGTTTAAGTAAGGAAGGAAATAAGGCAGATGACCAAAATCCAGAGAATCAGGATATTCAGCCAACAGGAATGCCATTTTGCAAAGTTAACAATGTGGCTACTTAGAGGCTTTGCAGATAGCACTTCCAGGGTGAAATGGAGAACTCTAAGGAAAAACTAAATTGAAAGTTTGCAATACTATTCTGTGATTCTGGCATTGATCACCCAAAGTTAGCACAGACTCCACAAGTTAGGGGTATGGTCCCCAACAAGACTGCCCTTATGTCAGCTGCAAATTTGGGGGTCTCCTGTCTACTTGCATTTCTGATTAACTGCTTACAAATCTGAGGCATAATTGTCTGAATGTTTAGCCACATGACTGAACTCAATCCCCAGACCCTCTATTGTTCCCAGGTGTCAGGAGATCAGGTTGTTGTTATATGAGGCTCAAAGCCCCAAATCTCTAAACACATAGTTAGTCTTTTTAGTATGACCAGTCTCCATCCTGAATTATTGTTGGCATGAATTCAGATGTGGTCCAAGGGCCCATCAGCATTTCCCTATCTTGGGAAATCCCAAGGGTTTAGAAGTTTCCTCCCAGGAACTGTGAACACAGATTAGACAAATTCTTCATTCTGCAAAAAGGTGTACATATTGAATTAAGGGGATAGGTTTTTCTTGCCCCCAAAATCTACCATCCTGGTGAGACAAACTATTTGACCCATGGTAGCCTTAAATAAAGAATGAGTACTGTTCTACAGACCTTGTGCAATTATATATACAATAAGTACTTTTTTAGTATTGCCAGTCAAAAATTGCAAACACCTCAATAAATTTCTTGAGTTTCAATCTATTAAAAAACAAGATGTTAAGGATTGGGTAAGTGGCATTTAGTACCAGTCTCACACATCACTGAAATAACCAAGCACTTAATTCAAAGACACAAACAGCCCTTCAACCACAAACAAATCTAAAGCCCGAATCTGACAAAATCCATTAGCTGAGAATATTGTAATAATCCAACTAATTAATGGACTGCAAAAGGCTTCCAGATGGCATGGACAAATACACTTAATTATAGTCCATCATTCTTGCTTCTACGTAGAACCTCCAGCATTGTAAGACAATTCTGAAATTTATATGGTTATGAATTATTGTTGTGCCATATGGAAATGCAATTTTGATAGAATTGCACATTTAAAAATCTACTTATTCAACAAACATATAACTTTTAAAATTTTTGTGCTTATAAAAATTTTAAGTCATAAATTTCTAAACCAGAATGTTAATGGACTTTTTAATCTTGCACAAATTACTTACGCAAGAATCATGTCATACTTAGTAAATAAAGAGCAAACAGCAGTTTCATTTATAGAACTCCACAGTATGTTCACTAAAAAAAAAAAAAAAAAAAAAGGCAAAGCAAAAAAGACTAAAAGCCAAAGGAGCTCTTTGAATTTGTTTGGTGTGACCAAGTGAACGTGTTTTTTCCTTGATAACACCTATTTCTCATGTTACACTAATTGTCATTGTTATTAATATACCAAAATTATTCTCCCCCAAAAGAGCTATGGCTTTCTTTGAGGGCCAATTATCTTTTTTTTTTTAAGATTTTTTTATTTATTTATTCGACAGACAGAGATCACAAGTAGGCAGAGAGGCAGACAGAGAGAGAGGGGGGAAGCAGGCTCCCCGCTGAGCAGAGAGCCCGATACGGGGCTCAATCCCAGCACCCTGGGATCATGACCTGAGCTGAAAACAGAGGCTTTAACCCACTGAGCCACCCAGGTGCCCCAAGGGCCAATTATCTTTTAAATACATTTATGTAAGATGTTTTGGTAGCATCTGTGAGAACAAAATATGGTGAAAAGACTTTCTGACTTTTGATTTTTTTTTTGTTAATCTCTTGTAAAAACCAATCTATAATATTTTATTGGAATTATACATGAGGAATGATAGGGTTCATCATAATTATTTAGAAATACCATCTGTACTATTGTTATTAGGCCACCTGATTGGAATAAAACAAATGACAGTGCATCCTCCACTCATAACCAATTCTACCACTGTTGGTAAACATGAGACAGGCAAAGATCTGTGGAGAAATCATAAGTAAGAATAAGCCATCAAAAGTATCCTGTATGTACAGATACTTTCCCATCTGCATTTTGATATTATCCATTATTAGTTTTAGTATTTTAAAAGATGTTTGAGATAAATTCAATACCCATTTGAAACAAGGCACTTTGTAAGTTATCTCAGGCAACCAGTATAATTCGAGATCATTAAAAACGTTAGATGGCCATCAGGGAAATGCAAATCAAAACCATTTCACACCCTCAAGGATAAATATAATAAAAAAGACAGACAACAAGAAGCTTTAAGAGCATGTAGAGAGATTGGAAATTTCATACAATGATACTAGAGACATAAAATGGTACAGAGAAAAACTTTGGAAAATAGTATAGCAGTTCCACAAAAGCTTAAACAAAGAGTTATCATATGACTCAGTGATTCTACTCCTAGATATGTATCTAAAAATAAAAACAGATGTCCACATAAAAACTTGTAAACAAATGCTCATTACATTCGTAACAGCCAAAAAACAAAAAACCTAAGTGTTCATCAACTGGTGAGTGGATAAATAAAATGTACTATACTTATACATTAGAATATTATTTGGTAATAAAAAAAATGAAGTACCGATACATGTCTACAAAATATAGACAAACCTTTAAAACATATGGTAAGTGAAAAGATACAAGACATTTAGTTGAACATATAGTGCATTTATCAGTTGTATATAACACCCAGTGCTCATAACATCAAATGCCCTCCTTAATGCCCATCACCCAATTATCCCATCCCTCCACCTACCATTCTCTCTAGCAACCCTCAGTTTGCTCTCTATAGTTAAGGGTCTCTTAGAGTTTGCCTCTCTGTTTTTATCTTATTTTTCCTTCCCTTCCCATGTTCATCGGTTTTGTTTCTTAAATTCCACATATGAGTGAAATCATATATAATATTTGTCTTTTTTTTTACTTATTTCACTTAGCATAATATCCTTTAGTTCCATCCATATTGTTGCAAATGGTAAGATTTCATTTTTTTTTTTTTAATTTTATTTATTTGACACAGAAAGAGAGAGATACCACAAGAGAGGGAACTCAAGCACTGGGAGTGGGAGAGGCTTCCACCCACAGAGCAGGGAGCCTGATGTGAGGCTCGATCCCAGAACCCTGGGATCACGACTTGAGCAAAGGCAGATGCTTAACAAATGAGCCACCCAGGCTCCCCAAGATTCCATTCTTTTTGATGGCTGAGTAATATTCCATCACACACACACACACACACACACACACACACACACACACACTCCACATTTTCTTTATCCATTCACTTGTTGATAGACATCAGGGCTCTTCCTATATTTTGGCTACTGTGGGCATTCCTGCTATAAACATTGGAGTGCATGTGCTGGGTCAAATCACTATTTTTGTATCCTTTGGGTAAATACCTATTAACAAGCAGCTCTTTAGTATTTTCAAGCCCTTTTTGCCTTTCTTTGCGTATAATAAATACATAATATACCCTGTCCATGAGAAAAACACTTTCCCAGGTATTAGAAACCTGAAAATATGTTAGCCAATAGATCTAATACAAAACAAACTGCCCAAAGTGATTTTTTTCCCTCAGCCACTAACTTAATTCCTTCAACTTCCATATTCAATCTATCAATATTTCCTATGGGTTCTATCTTGAAAACACAGCCAAAAGGTAGACATTTCTTATCAGCTAATACAAGCTACCATCATACCCAGTCTGAATTACTGAAATCACCTTCTATATTATGTAATCTTTATCCTCATAGTAATGATTTCCTTATATTTATATACAAGTCACATCATACTGTTTTTCTCAAAATCTTCCAACTACTTCCCATCTTTCAATCTTCTAGCTATTTTTGAAGGAACTTGATCAAATTAAGACACTGAATTTTATTCTAAAAATTCTTAAGTTCAAATTTGTTAGAAGTATCAGAAGAACTCCTCTTAGTTTTGTATACATTTGGAAAATTGCCCAGTACTATTTAACCCATTGTTTTATTTGGTCCTCAAAAGCACCATTCATTAATGTTAGCTCTTTGCCATGGTATACAATGTCCCAGATGACACGGTCTTTTTCCCATATCTTTTTTGTTTTTGTTTTTTGTTTTTGTTTTTTAAGAGGGAGGAGGGGGGAGAGGGAGAGAGAGAATCTTAAGCAGGCTCCACACTCAGAACAGAGCCAGACCCCAGGGCTCGATCTCACAACCCTAAGATCATGACCTGAACTAAAATCAAAAGTCAATGCTTAACCAACTGAGACATGCACCAAGGCACTCCTGGGCTCATTCACATCTTAGACCACCATTCCTTTGGAACCAGCCACACTGGGCATGTTGGTGTTTCTTCAACAGTTCAAGCATGTGCTCTTATCAGCTTTCTCAAAAATCTTTCTCTGTGACCTAGAGAGCATTCCCTCTATATCAGTTTATTATCAGTTTATTATCATTCCTGTACAGACTACCATTCTTTCACTCAAAAATATTTATTAAATTCTGTGCCAAGCACTACAATACATGAAAACATATCAACTTATTTACTTCCCAAAGCTTAGATTCTTTTAGCAATAATAAATAGTCATTTAGTACTTCTCTATATAGTACTTCAGTTACAGTTTTCCTCTTGGTAACTCCCAAGTATTTGATAGATGCTTTTTTTGCAATATAATTTCAAAATTTTAAAATTTTGTAAAATTTTTAAAATTGTAAAATTGACACTAGTCGGTGTAAGCAAGAATTTGATTCCATTTTTGGTGTTTGAACTCTGACATTTTTCATGCACACCCTCCCTTTTTTCCCTTCTCCAAACATGTGTGCATGGTGATAAGCCTCCCTTGACAGTACAGGGGAAGTTCAAATTATGCGAACCCTGGCCTTCTTGGCACCTTCAAACCTCAATATAAAGTAGAGCCACCTGCCAGCAAATCCACTCCCCCTGCCCCTTTTGCTTCTACTCCAGGCAAAACTTGAGCCCTTCTCCTTAGAGAATTCTTTGGTTGTTAACTATTTTGTTGTTGTTGTTGTTGTTCATTGATACTTATCTGTTCTTCATCCCGACCTCCATAAATTCTGTAGAGGGGTACTGCCAAACATCCAGGAGCAGATGTTAAGTGTCCTAATAAAACAATCGGTACTACGAGCATGATGCCATGGCAATGTTCACTGATGTGAAGAATCTTTAGTTTCTCTCTCTTGACTTACTAACTGGGCCAATTACACACAGTTCACTGGGCTTAAATAGGATCAGTTATTGCTGTGCTTGTATATCTATGCTCTGGGTTGTGCCTCTTTATGTTTGGTTGGCCAGGTTTTGCCTGCTTAAATTTGTCTAGCCTGAGCTGACCCTTTGAGTGGGAAAAAGTGGCAAAGAGCCTAATGTTAAGTAGGGTTAGAGAAGCAAAAAGGAAATGGAGGCTGATTTGCTTAACAAGCATGGTATCACTGTGATGCATCTAATGAGGCACTGACTTCTATATTTCAGGAATGGTGTGCTTTAAAGGATAGTGGATCTCCTAGGTGGTCACTAGCTATGACGTGGCATCCACATTCCAATGGTATGGAACTACAGGGTCAAATATTGAGATTGCTATTCCCCTTGATTTCATAATATTTTGATCCACATTTGGATTCCCTCCCCAAAAATAACAAAATAAAATTTTTCTTAAAATATATGGAATTACAAAGTACAGATAAAATCGTTACAAGTAAAAAAAAAAAAATTGTGATAATGATCCAAATCTGGTACTGCCAAATAAGAATCGTAGGACGAAATACAAAGTTTATGACCATTTGCATAAGAAAGGAAAAAGAGAACAACTGTCTTTATATCTAAAATTCAAACCAGACACAACAAATTACCTGTAAGTTTAGGATGTTTCACATAATAAAGGGGGATCAATCAACCTCACATCTATGATTCAAACCAAATATAATAAATTACCTATAATTAATTTTTAGCCCTAAGGGTCTATCTTATTAAATAGGATGCTTTAAATTTGCCATAGCAACCCCATAATAAGTAATAAAATCTATGAAATTATAACCCAAACTATAAAACTTTCTAAAGGAAGGAATAATTAGTCCAGTGGTTTTTTTTTCCCCTTTAATAGTCCAACTAGGACAAAATAGAAATGAATGTTGCCTGACAATGAATTATCATGTAGATGTTTTCTATAAACCTCTAATTTCAAACATTATTAAAATAACAAATCCATTCAATTGGTCACTGGAAAATATTGTGCGATCATATTTGGTTAACATGATCTGTTCAGTGCCCCTTTCAATAGTCTCCCAGTTGTAATTTGCACCTCCTTTCAAAGGAAAGTAGTACACCTTGATGTGGCATCCCACAAAACCTGAAGAGTCTACACACCACACATAAACATTACAGACAAGAACTTCATTACATCTAGTTGTCTCTTGGAATACAGGTATGACATTTATTGATGATACTTCTTCTATACTGACAAACACAGACATATAGATAGATATAAATATATCTATATATTCATAAACACATAATATATAAACATATATACACACTGCATGTTTTAAAGACACTTGTAAAAGAACATAAATTATTTTTCTCTAGTGGTATTCAAATCAAATAAGTAAAAATCAAATTTCTGACTTGCTATTTCTTTAATTTTGGATTGAAGTAGTTTTTAAAGTAAGTTTCATTAAGATGAGCTCAGTTTTTCCTTCAAAATAATGACTACCCTGCCAGGAGTTTTACTGAGTTGACAGATGTCTACAATATGCATAACCGGATACATACATAAACATTTAAAATTTCTATAGAAGTGCAATTGGAGCAGAGAGAGGAAAGAAAATAAAAAAATAGCAGATTATTTCTTATTAAACTCATCCAAAAAGGGCATGAATTATACAACTTTAGGGTGCATTTGCCACTCAATTAATGGAAATTTATTCACAAAACTCCCTAGGAACAGAGTTGAGCACATGCTATTTACATTTCTCATTTTACATAGTATAAGTTTATACATGTCGATAAGTTACATACTTAAAAAGCCAGCAGGCAAATTGTTAATAAGAAATGATCTTTTGATCTTGTTGTGATGTTTAGTTACATGTGGAGAAACACAGGAATTTAAAATGTTTACATCAAACCCAAAAAGTTACCTCACATGAGACAATAGAGACTAGACTTATTAACATCTTGATGGAAACTGTAATTTAAGCTAAAATTGTTACTTTTATTTCTATTGCAAATATTGTCCTTATTATTATTATTGATGTTGGAAAGGGGTCTTCTGTATTGGTTCTTCTGGATGTGAAACAGTTCAGGAAGTCATTTTAAAGATCATTTCAAATATTTTCTCCAAGATTTATTTTTTTAAGATTTTTATTTATTTATTTGACAGAGAGAGACACTGCGAGAGAAGGAACACAAACAGGGGGAGTAGAAGAGGGAGAAGCAGGCTTCCCACTAAGCAGGCACGATCACAGGACGCTGGGATCATGACCTGAGCTGAAGGCAGCTGCTTAATGACTGAGCTACCCAGGCACCACCAAAGTTTTTTTTGCTGTTATTATTTCATTTGTTTTTTTGTTTTGTTTTGTTTTTAAAGATTTTATTTATTTGAGAGAGAGGGAGAAAGCGAGAGAGTACCAGTGGCAGAAAGCAGCAGAGGGAGAGGGAGAAGCAGACTCCCTGCTGAGCAAGGAGCCTGATGCAGGGCTAGATCCTAGGATTCTGGGATCATGACCTGAGCCAAAGGCAGATGCTTAACCATCAGAACACCCAGGCACTTCTCTCTAAGATTTTTAAAAACATCTAGTTTTTCTCCTACTTTTAGTGTTACCTATAATATATCAAAAATGTCTTCCTTACAGAAAAGTTAACAGATGAATGGAAATATATTTTAAATAAACACCAAATCCCAATGATGTTGCAATCAAAGGAACATTTGTTGTATAAAAAGCTTTCATGAGGGTGCCTGGGTGGCTTAGTGGGTTAAGCCTCTGCCTTCAGCTCAGGTTATGATCTCAGGGTCCTGGGATCAAGCCCTGTATCGGGCTCTCTGCTCAGCGGGGAGCCTGCTTTCCGCCCCTTTCTCTCTCTGCCTGCCTCTCTGCCTACTTGTGATCTCTCCTTGCCAAATAAATAAATAAATAATCTTAAAAAAAAAAAAAAGCTTTGATGAGACCAATATACAATAATAGATGGGGGAGGGTTTGTTTGTTTGTTTTTATTTAAATTCAATTAGCCAACATAAAAGATGTTTATAAGTACATTTCTATCTTGTCAAGAGATGCGTAATACTCTAACTTTAAAATTGATCTACACATTAGCAAAAACACAACAAGAAGTTGTAATAATCATTGTTGTAATAATAGTTGCAATAATAATACTATTACAATAACATAGTTATAATAATTATTGATTATTGATATATACCTATGATACCATTTCAATTTGTTAAAGTATGGTTCTAATGTCTCCAAACCTATCAGCTTGATCTTGAAAATTAGAAAATGAATTACAACTTCTTACCAGCCACCTTGGGAACACAAGTAGAGGTGGCAATTGCTGTTTGGGGACAAGACAGAAGACTGTTATCAGCTTTTTGTAATGTCCTAGGAGGTACCCAGCTGAGAAATGTCTCATATCTGAGAGGGTTCAAGATGGCAGTGTTAAAAGACCCTGAAGTCACCTTTTCCCCCAGACATAACAAATTTACAGCAATGTATGGAATAATTTTCTTGTTCAAAAGACATGAGAACTAAATGAACAGTACCACCATAACAAAAGACAAGAGACCCATCAAGAAGGGTAGAAGAGGTAGACACAGCCTTACCTGGGATGCCACTCCAGAAATAGTGACCCAGCAAAGTGGAAGCAATTCCCAAAATATGCAATACTCCCTCAAAGGATAAAGGAATTGTGCCCCATAGTAGTCATGCTGGCCCTGAAGGGCAGTACTGGAAATATAAGCCCACAAAATAGCTAGTTTTAAAATTCCACAAGGGTCAAGACCAAGAGAATTGCAGAACTAAAAGGAACAAAGAGCTCACTCTCATCAAGCTCATACATACATACAAACCCACTTGCCCTGAGATCCAGAGTAAGACCAACAGAGTGAAAATCACCTAAACTATACATGAAGGAAACCCACTTACTAATTTTTAAGTGGCTGCTGGAGAGGCAAGCACATGCAGGGAATTTATTCAGGCATAGAAGTGCTGGTGAATGACATTTTTGCAATTTCATCCTAACTTGCTAGCTACAAAGCAAATAGGCGCCACTTCCAGTGCCATCTCTTGAGACTGCTGGTACTGGAGGGCATGCTCTGCCCACCCAGCACTACTAGTTGAGCGCCCCATGCCCTGCCCACTCCACACAGAGACTGAGCTACAACCAGGATGGGGAGCATTCCAATCCTGACCTTCCCATGCATCAGATGAGCTGCAGCTAGGCTGGGCAAATGCCCTGAGCTTCATCCTCCCCCACACACCTGACAAGCTACAAGCAGAACATACATTTCTTTTTCAAGTGTGCATGGAACATTCTCCAAGACAGATCACATGTTAGACCACAGAACAAGTCCCAATGAATTTAAGGAGATTAAAATCATACTAAGCATCTTTCCCAAACACAATGGTATAAAAGTAAAAATCAATTATGAGAAAAAAAGTGGAAAAAACACAAACACATGGAGACTAAACAATATGCTATTAAATAAAAACTCAAAGACGACATGCTACTAAAAGCTAATGAGTCAATAAAGAAAGCAAAAAGGGAATCAAGCATACCTTGAGACAAATAAAAATGGAAACATAATGTTCTAAAATCTTTGAGATGAAGCAAAATTTTGTTACAAATAACAAAAGTTATTCACAACTCTCAAAACAATCTAATTTTACATTTAAAGGAACTAGAAAAAGAAAAATAATTTCAGGAACTAAAATTAAATTTAAAATTAAATTAAGTATTTCCTTTAAATTTAAAGAAACTAGAAAAAGAAAAACAAACAAAGCCCAGAGTTAGTAAAAGGAAGGAAATAATAAAGATAAGAGTGGAAATAAATGAAATAAAGACTAAAAACAAAACAAAAAACAAAAAAACAAAAAACAAAAAAGATCAGTGAAACTAAAAGCTGTTCCTTTATTTTAAAAAAAGAAAGCTGCTTCTTTATAAAGATAAATCAAATTGACAAAACCTTTAGCCAGACTCATCAAGAAAATATAAGAGATATAAGTAAAATCAAAAATGAAAGAGGAGAAATGCAAATAATACTCCAAAAACACAAAAAGTCAAGGGAATATTATAAAAAATTATATGTCAATAGATTAGACAATCTGGGGGAAAAACAAAACTCCTAGGTACACAAATCTTCCAAAAATGAATCATGTAGAAATAGAAAATCTGAATGGACTGATTGCTAGCAATAAAATTGAACAGTAATCAAAAACTCTCAAGAAACATAAGTCCAGGACCAGATGACTTCACAGGTACATTCTACCAGATATTATTTTTAAAAATTGAAAAGGAAGGAACACTTCCAGACTCACTTTTCAAGGCCTGCATCACCCTGATACCAAAACCAGACAAAGACTCTATATAAAAAATTACTGGTTAATATCCCTGATGAACATAAATGCAAAACTCCTCAACAAAATAGTAGCAAATAGAATTCAACAGTATATTCAAAGAATCATGCTCCATGACCAAGTGGGATTAATTTGAGAGATGCAACGATGGTTTAACATCAGCAAATCAATCGTACGATAAACTGCATTAACAAAATGAAAGATAAAAATCATATGATCATCTCAAAAGAGGCATAAAAAGCATTTGACAAAATTCAACGTCCAATTTTAATGAAAACACTTAACCACATGGGTAAAGAGGGAACATACCTCATCATAGTAAAAGCGATATATGACAAACCCACATCTGACATCATCCTCAATGGTGAAAATCTAAAACATCTCTAAGATCAAAAACATTCTTGCCACTTTTATTGAATATTCAAAATCCTAAACATAGCAATTAGGCAAGGAAAAAAATAAAAGGCATACAAATTGAAAAGGAAGAAGTAAAACTGTCATAATTTGTTGGTGACATGATACTATACCTTATAAACCATATAATCCATCCAAAATTATTAGAACTAATAAATGAATACATTGAAGTTGCAGAATACAAAGTTAACATATAGAAATCTGTTGTGTTTCTATACACTAATAACAAATTATCAAAAAGAAAAAATAAGAAAATAATCCTATTTATAATTGCATCAAAAGGAATAACGTAGCCAAGGAGGTGAAAGAATTGTACTCTGCAAACTATAAGAGCTTGATGACAGAAATTGAAGATGACTCAAATTAAGTGGAAAGATACACTGTGCTCATGAATCGGAAGCATTGATATTGTTAAAATGTCCACTCTACCTAAAGCAATCTATATATTTAATGTAATTCTTATCAAAATACCAATGGCATTTTTCACAGAATTGGAACAAATAATCGAAAATTTTATATGGAACCACAAAAGATCACAAATAGCTAAAGCAATCTTAAGAAAGAACAAACTGGAAGTATCATGCTTCCTGATTTCACTCTATAAAAAAAGCTGTAGTAAACAAAACAGTATGGTACTGGCACACAAACAGATACATAGATCAATAAAACAGAATGGAGAGCCCATAAATGATCACACCCTTACTTTATGTCAATAAACCTATGACAAAGGAGGCAAGAACATACAGTGTGGAAAAGATGTCTCTTCAATAAAAGTGCTGGGGAAACAGGACAGCTACATGCAAAAGAATGAAACTGGAACACTATCTTAGATCATGCACAAAAATAAACTCAAAATAGATTAAAGACTTAAATGGAAAACTTGAAACCATAAAACTTCTAGAAGAGAACATAAGCAGTAAGCTCTTTAACATTGGTCTAAGCAATATCTTTAGATTGGGCATGTGTCCTTGGGTAAGAGAAATGAAAACAAATTTTTTTTAAAAATTAGACTACACCAAACATAAAAGCTTTTGCTTTTATGAAGGAAACCATCAATAAAACCAAAAAGTATGGGACGCCTGGGTGGCTCAGTTGGTTAAGTGGCTGCCTTCGGCTCAGGTCATGATCCCAGCATCCTGGGATCGAGTCCCACATCAGGCTACTTGCTTGGCGGGGAGCCTGCTTCTCCCTCTGCCTCTGCTGCCACTCTGCCTGCCTATGCTCTCTCTCTCTCTCTCTCTCTCTCACTCTCTCTGACAAATAAATAAATAAAATCTTTAAAAAAAAAAGTAACCTACTAAAGGGAGAAGATTCTTGCAAATGATATGTATCTGATAAGAGATTGATATTAAAATGTATTAAGAACTCATACAACTCAATAGCAAAAAAACAATTCAATTTAAAAATGGGGAGAGGGGGGCGCCTGGGTGGTTCAGTGGGTTAAGCCTCTGCCTTCGGCTCAGGTCATGATCTCAGAATCCTGGGATCGAGCCCCGCGTCGGGCTCTCTGCTCCACGGGGAGCCTGCTTCCCCCTCTTACTCTCTGCCTCCCTCTCTGCCTACTTGTGATCTCTGACTGTCAAATAAATAAATAAAATCTTTTAAAAAAAATGGGGAAAGGACCTGAAGAGACATTTTTCTGAAGAATATATCCAGATGGCCAATATGTACATGAAAAGATGCTCAGCATCACTCATCATCAAGGAAATATGAATCAAAACTACAATGAAATATCACCTCACACCTGTCAAAATGGCTAAAAATAACAAGTCAAGAAACAACAGGTATTGGTGGATGTGGAGAAAGGGGAACACTCTTGCACTGATGGTAGGACTGCAAACTGGTGTAGCTACTATGGAAAATAGTATGGAGGTGCCTCCAAAAGTTAAAAATAGAACTACCCTATGATCCAGCAATTGCACTACTAGGTATTTACCCAAAGAATACAAAAATACAGATATGAAGGGGCACATGCTACCTGATGTTTATAGCAGCATTATCAATAATAACCAAATTATGGAAGTAGCCAAAGTGTCCATTGACTGATTATTGGATAAAGAAGATGTGGTATACAGAGAGAATGGAATATTACTCAGCCATAAAAAGTGAAAACTTGCCATTTGCAATGACATGGATGGAGCTAGAGAATATTATGCTAAGCAAAATAAGTCAGTCAGAGAAAGACAAATACCATACGATTTCACTCACATGTGTAATTAAAGAAACAAAACAGGTGAACATAGGGGGAGAAAAGAAAAAAGATGGGCAAGCCAGAAAACAGACTCTCAGCTATAGAGAACAAACTGAGGATTGCTGGAGGGGAGGTGGGCAGGGCTATGGCTTAAAAAGGTAATGAGTGTTAAGGAGGGCACTTGTGACACACACTGGGTATTATATGTAAGTGATGAATCCTTAAATTCTACAATTGAAACTAATATTACAATTTATGTTAACTTAAATAAAAACTTGAAAAAAAACACCTTCAATCAGATATCACTTCATATCTGTCAGAATGGTTATTATCAAAAGGACAAGAATTAGTGTTGATAAGTTTGTGAAGAAAAGAGAACCCTTATGCACTGTTGGTGGAAATGTAAATTGGTGCAGCCCCTGTGGAAAATGATCTCCAGTTTCTCAAAAATTTAAAAATGGAACCACCATATGATCCAGGATTCCACTTCTGGGTATTTCTCTGAATAACACAAAAATACTAATTTGAAAACGTATATGTACCCCTATGTTCAATGAAGCATTATTTATAATAACCAAAGTATAGAAGCAATGTAAGTTTCCATTAATAGATGAATGAATAAAGAGGATATGATATATACAGACAGATACAGATAGTGATATAGACACACACACACAATGGAATATTACTCAACCATAGAAAAGAATGAAATTTTGCCTTTTGCAAAAACATGGATGTACCTACTGGGTATTATACTAACTGAAATAAGGTAGAGAATGATAAGTGCTGTATAATTTCATGTATACATGGAATCTGAAAACAAAACAATAACAGACTCAGAGATACACAGAAGAAATTGGTGGGTGCCAGAGGAAAGGGAGTCGGGGGACAGATGAAACAGGTCAAGGGGTTTAAGAGGTACAATCTTCCAGCTATAAAATAAATAAGTCATGGGGATGTAATATACCACATAGGAAATGCAGGCAATAACATTGTAATAACTTTGTATGGTAACAGATGGTAACTAGACTTATCATGGTCATTTTGTGAGGTATAAAATATCAAATCACTGTCTTTCACACCTGACACTTGTATAATACTATATGTCAATTATGATTCAATAAAAAGGAAACTTCTCGACACATGTTGACAGTGAGTTGTCTTTGAATAAGGGCAAAAATACATTTCTAAGCAGCTGTAGATTATGTCTTGGTTAAGATTCTTGTATTAAGAACACAGTTTTCTCAGTTGCCTGCGCAAACACTAGAATCCTATAACTCCTATTCAGTTTATGCTTATATTTCTTAATTTAAAAGTTGAA